>NW_026606070.1:297500-692500 GCF_029834395.1 Sorex fumeus | reverse complement strand
TGGTACCTTTTTTTTTCATGAGCACTTTGAGAAATCACCCTCTTCTCTCCTCCTGGGTAAACTTCACTTAGCCTCAGAGCTTTGTAACTCACCTCACCACTTACTGCTGCAGTAATGCTGCTGCATAACACATGACCCTGAAACTTCATGTCACCTGACAGTGAGCATTTTTTGATTAAGGAAGTTAAAACTAGGTGGAAAATGATTTCTAGGGAAACTAAATGATATACAACTCCAAATCTCACTTCTGACCACTTCGTTTTTAAACCTATACTGTGAATTTAGGAATAAAAGAACTATCATATCCATGTAATTTCTAGAAGAGCCAATGTGGAGCTCATATTTCAAAAATAGTGTTTTAAATTTTTCCCGTGTTTTAGCTCTCACAGATTCTGTACAAACATGTCATTCATGTCTTTTGCTAATTTTTGGTTCCTAAATGAGAGCTTTCAGTCAATTGTCACACGTATGGCATATTCAAAATGTTCTTTCCTCTTCATACATTGTAACTGGTCAAACCTAGGTAATTATTGATTATAGTTTCAAGTTCAGCATAATAAGATGTCACTCCTTCGGATATAGTAACAAATGATCATAACTTAGAGAAAAGAGTGTATTAGAATAATAGAAATAAATACCCAAAGCTTTTTCTTTAAGTAGGCACCGTTTTAGGAATGGAGCTCATTGCTACCTAGAACCCTACATATGTAAGCATCATTTCCAAGTTCCATTTTACAAATATGGAAACCATGGCATGGAGATGTTAAGTGACGTGTCCAGATTACACTGTCGAGATGCAGCTAAGCCCAGATTTGAACTCAGGATGTGTGACTACAGACGGTACAGCCTATTGAATATATGTGTCATCATAGTACTGAAAGGGAGGTTATAGAAGTAAGCTCAGAAGAGAGTATCATCAGCATTGAGTAAAGGAACAATCACTGGGAGAAATTAACTTGAATATTTCCACCAACACCAAACCCTTGTTATCAGTCAAAGGCCTGGGTAAGAACCCAGTCGCTTCTTGCTTAGGGGAGATAAGGACAACTTGATTTTATTTTTAAAACCCAGGCTGCACATAATGGGGGGAAAATACATTTCTTAATAGCAAGTGGAAGTGGATTTGGAGAAGAAGGACATCAAATTTTGTCCACTACCTGGAGCACGAAGGAAAATATTTCAATCCTATTGACTAAATGTTTGCACTGGTGGCTGTATAAGAAACGTCTCATTTTCCTTAATATGTCTCAGAACCTCCTATTTCTAGGGAAGCCATCCTTACCCCTTTTCTCTTTTATACTCTTACCTCAAGTTACTCTGCAGAGCCCCAATTTTCCCACTTGAGCTGGACTACAACATAGTCAAATATCTATTGTCAGGGAAAAATTTCCCCGATCCTAAATGGTTACTGATTCCTATATTACCGATTCCTTCACAATCCAGTTTCTTAAGAAAAGTCTATAGTTCCTACATGCTGCCCCCTCCACTCAGCCATTCCCAAAGCCTTTTTGTTTTTCCTGATACTTCACTGAAATGGGCATTGCTGAAGTTGCCCAGGACTGGATTTTGGCCAAATGCTTTTCTCTTCTTATTTTTGTTGACTCTTGGGCAGGATTTGACACTTTAAGCATCTTTTCCTTCTGGAAGCTCTTTCTAGATGATGAAATACTCTTATTTGGTTTTCCTTTTTCTCTTTTTTCAAGCTATCCTTTGGTTCTTTTATCCTCAGTTCAATTCCTCAGTGATGGCACTTCTCTGGTCTTTTACTCCTCTCATTTGGGGTACACAATCACCTTTGGGTTCATCAATCTCAACTCAATCTACAGTATAACTGTCAGTCTTCAAAATAGCAGCTTTCCATTAGAAAAGTTAGTAGTAATTCAAATTTAATGCCCCCAAACTCTCACTTTTACTTTTAAGCATGCTCCTCTTTAATTACCTCAGCAAATGTTACCTCCATCTCCTCACACAAGCTAGAAACATCAGTCACTCCTTTTTCTCTCCTCATTCCTCACATATATCCCCCAAACCTTCTAAATCCTTTTTTAAGTATCTCTTTAATCTATGAGCACCCTGTTTAGTCTCACATATTACTGATTCAGAGTAGGTACTTATCAGATTTTGCCAGATTCATGTCAAGAATTTTCTATAAAACCTGACTAACTTCAATGAGTACAACACCTTGTTCCATTCTCCACATTGTTGACAGAGGGATTTTTCAAAAATGCAAATATGATTGCGGAATTTCCAGGTTTTAATTAAAATCCCGCAATGACTCCCACACATATCAGGAGGAAGTTCAAAGCCCCGAGGCTGGCACACAGACACTTTCTGATAAGGCTCCGATTACCACCCAGGGCCTCCACACTCGTTAAGCTTCCAAGTCCTCTTTGTTCAATCCCTGAGACGGATCTGTGTTTACTCAGGCATGACAATCTATCTCAGGCATCATCCGTGTTACTTCCTGATTGCCCTATGTAGGAGACTGAATTGTCTCCCAAAATTTAGAACCTCTCGTAATCTACAAATGTGAACCAACCTGCAAATAGGGAAAGGTCTTGGTGGATAGAGTCAAATTAAGAGAATAAGCCGAGGGAGACCTATATGACTAGTGTGAAAAAATAGGAAAATCTGGATATATAAACAAATCAAGGGAGGAAGTTCTGTGAAGAAACAGAAACAGAGATGACTACCATGCACTACACACCAAGGAATATCCAAAAATGATGGTGACCACTGGAATCTGGGAGCGAGACATGGAGCAGATGCTTCCTGGGCATCAGTGGAGGAAACCGACCTTGCTGGCTCCTGGGTCTCCTACTTTCAGCCCTCTGAAGAGTGAATGAAGTTCTGCTGTTTGGAGTCATGCCAATTGTAGTCCACATCTTGGAGCTGGTGACTCCAATAAGTGTGTATGCCTTTCCTCAAACTTTGCTCCGTTACTAACCTTCATTCAGCTCAATAGTTGCTCCATTAGGAGGAGTTTTAACTATCACTCCTGTGCCCATCCTAGCCTCTGACAGAGATGCCTCTGCTCTGTTCTTCCATTGCACTATACAACTCTTCACTACTGTGCATTGTTACTCTAACTCATGGTAAAAAATCGTCACATCATCAAGCCAAGGAGAGTAGACAGGACGTCAACAGCAGTTCCTGCATCCTGCATGGAACAGGCAAGAAAAGGAACGGTATGCGGCTGACATTTGGTCAATGTTTCCACACCTTAAAAAGCATAGTTTTATTTCCTTCTGATAAAATAATACAAATCATCAAGCTGAATGTTTATAAATTAATGGGAAAAACAAGAGCTTACAGCATCGGAGTATTGATGCACTGCTAATTAAATACTTGAATAGGACAACCAGTTCTATTGTTGCAGTGAATTATTCAGTTGCAACCATGAGAATTCATTCATGCTATCTCAAATCACAAACTACCCTCTTTGCTTTTTTTCCCCCAGTGCTCTGACTAGCAGTTTACAACAAAAAATAAATATGATCTGAATAAATGGTAGAAACATCCTTCCTAAACAGCAAAATCAGGAGAGATTAAGAATGTTTTCGATATGTCTTGACTGATCTTGCCTGAAGCTCCGTGTTGGGCACCTTTACTGAAACAATGTACAGATGTATGTGCTCGTAAACAGGATCAAACTTGGTAGGATGGTAGCCTGAGAATTAACTTATCTGAATTACTGGCACTTTACTATGGCTTTTTGTTTCTATTCATTTACATGTGTTTATATGTACAACTTTACATGCTTACAAACTCAACAATCTGTAAGAAATGAATACATTTTTAGATAAATACGATCCACCAAGACAACTAAGAATAAACAGAAAATCTGAATCCGTTGAATAGAAATTCAAATATCCCCCATCCCCATACTACATGACTTTGTCAGTGAATTTTGCCAAACTTTTAAGTAATTACTTAAGTCCATTATACTCAGACTTAAAACAAAAATCTGAGGAAATAATTCTAAGTACATTTATTAGCATTATCCAAGGTCACTAAAAGTAGAAAACCAAACAAACAAAGGAAGACAAAGAAGATATTTTGCTGAACACATGTACATTGAGGTAAAGCTTCTCAATAAAATAATCGTAAATCAGGTTCGACAGTGCATCAAAAGAATCCTAGATCATGACCAAGTGGGCCTATTCCAGACACATGCACGTGATTGAATAAACACAAATCAATGTCATGCCACGGTACCAACAAAAGGGAAGGAAAAAATCATGATAATCTAAATAGATGCTGAGAAAGCATCTGACATGATTCATCACCCATTTATGACAGTAACTCAATAAAATGGAGATGGAAGAGCATCTCCACATCATGAAGGACATACACTATAAATCCATGGCTAAGAGCAGACGCAATGGTGAAAAGCTAAAAGCCTTTTCTTTAAATCAAGGAAAAGCCTTCCGTTACTACCACTTCTATTGAATTTAGTATAAGCCAGAAAAACTGGATTCAAAAAATAAAAGGTATTCCAACCTTGGAAAGAATATACTATTATTTGCAGATGACATAAGTATATAAGAAACCCCTCAAAAATCTATTTCAATTAATTAGTAACTGCAAAATGGCCAGCTAGAAAAATTAATGGATGAAAATCTGTGGCCTTCCTATACAACAACAACAAAATCTAATAAATAATGGACAGGTAATTGGAATAAACACTTCTCCAGGGCCAAAGACACAATACAGTGGGTAGGGTGTTTGCCTTGCATGAGGCCAACCCGGGTTTGCTATCCCAGGCCCCTATCTGGTAACTTGAGCCAGTGAGGAGTGATCCCTAGGTGTGTGACCCCCAACCAAAATCACTTCTCCAAAGGAACCTACAAATGGTCAACAAGTGTATGAATAACCACTCAGCATCCCATCCCTCCTGCATCAGGTAAGACCACAGTGGGGATGTGGAGAGATAGAATCGAGGGGAGGGCACTTGATTTGCAGGCAAGGGTTTCTTACCCAGCATCCCATATGGTCCCCTCCACCCTGAGCCCTGCCAGGAGTGATTTTAGCTTTGGTGACCAAAATCAAAACCCAACCATCCCCCCCAAAATAATCATAATAAAAGACCACGGTGAGGTGCCACTTGGCACCTGTGAGAACAGTCGATGTCACAACAGCGGGTAAGGAGACGGTGCAGATAAAAGAAATTTAGAGCGTTTGTACAAGGCTGGCAGGGCTATACATTGGTCTAACCATTCTCTAAAACATGACGGCGTCTCTTTATGAGGTAAACAGGGCTAAGGAGATGGCACGGAGGTTCAAGGCGCTCAGGGACTTTCTTCCCACAAGGCTGCTTTGATGTCAAAGACGTAACTGGAAATTCACCTGATCAGGAAATAACATTCTGGACTTGTTTACTTTTAGGAATTTATTAATCTGCTTACTTTTCATACATGCGATTATATTCCCCTCGGAGGGGAAAGAGGGCCACTGTTTATTCCCTGAAAGTGATAAGAACGTAGGCAGCTGTTTGGTCTGACTCGACCACCTGTTATTAAGGTTGACGAAGCTCGTCAAGGGCTTCACTGTTTTGCTTGTAAAAGCTCTTGTGTAACTGCAGATTCTGAGAAGAGATTAAGGCCGGGCCTTTCCAATCAGTATTCTCCTTAGGAACTCAGTTCCTATGTGCTGGGCCATCACCTGAAAGTACGGAGCAGAAAGCTTGCTATTTTCACTGTCTATACCCCAAGCCGCACAACACAAGAGAACTAATTCTCTTCAGAGAACCAAGTGCAGGGCCCAGAGTAGCTGCTAAGGAACTGCAGAGATGGACAAAACTCAAGCCCTGCTTTAGGGATTCGCATCTTTCTGCTGGGAAATAAACAGCAATTTCAGTTCCCCAGGATTTCAGTAGTCACACAGAAGAGAGAGACTCCTTTCAACAGGTGCAATCAGGGAGGGCTCCCAGGGCACCGGAAGGGAGCTGCAGAAAGGCGGGTGGGGGCATCAGAAATGTCACCAGTGGGGGTTGGAGCGATAGTACAGTGCAGGGAGTGTTTGCCTTGCACATGGCTGACCCGGGTTCAATCCCCGGCATCCCAGATGGTCTCCCAAGCACCGCCAGGAGTCAGGAGTAATTCCTGAGTGCAGAACCAGGAGGAACCCCTGAGCATCACGGGTGCGACCCAAAAAGCAAATAAATAAATAAATGAAAGAAAGAAAGAAAGAAAGAAAGAAAGAAAGAAAGAAAGGTCACCAATGACCACCCGAACCACCCTAATCACGGCCACCCACGGTGGAAATGGGAACAGTTCTGTGTTTAATGAGTGAGGAGGAGGGAGTTCTAACAGCGGGCCTGGGAGGTGGAAATGATGTTATTTATATGTGACATTTTCCCATGCCTGTTACCTTAGTCATTTGCACATGGACCATTTATCAAGCAGTTGATAGCACTGAGTATTTAACGGTGACCCAACAAATCTTTGCCTTCAGGAAGTTCTTTTTTCCTTTAGAAAGTAGGAACAGGATGCCTGCACAAGGGGCAAGCGCCCTGGCCTGGGAGGTGCAGGGTCTGGGCAAAGCACCGGGGCAGCATCGGAAAGAGACGCTACCAGGTGCTCGAATGGGAGGGACCTGGGGCAGGACTTGGCCCGGAGAAGCAACCTCTGGGTGCAGGTGAACAACAAGGCGTGGACAGACGCAGAGCTGAGGGACAGCTGTGAAGAGGCATGGTGTGGGCTGGGCAGGGCTGGAACGACGAGTGCTTGAACATCACAGGGATGCCAGATGCAAGGGTCCTGCTCACCAGGCGGCCAGCTGCTGCGAAAGGCCACTTAGGAAGGGACACGGTGCTGGACCTCGGATGCCCTTAACCCAAGTCATGGCCGAGGAGGGCCACTGGGGCAGAGACGTGGAGAGCAGAGGCAAAAGGGACCTTCCAGAAGCACAAGGTTGTTGAGAACCAACAGCCAACTGCAGTCGATGAAGGAGAAGAGGAAGGGACGGGTGTAGAAATAGCGACCAGGTTGAATCACGACGCACCTGAAGTGACCAGGGGGCCAGAGCAGGGAAGCCAAGGTGGAAAATAAAGCAGAATAAGATACTTGGGGAAAGGCAGCAGTGGGTGTACTCGGAGGTCCCCAATATGCGACTCTGAGGGAAGGGAGCGGGGCCACGTCTGGGTGCATGCTAGGAGACACTGCTTCATGCCAAGCGTGAGGCATTCACAAGATGAGGAAGAGGGTGGATGGGAGGAGGAAGCCGCTTGGGACCAAGTAGGCAGGGCCGGGAGTTGAGAGGAGCCTGGGGGTACAATTCTCTCTGCCTGGTACTCTCCAAACAGTACTCGGTGTAAAGAAGCCATACCAGTCAGAGCCTGAAGGATGCTGCTAAGACGAGAATGTGGAACCTCACCAGACTGCTACTTAGCAACTTGTCACTGTCACTGTCACTGTCCTCCCGTTGATCATCGATTTGCTCGAGCGGGCCCAGTAACGTCTCCATTGGAGACTTTGTTGTTACTGTGTTTGGCATATCGAATAC
Source organism: Sorex fumeus (assembly GCF_029834395.1). Taxonomy (NCBI): domain Eukaryota; kingdom Metazoa; phylum Chordata; class Mammalia; order Eulipotyphla; family Soricidae; genus Sorex; species Sorex fumeus. The sequence continues at coordinate 684,994 of NW_026606070.1, read as the reverse complement.
GTCACGGGGAGCTTGCCAGGCTTTGCTGTGCGGGCGAGATACTGTTGATAGCTTTCCAGGCTCTCTGAGAGGGGCGGAGGAATCGAACCTGGGTCGGCTGCGTGGGGTGAGCCTTTAGTTCCTAGCACCCCAAAAGCAGGGTTCCAACAAGGGACTGGATGGACCCAGGGCAAGCTGTGAGCTACCCTGGCATCTAAATGAACCAGGTCAAAGCGCCATAATACTTAAATATAAGTTAAGAGCATAGTCATGGACAAGTTCTGTCATGATCCAAAAGGTAACAACTAGATTAGGACCCGGCTAGGGTTAGGAAAGATTAAATCTAATTGTAATCTAATTACAGTGCCTGAGCACTGTAGTCTGGGATCTATAGATGATGTCCTCAGAAGAGCCACCATACAAGCTTAATGTATCTCTTACTGTGTCCATACAAAACAAATATTAAGAAGTAGAATTAAGATGTTAATTACGGGGCTCGAGAAATAATAGCACAGTGGGTAGGGCGTTTGCTTTGCACTCGGCCGACTCAGGTTCAATTCCCAGCATCCCATATGGTCCCCTGAGCACCGCCAGGGGTAATTTCTGAGTGTACAGCCAGGAGTAATCCCTGTGCATCGCCGGGTGTGACCCAAAAAGAAAAAAAAAAGATAATTGTTGGACTAAGGAAAGAAGAAACACACCCTACACTGGCGGTATTTTGCCCTTGAGAGAAGGGATTTTGTATGTTGATTGTGCTACCAGAACTGGGTGTGGTTGCTGCCCCAAAGCTGGGAAGTTGGGAGAGATGAGGGGGGGACCCAGCGCAGGAAAGAGTCGGAACACAGAGAGATAGCGAGGGGGACAGGAGAAGACGGGAATGAGGGGCAGAGTTAGACTGGAACAGGCGCATGGGGAGAATGGAATAAATGGCAGCTGATCACCAACCAACCTGGCCCTTGTTTCCTCCTTTGTCCACCCAGGTCATTGGCCGTTCCAGGTGAGACCACCAAACACAGGGAGGGAAAGAGGGCGGGGGGAGGGAGAGAGAGAGAGACAGAGACACACACACAGAGACAGAGAAACAGAGAGAGGAGAGAGAGAGAAGGAGAGAGGGAGAGGAGAGACAAGATATATATATATATATATATATATATATATATATATATATATATGGGCTGGAGCGATAGCACAGCGGGTAGGGCGTTTGCCTTGCACGCAGCCAGCATGGCAGACCACAGTTCGATTCCTCCGCCCCTCTCGGAGAGCCCGGGAGAGAGAGAGAGAGAGAGAGAGAGAGAGAGAGAGAGAGAGAGAATGAGAGAGAGAGCCGTGGGATTCCTGGTCGTCTGAGGACTACACACACCCAGGATATACAATAGATAAGCATGTTTCATGAGAGCAGAGAAGGAGTTGGGGTTTGGGACGGAACCCGATTAGGGACAAGAAGCTTCTGGAAACGACTGGTCTTAGCCCAAATCTGCAACTGCTGTCAAAAGCTGAGTTCTCACTGGGCAGAAGTGCTGTATTAGGTTTTCACTTAGATGAATTACTTTCTAGCTTGACTTCCTTAGTTTCCTCAGTTTCGGTTTCCACTCTTCTCCTTTTATAGAACACGTCTTTCCACTCCAAGTCACCTTCCTGAAACGGATGTTTGAGTAATTCTCATGTTCTCTGAATGTCTGTAACAAGAGCAGTGGCAGGAAGGAGAATCAGCAGGAATGCCAACTTGAAAAAAGATGAAAATGTTCATTTAAAATCCCGACTTCAGTGAAACTACAGCTGTGCCCTCATCGTGGTGTGCAGAGGATTATCTGGTGGACGAGCTGTTTGTAGCCTTGAAACACGCTCTCCCAAACCTTGGGCCCAGTGCTCCCATTACTCTATCTGGGGCTGCTTTGATATCTCTGTTTGAGCAAAAGTCATCTTTCACTGGTGCCTTCCTATACTTTGTCTTTGTTATATCAGATATGCTTTCTTTTCATCTCAGAACCTAGCTCATAGTCAGAAAGCTTGCTTTTTAAAAAGTCCTGTAGTTCTCTTGCCTTTTTCTTCAAAGTGACTCCAATTTAAGTGTAAATTAATTTATAGGATTCTTCTCTTCTATGCTAATTTCATGTCTCTTTAACTTTTTGTCATTAATGCCAGAGGCTTCTGACTTTGAAAAGAAGCAGAAAACAAAACTCTCAAAGAAGGAAACTCAGGTTCTGACAGGAAATATTAAAGATCTTAAAACAATAAACTTAAGAAGCAATAATGTTTTTAAAAAGAACTGCTAATCTTACATGGACTTGGAAGGCAGCGCCACAAAAATGCTAACTTGAATACTTAAAAAAAGCAAATTCAGTTTTAAAAACCTACTCTCTCATTCAAATTCTTAAAGAATTCGTTACTGAAACCAGTGGAAAATTGAAATTGAAATCAATGAAGATTCTGAAATTTTGTACTTGGTCCTGAGGGCTCTTTAATAATATATAAAGGTTAAATTAAAAAGCTAACTGATGTGCTCCTAAGAGAACATCCTAGAAAAGTATTATGAGAGGGTAGGAGGGAAAAAGGGTCAATCATCATTAGGATGAATTTTAGAGTATTAATGAAGATTTGAAAACACAAGGACAACTAAAGCAAAAAATTTTGACAAAAAATCTGCGCATTAAAGAAACAACCACAGATAAAGGAGAAGACATTTGCACATCCTACGTCTAGTGAGTTTAGGAGAGTCAGATGAGCTGAGGAGACAGCTCAACAGGTCAAAACACATGTTTCAGTAGGTATGGTACAAAAATGAGAAAGGCAGAGAGATAGTTATTAATATCTTAAATTTGAAAAAATCATGGTTAAAAACTTTATTAAAAGTGGGCATAAATTAAATCTGAATAAAATCTTTAATTAAAAACCATACAGAATGCTTTGGGCTGGAGCAATAGCACAGCAGTTAGGGCGTTTGCCTTGCACGCAGCCCACCCGGGTTTGATTCCCAGCATCCCATAGGGTCCTCCGAGCACCAACAGGAGTAATTCCTGAGTGCAGAGCCAGGAGTAACCCCTGAGCATCACCAGGCGTGACCCAAAAAGCAAACAACAACAACAAAAAACCATACAGAATGCCAACGAACACATGAAGAGATGGTCGTCTTTACTTACCATCTGGGAAATGCAAATCCAAACCACAACAGCACTGAGAAACCATCTCACACCTGTGAGGATGGCTAATATGTAAAAGCTAAGAAACTAGAATCGACAAGGAAGTGGAGGAGGAGACCCCTTGCACTGTTGTGAACTGTAAACTCAGCAAACACAAAGATTCTCCAAAAAGGATCCAGCTATTCTACTACTGGCTATTTTCCTAATGGATAACAAGGACACGAATTTAATGACAGATATGGCCTGATGTTCACTGCAGCATTAATCTCAATAGGCAATACAAGCAAATCACCTCAGTGCCCAACGATGAGTGAAAGGATAGAGAAGATATGTGTGTGTGTGTGTGTGTGCGTGCATGCATACAATGGAATACTATGCAACCATAAAAATAGACAATTTTTTTTCTTTCTTTGCAACATCGATAGATCTAAAGGGTATTAAATGAAACAAAATAAGTTAGATGAAAAAGGACAAACACCCTATGATCTCATGCACACAAAGCAAGTGAACAAAACCAAACCAAACTCTTACTATGGTTAAACGAGGAGAAGGAAACAAGCTGGGATAGCAAGTAAAAGAGACCCATTGCATGCAGGTGGATGGAAACTGGACTTTGGCTGCAATCAGTAAGTTGTCACATGGGTGCTGAATTATGTTTATACATAACCTATTAAAACGCATTTCTCCTGTCGTATCATTCTGTTTTTCTGGCGCTCCCAAACAGTGCTCAGGAAGCAGAGGAGTCACTTGGTGAAACTTGGCCAACTGGTCAGGTGATCCAGTGACTGGAGCCGAGTGGTTGGAGCCACAGGGCTGCTCAGGTCTGTGGCATTTGGGGTCAGTGGCCATAGGATGCCAAGGTTCTGGCTGGCAGAGCCTATGTTTAAAGAAACCTCTCTCGCCCCCCAATAAAGTTCTTCGTCAATGACACAATAAAAATGCAGGAATACAATTGAGCTGAGAAAACAAGACATTACATAAAGGAGGTGAAGTTTGAGCTAGATCCTAAGGGTGACATAAACGCAATTCCAAAGCAGTACTTTGAACAAAGGCAAGAGAAAGAACATTTAGGAAGAACATTGTAAAAAATAATAATTATTAGAATAATAGAGTGTATAACAGTAGCACTGTCATCCTGTTGTTCATCGATTTGCTCGAGTGGGCACCAGGCACCAGTAAAGTCTCCACTGTGAGACTTGTTGTTGCTATGTTTGGCATATTGAATATGCCACGGGGAGCTTGCCAGGCTCTGCCAAGCGGGCAGGATACTCTCGGTAGCTTACCAGGCTCTCTGAGAGGAGCAGAGGAATTGAACCCGGGTCAACTGCGTTCAAGGCAAACACCCTACGCGCTGTGCTATCACTCTGCCCAATACGAGTGTACATATTCATAATTCCAGCTTTTTCAATCGCTGAACTTTGAGGTAATCTGTGTATTCTATCTACTGTGGTGGATTCAAACAAGCAACTCAGTGGAGTGGAGTGTACTGGGACTTTCAATACAGGCTAAAGATTGGACTTGAGGGGCTGGAGTGATAGCACAGCGGGTAGGGCGTTTGCCTTGCACGCGGCTGACCCTGGTTCGATCCCCAGCATCCCATAGGGTCCACTGAGCACAGCCAGGAGTAGTTCCTGAGTGCATGAACCAGGAGTAACCCCTGAGCATCGCCGGGTGTGATCCAAAAAAGCCAAAAAAAAAAAAAAGAAAGATTGGACTTGAGCTTTTGTCTGTCTGTCTTGGTTGTAGTCACAGCCGGGTGACTGAGTCAGCGTCAACCAGGTACAAGGCAAGCATTTTCAGCTCTGTCCAGTCTCCTGCCTGACCTGAGTCTGTAAGGCCGAGTGTCTTTGGTAGAGGGAGAACGTAGCAGAGATTCAGAGAAAGGAAATTCAAGCTTATTGTGGTGCATTGTGGGCCACTCTGCCCGGAATAGAAAAGAATAAGAAGTCGGCCAGGATATAAGTGGGGACAGACCGGGATGCCCATTGGAAAACCAGACTCTTGACCTACGTCTATTATAACTATACTTCAACATCTGATTAAAAAAAATAAAAGGTATAAAGGTAAAGGCCCTCTCGTTGATTGTCGATTTGCTCGAGCGGGCCCAGTAACGTCTCCATTGGAGACTTTGTTGTTACTGTGTCTGGCATATCGAATACGTCACGGGGAGCTTGCCAGGCTCTGCCGTGCGGGCGAGATACTCTCGGTAGTTTGCCGGGCTCTCCGAGAGGGGCGGAGGAATCGAACTCGGGTCGGCCGTGTTGGCCGCTTGTAAGGCGAACGCCCTACCCGCTGTGCTATCGCTCCAGCCCTAAAAAATAAACTCTTTAAAAAAATGTCCAAGTTGTGTGTGTATACCTGGAAATAGCTGACGACCAATGAACCAAAATGTGGACTGAACAAAAGAAGTGTGTGCCTTTAGAAATATTTTTGATCGTAGGCGAATAATAATAAACCCTAACATTAAGAAAGATTGCTAGGCTTAATTCATGATAATCTTGCTTTAAACTAATTACTGCAAAGATCAAAGAAAGATTTTTTGGTTCAGTAAACACATCTAATGACTAAAAATTTCAATTTCCTTGGGAATTGCTACAATTTAAAATTATTCATTTGAAGGGACCACCGAGTAAATGATGGTTGGAGGGCTTGCTCGGGACGGGAGATGTGTGCTGAAAGTAGACTATGGACCAAACATGATGACCGCTTAGTACCTGTGTTCCAAAACATAACACCCAGAAGGAGAGAGAGAGAGTAAGAGTAAGGGGAAGGGGAGAGGGTGGCTTGAAGGATACTGAAAACATTGGTGGTGGAGAATGGGCAGGGTGAAGGTATGGGTACTCAATCATTATGCGACCGAAATGTGTTCATGAAAGTGTGTAAGTCTGTAACTGCATCTCACGGTGACTCGTTAAAATAAAAAAAATAATAAAAAAATAATAAAGTAAAATTACTCATTCGGACAGGACACTCTGAATTAGGCCATCATATTTCAGAGCCACCGCACCACGAAATGCCACAGAATCCCACACTTTGTATTGCAAAGATTGCCCTGAAGCCCTGAACTCACCCTCCAGCCTTGCCTGCTTTCCTTGGTGCCACCTGTCTTCGCGGGGCAGATCTGTGACAAGCCACAAAGCAGGACCCTGAAAACGGCTACTTGATTTTGAAGAGCAAACTGGCTCTTGCAGGAAGCAAAGCAGGCTGCTCCCAGGCTGTGTCTGAGAATCTGTGGGCGGGTACAGGATTTGCATGTATGAGAAGAAGCGGTTTTGGGTACAGCACTACCACAAAATTAATTCAAATGCTAGAAACTAATTTGGTGGTTCTACATGCTCTTAGTCATCTATTCATAAGGTAACAGGAAAGTGTGTTTATATAACCAGTATTCTTTTTCACTTATTCTATCTAATTGGCTGATGGTTTTCTGGGACACCTAAGATTTTGGGACCACTTTCGGGGTGGAACGATGTAGCATTGTCCTCCCGTTGTTCATCGATTTGCTCGAGCGGGCCCAATAACGTCTCCATTGTGAGACTTGTTGTCACTGTGTTTGTCATATCAAATATGGGTAGCTTGCCAGGCTTTTGCCATGCAGGGGAGATACTCTTGGTAGCTTGCTGGTCTCTCCAAGAGGGGCGGAGGAATCGAACGCAGGTCGGCCAAGTGCAAGGCAAACGCTCTACCCACTGTGCTATTGCTCCAGCCCTATCAGGGTGGAGATTGTACTTTGGTACTACATAAATGATCCATTTCATTCTAGGGAAGAGGAAAGCAGAGGAGAATGTCCTCCTTCCTCTGGGGATCTTGTATGGTACACTTCTTAGAGGAGAGACATTTCTTTCTCCACCCAGGATACCTTTAGGAGTGTCAAAACAACCTTCCATCAGAAAAGTTTAGAGGCTATTTTTGGAGGGAGGTAAACACTCAGTAGTGCTCAGGGGTTACTCTTGGCTCTGCACTCAGGAAGCCCTCCTGCCAGGGCTTGAGTCTATATGGGGTGCTGAGGATAGAACCTGGGTCAGACACGTGCAAGGCAAGAGCCCAATGCACTGGGCTATCTTTCTGGCCCTCAAGACTTTTTAAAGGGGTGAAACACAGTCCCTTTAAAGATCAGGAGACTGAATGATCCAGCATGCTTATTGTTTTTTTTTTAATGTAGGAGTCCTACTGTTTATTCAGCCCTTGATTAAGCTGATTGAATTAGACATAACTCCAGATTACTTTTTTTTTAAAAATTCAGAATGCTAATTTTATTTTATTTATTATTATTAATATTTTTAATCATCTTAAGATAGACAAAAGAACCTCCGAACCAAGCAGCTCGCGGCAGAGATTTCTCCAGCATGCTTATTTTTTTTAACAAGGCAAGATGGGGCTGGAGAGATAGTACAGCGTTAAGTTGCTAACCTCACAGGTGGCCAACTGGGAGGGAGTGATCTGCACCGGGAGTGATCCCCGAGCACAGAGCCGGGAATGTGGCCTGAGCCCCCGCCCCCCCAAAAAAGCAAAAACAAAACCCAGCAACATAGCACACATACTAACCAAACTCGGTTTGAGTTCTATTTCCTAAAATTAAAGGAATATTGAGAATGAGAATTTTTTAATGTCTATTAACACGATTACAATTGGGAGCTAGAGAGAGAGCATGCTTGCCTCGGATACGTCCCACCCCGTTCAATTCCCAGCACCCCACGTGGACCCCCCACTACCACAAGGAGTTATCTTGGAGCATAGAGCCAGGAGTAAGCCCTGAGTATTGCTGGGCGTGGCTGGAAATCCAAATGATACTATTAAAATTAGCTCCTATTTTATTTTTTGAAATCGTATTTAATTTTATCTTCTGTGGTGCCAGGCGTCAAACCCAGCTCAATAAAGTCAAGCGTTTGAACCCTGAGCCCCCGTCTAGCCTGAGATTCTGTTTTAAATTTAAATTTAAGTCTACAGGGGCTGGAGTGATAGCACAGCGGGTAGGGCGTTTGCCTTGCACGAGGCCCACCCGGGTTCCATTCCTACCATCCTATAGGGTCCCCCGAGCACTGCCAGGAGTAATTCCTGAGTGAAGAGCCAGGAGTAAACCCTGTGCATCACCGGGTGTGACCCAAAAAGCAAAATAAATAAATAAATAAATAAATTTAAGTCTACAATGCATGGAGCGCTCTTTCCTGCACAGCAAACCTGCGAGGGCTGCCTGCTTTCCTGGGTTGTGTATAGGTTGGGGGTGGGAGGCGGGTCTCCATCAGACCCGGCGACTCTCAGCCACGCTCAGCCCAAGAGTGTGACTTGGGCTAAGGCTGGCAACGAGGTGTTGCTCGTGGCTGAGAGCCACAAGGGACAAACCAAATGATGCTCAGAGCACCCCGAAACAGAGCCAGGTTATCAAACTCAGGGCTTGCACATGCGCAGAATGTGGCTCACCCCTCGGAGTCAATCTCTCCAAGCCCAGCATATTTTCTTAGGATAAAGACATAGAATTTTTTTTTTCTTTTTGGGTCACATCTGGCGATGCACAAGGGTTACTCTTATTCCTGGCTTTGCACTCAGGAACTACCCCTGGCAGGGCTCAGGGGACCATATGGCATGCTGGGAATCGAACCTGGGTCCGCCGCGTGCAAGGCAAACACCCTCCTTGCTGTGCTATCGTTCCTGCCACAAGACGTAGATTTTTATTCTTCTACTTGAGCTCCTGGAATAGTTTTCCTCACTGCCCCCTTTGGCCAAACATACTTCTTGATTCACTTTCTTTCCCACCTTTGGGTGGTCTCAACGTATCACCCAAGGGATCAAAGTTATTCCTGTCCTTTATAAAAAATTTTTTTTTATTAGTGAAACACTGTGTTTTACAGTCGTTGACCTTACAAGTTTTTGTACTTGGGTTTCAGTCATACAACGATCGAGTACGCATCCCTCCACCAGTGCCCATTCTCCACCACCAATGGTCCCAGTCACCCTCCCACCCTTCCCATACCCCCATCCCATTCTGACCCAAGCAAAGGGGTTAGCAGGGATTCTCCGACTCGCCCCTCTCCTGCTCACGCCAATCTCTGCATATTTATGACACCCAAGGGTGCCTAGCTAGCGCCGTGGTTTCCGACACCACCCAGCTGCCAACTCCCGTCCCTCCCACAGGAGGCTATCTGACCTGCTTATTTTGCCTCTCTCCCATAATCGAAGTCCAGCCCGGGATTTGACATCACTGTGCCAGAACGATCTTCCCTCCTGACATCTCAATTTCCTCCAGTCAGGTCTGCCTTCACCTTCTGGAGTCATTTTGACAGCTCATCTTCCTCATCCCCTATAATCATACAGTCACCAATTCCCAGCACAGCTCTGCCAGAAATACTTGCAACATTCTCCACAGTGACTGGGACTCAAATAACAATACCCCTCACATTTCTATGGCTTTTTAAAATAGACAAAGCTCCCACAGATATTCTCTCTTAAAACTTCCACACTAAGCACAGAGAGTCAAAGGTTCAGAAACTTAAGCGATCTGTCTCACAGTTTAGAAATGGAATCAGGCTAGATACAATCTTTTAGCAAACGCCCTATCCAAGGTATGCTTGGGCTGTTCAGTGCCCCCAGCCTAGTCTATATTTTTCCCATTCAGATAATCACAAATAGTCACTGTTTCATAATCACTCTCGTGGCATCGTTGTCTTCTCAAGACCTTCCACAGGACTGAGTCCGACCCACAGAATGCTCAAGGTACCCAGCCTGGGGCTGAAAACCAACTCCAATAATTTCAACACCGCTGTGCAACACTGCTGCCCGCAAACCTACTACGATCACGATCACGACCATCCTGTTGTTCGTCGATTGCCTCAAGCAGGCCCCAGTAACGTCTCCTTCGTCCTAGCCCTGAGATTTTTTAAAAAGTGCCATATTCAAGGCTCTTTCAGGGTTAGGAGAATGAGACCCATCATTGTTACTGGTATTTGGCATATTGGGTACGCCACGGGGAGTTTGCCAGACTCTGCCGTGTGGGCGGGTTACATTCGGTAGCCTGCCGGTTTGTCCAAAGTAAGGATGAGATAATAAGATGCCGTTGATGGGATTACACGGCGCCAGGGGGCCAGTTGGTGGGTGTGACCCCTGCCTACTGGAATTTGGAGGATCTGGGTGGAGGATGCTCAGCCCCGATCGGAGCAGGCTTGGAGATCTCAGCCCCGGGACCCGCATGCCTTTGTTCTTCTGCCGGTACCTTCACGTGTGTAGAGAGTGTTCTCAGCATGGTGGTGGCTGGTTCTGGAGGTCTTCGGCTGCCAGAACTCTGGTCGGGGAGGGGAGGGAAACTCAACCCGCCCCCCTCCAAGGGACCTCGGCGAGGACAGCCAGGCACGAGGGCAGGAGACTCTGCTACAATCAAGGCAAACTGATTCATTCCCCTTTGCTCAGACATGTTGGGGCTTTTGTACACGTTCCTGTTTGCCCCCAGCTCCCAGAAAAGTATCCTCTGCTTTTGAGATGCTATGCCATCTCTTTCTTGCATTGCTTGAACATATTGCTTGCTCAGTATCACATCTGAGCCTGAGATAGATCTGGGTCAAGACGGGGGACGAAGAAAGGATCCAGTTCTCAGAGAGCTGGGATCTATGGGAATCTCCAAGTTCTGAGGAAACACCACACTCTGCTGATGCCCAAGGCAGGAAGCGATGACGCCTACCTCACCACGGCCAAGTCCCACACGAAGCCCTGTGGTTACAATTTCATCAGGATCAGATTGAACCGTAGCTACTGAATCAAATGTCCTTGCTGTCAGCCTAGGTGGCAAGCTCTGGGTCTTTAACAGATTCACTGTGGTTCAAGGTTTAGCCCTTGGCATGAACGACAGCATTTCTCATATAAAAACACCCCAGTAAGGAGGACAGGATAAAGCATTTCTCCCAGTGAAGAATATTGATGTAGAACATTTCTCTCTCTCTGTGACTATGAGATGGGAGACTGTGGCGTGTGCAGGGGGACACGGTGAGCCACTAACTAGCTCCCATTCCCCACCGAGGGTTGATGTCACTTTCTTTTCGGGGACAGGACTACCATCCCCTTTCTAGAGTTCTCCCTGTGTTCTTGACATGGCTCTTCCATTTTAACAGCGCTTGGAGATGCAGGACCTCAGAGCACATATGTTCACTTTGCACATTTTTCTGTGTCAATAAACAGGGAATAGGATTAGCATTTTTTCTCCATATGGCCTGCTTTGCTGTTCCCAGAGCCACGGGAATGCTAGATTCTAGACTGTGATTCTGGGCTGCATCTCTTAAAAATATATATATATATATTTTTTTTTTTTTGAGAGAGAGAGTCTACATTTAAACTTATCCTTTTTGCTGTACAATGTTTTTCAAGCTGTGAGTTTTGGCATATTCATGGTTGACAAGCAAGATCTAGAACAGTCCTCTCACCTCCTCTGGGAAAGTTCCCTGACTATTCCTCTGTGCTCTACACCTTTAACTATTCATCTAATCCTTTAACTCTTCAGCCCTTTCCCCCTCCAGATTGTTTTTGTTTTCACCCAAATGTCACAGTAACATAAAAGCACAACACTGTTTGCTGCTGACTCCTTTAATCTGCATCATACCCGGGATACACAGCAACCGTTCCTATTGCAGATAAGAGCATGATGGTCTCCACTTAGTCACACCCCATCCTCACCGAGGGACATTAAGGGTATTTCCTGTTTGTGGCAAAACTACTCAGAGTAGGTTTTTGTGTTTTCTTAGTTTTTTTTTTTTAATTCACCTAGGTCATAAGAATAAAATTGCAGCCCATAGAGCAAGTGGCTACTTCCTTTATGGGAAAATTACTAAATCGAGGTGCTGGGGAGTGTGGTTTAAGAGGCGGAGCACATAACTCCAGGCATAAGGCTCTGGCTGTGGTCCCACGCGCTGGATGTCTGCCCCAAGCAATGCTCTGTGTGGCCCTGACGCCCCAGACTGCCGGAAGTTGGCCCCACAATAAGAAAAGTAGAAAAAGCTGAGAAAAAGAAAGAAATGACCAAACTCTCTTCTCCAGTCCTGTTTTTTTTTCACTCTCAACAGCAATATAAGCTGCTACTGATTTTAACCAATGCGGGATATTGTCAACTTCTCTCTCTGTCTCTCTCTCTGTCTGTCTATCTATCTACTTATATATCTTTTATCTTTGGCATTCTAGGTACGCACTGTCAGAGATTAATAATGCACAGTTATATTTTGTAGAACTGCAATAGTTTTTTGTTTTTGGGTTTTTTTTTTTTTTTTTTTTTTTTTGCTTTTTGGGTCACATGCCGCGATGCTCCGAGGTTACTCCTGGCTCATGCACTCAGGAATCACCCCTGGCGGTGCTCGGGGGACCATATGGGATGCTGGGAATCGAACCAGGGTCGGCCATGTTGGCTGCGTGCAAGGCAAACGCCCTACCCGCTGTGCTATTGCTCCAGCCACAGAACTGCAATAGTTTGACTTCCAATTGTAAGTCCCACTGAGGACTCCTTCCCTTCTTTTCAATCTTTGACCTATTGCTCTTCAAGACCTACATTCCTTTGTGTTAAGGGATAAGTCTTAGCAATTATATATGTGTATATATATTATATATACACACACGTGTGTGTGTGTATAATACACTGCTCTCCCATCCCTAGAGCAGCAATGTGCAACTACTGACAACTTCTACTAAAATTTAAGTAATCTATATAGTAAAAACAGAGAGATATGCAAATACACAACCTGTGCATACACAATGTAACAGAGTTTCACATAATTTTATCATTTATATAGCACTGTAGCACTGTCCACTGTCCTCCCATTGTTCATTGATTTGCTCGAGCGGGCACAAGTAACATCTCCATTGTGAGACTTGTTGTTACTGTTTTTGGCATATTGAATACACCATGGGGATATGGCATATCCAGGCTCTGCCGTGTGGGCAGGATACTCTTGCTAGCTTGCTGGGCTCTCCGAGAGGGACAGAGGAATTGAACCCAGGTTGGCCGCGCGCATGGCAAACGCCCTACACACTGTGCTATCGCTCCAGCCCCATCATTTATATACGAAAGGAATTTTTAATAAAACTAGTTTCCATCCTCCAGCTATATTTATATTTCATCTGCTTTTGTAGCTGTTTGTTTTTATAGGTTGTAGATGTCTATTTTCTGGCTTTATAATGAGAAAATATGATTAGGGTTGTCAAACATTTGAGTAACAGGTTCTTGTACTTATTGAAAATCTAGGATTTTTCTCACCAAGATCTAAATAGATTATGAATTATTTATATAGTTAATTATAAATTGCCATAAGTACTTTATTTTAAAATTTAAATCATCTTTTTCTTTACATGAGGTTATCTTTCTTTCCCAGCACCGTTTGTGGAAGAGGCTAGATCCATACTTCACTCCCTACTCAAAAGTCAGTTCAAAGTGGGTCAAAAACCTTGAGATCAAACCAGAATCCGTGAAGTAAATGAGGAAAACATTGGCAGAACACTCCAAGATTTGGACCTTAAAGGTGTTTCTAATGATACGATTCCACTGGCAAAGGAAACAGAAGCAAAATTAAACAAGTGGGAAGACATCAAATTAAAGTTTCTGCAAGACAAGGAAAAAAAAAACCAAGATGACTGGAGTTACAATGCAGTGGGCAGGAACTTTCTTTGCCTTGCACGCGGCCAACCTGGGTTCGATCCCAGATTTCCATGTGGTCCCCTGAGCACTGCCAGGAGTGATCCCTGAGCATCTCTGGGTGTGCCTCCCTCTCACCCTAAAACACACACAAAAAGAAAGAAACGGGCTGATTCTAAAAGATACGCAATCGAATAGGAGAAAATATTTGCACTCAATACATCAGACAAAGGTTTAATGTCCAAGATAAATATAAAGCACTCACAAACTTGACCCCTCGAAATTCCAAAAACCCTATCAAAAAAGCAGGGAGAATAAATGAACAGACACTGCTCAGAATAAAAGGCACGTGTTAAAGTGCTCACCATCATTTATCAGGAAAATTTAAATCCAGATGACCATGAGACATCATCTCACACCAGTGAAATGGTGCATATAAAAAAAAAAAACCCACAAAGAACATGAACGATCTATGTGAGAGAGAGGATGTGGAGAAAAACACACTCTCGTTTACTGCTGGTGGGAACGTTGTCTGTTCCAATCCCTGTGGAAAACAGTATGAAGAGTTCACAGAAAGTAAACACAGAAGTAGCTTATGGGTATGTTATCTCCAGGACACAAAAACATGCATTCAGAAAGACCTGTGCACACCATTATTCACTTGAGTAGCTAAGATACGGAATCAAGCTGGGTATTCAATACCAGTGGGTGGATCATGAAGATGTAGGAATATCCACACAGCGGATACTCTGCAGCTTCAAGGAACTGTGAAAGCATGTCATTCACTGCAACTTGGATGGAACGGAAGGATATCACGTTGAGTGAACTAAGTCAGAAGAAGGAAGATAAAGAATGGGACGCACTCGCTTATCTGTGGTATAGAGGATAAGATGGCAAAGGAAAGCAAGACTTCAAAGGCGGGACACTTAGATTAAGCTGCAACCTGCACTATAGAACTGAGGGGAGGGAAAGAAAGAAACTGCAGGTAGCAGAGAGTGAGGAGGTAACGGCATGGGGCAGAGGCCTCAGATGCATGGTGATGGAGAAGTGTTATTTGTACTTACCTAGATAACACTAGGTACAGTGTTATCTGGACCTAGAACCAACAACACAGGAAGCACAATACCTAAACTCCAATAACCAAGCTTAAATATGTGCCCGTCACATGGGCAGGCTGGGGAGATGGGGGTGGGGTGTCAGGTGAATAAAGGGGCCACTGGTGTGGGGAAGTTGACACTGGTGAAGGGAGAAGTGTCGGAAAATTAGTGCCTGAAACCCCACTAGAGATAAATTTGTAAATCACAGTGCCTCGCTTCAAAAAGAGAGATTTTAAAACACTTCAATCAAGTGCAAACAGTTCAATGTGCCTTTTCAGGTGAGAGAAGAGGAAGTTGGGATTACGGAAGATCGGCTTGTTGCCATTGTTTGCCAAGCTAGTCAGGAGAGACAAGGAGGCTGAAGTCACCAATAAAGACTCAGAGAATCTGGGCAAGAGAATGGGCCTCTCTTCAAGAGAACGGCCTGAACCCCTTCTGGTTAGAGCGCCTGGCTGGGCGTCTCTGATGCCAGCCCCCTATTGCCAACAGAGATGCCCATGCAGGCAAAGGCATCTCGAAACAACAACCAAATGGCTAAAGAAAGCAACAACAGGAGGCGACGTCTGACCCAGTCTTGCTCTCGGTCCCATCACACTATGCAAATGTCTGGAGCATCTGTGGAAATCTAAGCTGGAATTTTGACTCCACTGTGGCAGAAAATTATGTCCATTATTGCATCAGCCCACCAAGAATCAAGGTAATCCTAAATTTTTACAATGCAAGATGATAGGTATTTGGAAGAGATGCACTCGATGGCTTCAACGGCATGGACCTTGGAACTTTCTGGGGCTGTTGGAGTCGCTGTTGGGGTGGAGGGAGAGGGGGGTGTCTCCCATGTTATGATCTGGGGACCCTGGGAGGTGCTCCCATTGGTCTATAGCTCAATGCAAGGGTCCAAGGATGCAGTGATGCTGGGGTGTCCAGGCCACCCCCCACCCCACAGAGATGCCTGGTGGCCTCCAGAGCTACGTCCAATCATGTGGCACCAGGGTAAGAATTAGCGGTTGGCCACTTGCGGGGCCTGTGGCTTAACCTCAAGTGTCAATCTTTTTTTTTTTTTTTGGCATTTTGGGTCACAGCTGATGATGCACAGGGGTTCCTCCTGGCTCTGCGCTCAGGAATTACCCATGGCAGTACTCAGAGGACCATATGGGATGCTGGGAATCGAACCTGGGTTGGCCGCGTGCAAGGCAAACGCCCTACCCACTGTGCTATTGCTTCAGTCCCTCAAGTGTCAATCTTGAGCTCCACTGAAACTTTTAAAACTAGCGACTCCTTCCAAAACGCGATGTTTGAAATGGAAGCAAATAAAAGCTCTACAGTGGGATATGAAAGAAAAACTCCATGAGTGTCTAGAAGAAAACGTCTGAGACATCCCCCGTGACAGACTGCATTTACCGCCCACGGCACAAAGGATCCTGACAAATCCCCAAGTAAAGTCAGACCTTAGACAACGGCTCTCTCCGCTGGCTGTTTTCTGTAGACCTTCTGCCCTCGGCATCAGCTTAGTCCAAATACAACCACACCCCCAAATTCCCTTCCTGAACCAGCTCTTTATTCCAGAGAACTTCAAGGATCATCGGGTCGTCAGACGTAAAATTTTTTTTGCTCACTCTCCTCCCAAGCCCCACCTGTGTTATGCCAGGCAGCGGCTTTTCACTGACCTCCTCCACCAGCTTGTGGGACGACGGCATATGAACAGCTTGGCCATGCAGAGTGTGGGGTCCTCCTGCAGTTCCCCCAGCCCCTCCCCCCGAGGTGGGGAATGAGTCAAGAGAGTTCCCAGCCTGCCTGGATGGTTTCAGTTTATCTTGAAGCTTCCGTTTGATTCTTGATCATCACCAGTTCAACCTTCCTTCCTAACTGGCAGCTCGGCTAAGCTGTCGTGACTTGGGTTCCCAGTCGATGCAAAAGCCTCACTTTCCACAGACTCTTCAAGGGCCCCCACAATGCAGAAGACTTAACGTTTTTAATAGCCTGTCTTTTTTTAACATAAAAAGTATTGATTTATAAAGATAAGTCAAAAAAACAATCGTAAATGGAAAAAAGAAGCACAGGTACACCCATGTGAAATGAAATACAATTTTGTAAGGAAAAAATCACTATCACTGTATCACTGTCATCCTGCAGTTCATTGATTTATTTGAGCGGGCACCAGTAACGTCTCCATTCGACCCAGCCCTGAGATTTTAGCAGCCTCTCCTTACTCGTCTTTCCCAACGATTGGAGGCTCTTTCAGGGTTAGGGGAATGAGACCCCCTTACTGTTTCTGTTTTTGGCATATCGAATACGACACGGGTAACTTGTCAGGCTCTGCTATGAGAGAAAATCATCAGGAAAAAATATATCTAAGTCTATCTCAATAAGCATATATTATAACTTTATGAGATTTTAACCTAGGGTTTGACAATATTATGTATTAATCTGACTTAATAGATAATATTAAGTTGTTGACTTTGTTTTTTGATTTGGCAAGTCTTTTTTAAAAATTTTTATATATCATTTTCATAAAGTAGTTCACAATAGTTCATTGCAATAGCCTACTATCTTTATACTGACAGTGGTTCCGCCTTCTGTGATTGCTTTGGGTGCCAAACCACGCTGTACTCTGGCCTAATTCCAGACTCAGTGCTCGGAGATGACTCCGGACAGTGCTCAGGGGACCATACACAGACCATACACAGTCATTTGTAAGGCAAACCCCGGATCCATTGTACTCTGTTCAGCCCAGGTTCTGCATTTTAACTGATATGTGCCCCACTCATTCTTTTTTATTCAAAATATGTACTGGCCACAAATGTCCTTTCATGCATGCCTTTCTTTTGTAAGAGGCTTGATATTATTAAATACAATAGTACTAATACATTATGACCTCATAAAGCACTATTTTATGAAACTGAAAAGGAAACTGGAATCCGTTCTTTTGCCTAACTCTCCTTAAAAGTACTGGAACAGAGAGTTATGGCTTTGGTCCATGACTAGAAAACCAAGAAAAACGAATAAACTAATTTGAACTCTGGTGCTGTTACTGGAGTTAAAAATCACCTCAGATAAATAGCTACTTCTTCAAATTAAATGTTTCAGTGGCCTATGAAAAGTTATAGCTACTCGGGACAAAGCACAAAAAATAAAAGTAATTTTAGACTTGAAAGTACCGGAAGTACCTGCCTTGCATGGGGCCGTCTCTGCTGTGATCACTGATTCCATGTGTAAGCCGTGAGTGACCCCAATGCCACCACAATTGAAAACATTTAAATTCATTTTTGTTCCTGTGCATATACATTCAGAGTAGGTAAACTCAATTCTGAGTGTTTCAGTCTCCTTAATATTTCACAATATTAAGGTTTTATTATTTACCAAGATAGGGGATGCCTTTTTTTCAATTTTCCTTCTTCCTGTATGGGTGCACAGCTAGGTTCTCATAAAAAAAATCAATGGGGCTAAGTAAAGAACAGATTTCAGCTTCCTGTTTTTCACCTAAGAGAGAAGACCAACAATATCTGAGCAACTGCGGCCAACTGCATCCTCTGACACTTTTCTCACTATTAGACAGCAACTCCTGCAGGAAACCACAGCTATATCGTTTTTGCCATTATAGAAAATCTCATTACTATCTGGCAAGCTTCAAACAGTTCTACTGAGATTTCACAGGTGCTGGTGACAATTCATAACTCACCAAACTCTGACGCTTTAAACATTTTAGCAATGCTCTCAAAAACAAATTCCCAAGGAAACATAGTCATAAGAATTAACCTTACCCACTTCCGGGAGAATCAATTATATAGAAAAATAAGAATGGAACCTATTTTACCTTTTTAAGTTAGTCAATATTAAAAATTCATTTGACTCAGACATGTACGTATTTCTAACTGTTCAAAGATGCATTTTCTTCTATCAAAACTCACCAAGTACTATTCTTTCCTCTTAAGGCAAAACGACCTTAAAATTAGACCTTTCTAGTTACTTCTACATTTATGTAGAAATCTTCCTTGCCCATTCTCATGTTGTAGAGGCACTTACTATCTTGCACAGCACATGCTCTAAAAGTGTAAATCGAGTCGGGGTAGAGCATTTTATCAATGAAAGGACTTGCCACAGACAATCTCTTATTTGTTCAGGCAGCACAAAGAAAGCTTTGTCACTTTGGCACGATTCTCGTACTTTCAAGGATCTTCACTTCAAGTGGAACCACTGACATCTGTATGTCTGCAACATAATACACGTCAGACATATTCTAGTTCGATTGCATGTCCAAACGAGATATCGCATACAATTTCCCTAAGATGTTTGCTTTATGAAAACGTATTTACAAACACGTGCACTGATGCTTCAAACCAATGGAGCGGGCAGCTGAAAAGGACATCTCTAAGTTCCAGTAAAAGTGGACGAGACCCAAAAAGGCAAAAAAAAAAATAGGCCTAAGAACTGAAAGACTCAAGAGTGCTTTCAAAATACACACAGGAGGAGCTTCATATCTGGGGTAGAAGAAAAACAAAGTTAGGGAGCAACAACCGTCCCGTGGCAGCAGGAACTGGAGAGGTGGTCTAGGAACTGAGCTTTGAGGGCTGGAGGCAGGGGTGAGGGGAGGATTCTTGGGCCTCTGGTGGTGAGAAGTAGGTACTCGGTGACGGGTGTGGTGTTGCACTAGGCGTCAGGAGGGCATCATTAAATCATGGCACCACAATGAAAATGCGGGCGGCTGGAGAGGGATGGTAGCAGTGTGAAGGCCCTTGCCCCGCATGTGGCTGACAGGGGTTGATGTCTAGAGCAATGCGGTTCCCTGAGCCACCACCAGCACCGTGTGGGGGGAGGCCTGGGACCCCGGAAAGGCACTGCAGGCATTAAAAGCTGCGTCTTCAGGCCTGTGCACTGCACCACAACGGTGGTCGGTGGGAAATTTCCGCAGGGGGCCCTGGGGGACTCCTGGGAATGGCTGGAAGACACTCCTCCAACTCTGCTCTCCCAAAGTTGTCTAGCTTTGAAATAACATTAGCTTTTTTTCCCCTCTTTTGTGTTTCCAGCACCAGATAATCCCCTCATCGGTCACCCTCCAGAACTCCCGGCTGCTTCTTCCGGAAAGGAGCATAAAATGAGGCCCACCTAACCATGCCACTGGAGTCTGAGCCAGGCTGTTTCCACTTGGGGTGCCCCAGAGGGGGGCGGGTGAGATCCCTCCCCTCCCCAAGGGACCCAACCCCAGCTGACCTCCACTATGCAACCACCACCACACTCCAGGCCCCTTTCCACATGCTCAGGCTGATCCTCACATATGAGTGAACATAGTCCTGGACACATCATAAGACGCTCCCTACTGATTCCTCCGCCCCTCTCGGAGAGCCCGGCAAGCTACCGAGAGTATTTCGCCCACATGGAAAGCCTGGCAAGCTCCCCATGACATGTTCAATATGCCAAACACAGTAACAATTGTCACAATGGAGACATTACTGGGCCCGCTGGAGCAAATTGATGAACAATGGGAGGACAGTGACAGTGACAGTGACCCATTTTCCATAATTAGCACACCATATTTATTCGCCAACGTGGCGTGGCACGTGCCTCAGGCAACCACAAGCAAACGTCCGAACTGGCAAAACAGTGCAGAAAAGCCATCAAGGATGACCTCAAAAACAGGAGAGCAGCAGTACTGGTAGATGCAGCAGAAGCTGGGAAAAACATTCGTAATGCCCGCCTGTCCTTCACCAACTACAAAACCAAGATGACTGCCCTCCGACATCATGATGGATCTATCACATCTTCCAGAAGGGCAATGGAGAAGATTATTCATGACTTCTACTCAGATCTCTTTAATAGTCACATCCACTTGCCCACATACCACATACCACATGATGGATATGTCGTTCCCAATGTTCTCCCTTCCGAAATCCAACATGCCATCTCGTCGGTAAAGAAACAAAAAGCACCTGGCCCAGACAAGATCAGACCTGAACACCTGAAGAACTTACCATCAGTACTCATCAATACATTAGCTCGACTCTTCACACGCTACCTGTCTGAATGCAAGGTTCCATCCCAATGGAAAACCAGCAAGACTGTACTACTATACAAGAAAGGAGACATCCACGACATTGGCAACTATCGCCCAATCTGCCTATTGTCTGTCATCTACAAACTATTCACTCGAGTCATCCTGAATAGGATTAGCAGAACACTAGATGAAGGACAACCATGTGAACAAGCTGGATTCCGAAAAGGATTCAGTACCATCGACCATATCCACACAGTAACCAAGCTCATTGAGGTATCTCGGGAGTTCAAGATGCCACTCTGTCTAACGTTCATTGATTTAAAGAAGGCCTTTGATTCTGTTGAGACGGAAGCGGTCATAGAAGCCCTAGCCAATCAGGGCGTACAAACTCAATACATCAGGATCCTTCGTGAGCTCTATTGCGGATTCACTACCAAGATCTCACCATTCTACAAAGAAGTAATCATCCATATCAAGAGAGGGGTTCGGCAGGGTGATACCATTTCACCAAAACTCTTCAGTGCCACCCTCGAGAACATCATGCGACGACTAGAATGGGAAAACATGGGAGTGAAGATAGATGGTCGGCGACTACACCACCTCCGCTTTGCTGATGACATCGTTCTAATAACACCAAACATCAGCCAAGCGGCACAAATGCTTGCGGACTTTGACCGTGAGTGTGGAAAGGTCGGACTACAGCTGAATCTTACGAAGACAATGTTTATGAGAAACAGCCTTGTTCCTGATGCTCCATTCGCTCTCAACGGAACCACCATCTCCGAATGCAACAGTTATATATACTTAGGTCGAGAAATCAACATGATGAATGACCTGGCACCTGAGTTATGCAGGAGGAAGAGAGCGGCTTGGAATGCCTTCAAGAGCATTGAAGAAATAACTAAAAGGACAAAGAACCTCCAGCTACGAGCACATCTCTTTGATTCCACTATTCTTCCTGCATTAACATATGCCTCAGAGACCTGGACCCTACGAAAACAGGATGAGAACACTATTCGGGTCTCTCAAAGAGGAATCGAAAGAACTATGCTTGGAATATCACGATTCACTCAAATGAGAGATAGAATCCGGAGTTCTGATCTTCGTCAACGCTCAAGAATCAGGGATGCTGTCTCATTTGCCAAGACATCAAAAATCAGATGGGCTGGACATGTAATGAGGTTTACAGACAACCGCTGGACTAGAGCCATTACTGATTGGATTCCACGGGACATCAAAAGATCACGTGGACGCCCACCTATAAGATGGTCAGACTTCTTCGTCAAGACCCTAAATGATCGGTTTGAGGCTCTACATGTTCCTAAAACGAACAGATACCATTGGGCTACGCTAGCACGCAACCGGGATGAATGGAGACGTTACTGGCACCCGCTCGAATAAATCGATGAATAACGGGGATTAAGTGATTAAGTGATTAAGTGATTTGATGGGGTTCAGACAGTAGGCAACAAATCATAGAGGGCAACATATATATATATATATGTCACTGTCACTGTCACTGTCCTCCCATTGTTCATCGATTTGCTCGAGCGGGCCCAGTAACGTCTCCATTGGAGACTTTTGTTGTTACTGTGTTTGGCATATCGAATACGTCATGGGTAGCTTAAACAGTAACTATAACGGGTCTCATTCCCCTGACCCGGAAAGAGCCTCCAATACAGCAGCATTAGGAAAGACAAGTAAGGAGACGCTGCTAAAATCTCAGGGCTGGGGCAAATGGGAGACGTTACTGGTGCCCACTCGAGTAAATTAATGAACAACAGGATGACAGTGATACAATGATTTGTGTTTCTCCTTTTGGGTGCTGGGCTCACCCGGGGTGCCTGGGAATTTGGAGCAGTGCCTGGGGACCCATGCCCGTGGTGTGGGGCTGCCATGTGAAGTTGGGGGCTGGGTCAGGGGCCCCGTGTGCGAAACTGCTCATCAGCCTTTGGGATTCGCTCCAGGTCCAGGGCCGGGGATTTCTGCACCAACCGTCTCCCTTCTCCGCAGGCTCTGGGCGCTCTGCGTGACGGTGTGGCTTCATGTTCCATCTGGACAGATTGCAACATTTGCGAACCGCCTGCGTGATTTTTTTTTTTTTTTGCCTTATGTGTTTCTTATCTCCTCTGTTTCTTACTTAGTTTTTCGTTCAATTGACATTAGCACTGTCGCACTGTCCTCCCGTTGTTCATCGATTTGCTCGAGCGGGCACCAGTGACACCTCTATCGTGAGACTTGTTGTTACTGTGTTTGGCATATCGAATACCCCACAGGGAGCTTGCCAGGCTCTGCCGTGCGGGCGAGATACTCTCTGGTAGCTTGCTGGGCTCTCTGAGAGGGGCAGAGGAGTCGAATCCGGGTCGGCTGTGTGCAAGGCAAACGTCCTCCTCACTAACTGGTGCAAAATATTAGCCTCATCTTCAGAAATGATATCTGCCAATCACAAGTTTGCTATGGCCGTTTTTCAGGGCATCTTTTAAAACAGACACTCTTCCATTCCCGGGATGTGGCTGAGACCGAGAGCACCTGCCTCTTAGCTCGGAGGCTGAGTCCTCTTCTCAGCGTTGTCCCACGTGGGGAGCTGGGCCTTGGGGACGCTGCCGTTCATGAGACTCAGTCCGGCCACCTGCGCACTGCATCGGGGCCAGCTGTGTTTGCCCTGTGGGCAAGTGCACATGAGCGCGTACTAAGGTCCCATCACATGACCTGTGACAAAAAACATATCACGACTTGGAGACGCTCCTAAACTCTGAAATGTGGGCTCCTCTTCTGAGCTACTGAGCAACAAGCACTGAACTTGGAAAGCAACGCAAAGTGGAAAAGAGATTTCTGACGGTGACAGAGACCCGTGCCGAGACCCTGCCGCAGGGGGTGACTATCACTCCTTTATTGTCATATTTTCTTATTTGTATTTTGGGGACCTCCCAAGAGCATCCAGGGGGCTCGTGGGCCCTTCCCGGCAATACCCTTTTTAAAACATTTTTAAAAATTTTATCTTTGTGAAGTTGTTCACAATATTTGATTGCATTTAATATTCAAACACCAATCCCGCCACCATGACACCTTCCCACCATCGTATTTCCATCCCAACCCCAAACCCTGCCCCCCAAGCACAACTGAAATAATTTATTTTGTACTGCTTCTTATGAATAATCCGCTAAAAATGATCCAACAACGGTTTCTTAGAGAAGAGTGTGTGAAGAGTGTTGTATTTCACTTAGAATCTATTGAGCCCTTGTATAAGAGATTAGTAACATGTTAAAGGTTGAGCCTTGCGTGCTTATATCTGTATAAATGTTATTTTCCCCTAAGATTGGTTTGCCTTCTACTTTAAACCCCATGAAGGGGCTGGAGCAGTGGCATAGAGGGTAGGGTGAGTGCCTTGCACGCGGTCCACCCAGGTTCAATTCCCAGCATCCCATATCATCCCCTGAGCACCTGGTGGAGTAATTCCTGAGGGCAGAGCCAGGAGCAACCCCTGAGCATCGCCGGGTATGACCTAAAAATCTAAAACAAAAACAAAAACAAAAAACATGAAATGTGGTGCTCACTCCTCGCTTTGTGCTCACAGGTCGCCCCTCGCTACTGTTGGTGGTGTAGAGTACGAGGTATCCAGGGTTGGCTCCCTTGGGGTGGGGAGGGGTTTCGCCCGCCCCCTCTGGGGTGCCCCAAATGGAACACCTGCAATACTCTCTGTGGGTCACATGTTCCAGGGCTCTGGCCTGAGGAGTGGATGCGGATGGGGACCAGCATGGCGGGGCTGTGAGTGATCCGGGGTTATCAGGGCCACAAA
Source organism: Sorex fumeus (assembly GCF_029834395.1). Taxonomy (NCBI): domain Eukaryota; kingdom Metazoa; phylum Chordata; class Mammalia; order Eulipotyphla; family Soricidae; genus Sorex; species Sorex fumeus. The sequence continues at coordinate 660,402 of NW_026606070.1, read as the reverse complement.
TGACAGGGATTGACTGAGGGCCGGGAGCCCAAAGAGCTCGTGCTCCAACCCTCTGAGTTTCCTCCTGGCTCCTGCCAGTGCCTCAAAAATCAATTGTTTCTTAGCACTGTAGCACTGCCCTCCCAGTTGTTCATCAATTTGCTTGAGAGGGGCCCAGTAACGTCTCCATTGTGAGACTTGTTGTTACTGTGTTTGGCATATCGAATACATCACGGGGAGCTTGCCAGGCTTTGCTGTGCAGGCGAGATACTCTTGGTAGCTTGCCGGGCTCTCCGAGAGGGGCGAAGGAATCGAACCCGGATCGGCCAGGCAGGCCAGGCATAAGGCAAATGCCCTACCACTGTGCCATTGCTCTTATGAAACTAAAAATAAAAAATAATAAGGCAGAAGTGGTAACTTTAACACCAATCGGATATTTATCTCAAGATGTGTAGTTACCCTTCTGTCATGCCAGGTCTTTGATTACAAATACAATTTTTAGCAAGGACTTTTCTTCAAAAGAACCCCCTGTAGATAAACTGCCTTTTTTGGGGGAGCTTCAATTTTGCAGGGAAACACTGATTTGCAAGCTCTAATAAGATGTTGCTCAACTTTCAGAGGTAAGTGAACGTCTATGATTAAAACATCAATTACGGAAACACTAGTTCTATAAATAGTTCTTAAGTCTAAAGTCCAGGGGCAGGACCAAACAGAGCCCATGCAGGCCTGGCTCGCTTATTCTCTGTGTAAACACACACACACATACACACACACACACACACACACACACCCCACACCACACCCCCATGCAGTGTGCACATGACTATGTGGCATGTGTTTGATTTTTCTTTTGAAAAACAAATGTCTGGGGGACAGATGTGTTACCTGGAGATGCAAAAGTTAGGAAACCTCATTGCCTCTTTCGCAAACCACAACACCCAAAAGAAGAGAGAGAACAAAAGGGAATGCCCTGCCACAGAGGCAGGGTGGGATGGGGGGGATGGGGGGTGGGAGGGATACTGAGATGGGTGGTGGTGGGAAATGGGCACTGGTGGAGGGATGGGTATTTGATCATTGTATAATTGAAACCCAAGCACAAAAATTTGTAAGTCTATAACTGTACCTCACGGTGTTTTACTAATAAAAATTTTAAAAAAAATTGTAAGTCTAAAGAAAAAGTTAGGTTTACCTATTTTACTGCCTTGATAAGGTTTTTTGTTTTGTTTTGTTTATTGGGCCACTCCCAGCAGTGCCCAGGGCTCACTCCTGGCTTTGTGCTCACAGGTCGCCTCCTGTGGTGCTCAGAGGCCCATATGGGGGCTGGAGGCCAGAGCGCCTCGGAGTCTGCTCTGTCTCTCCAGAGCCTGATTTCCAAAGGTTTTAACTTAAAATGTTTGTCCTTGACCTTATCCTGTTTGAAAAATGAATCCTAATGGATCTGGAACATTCACATTTGGCTCTTAAGCAGAAAAAAAATGAAATCTAAGACATGAAGAAACAGCATACGAAGTCCTGCCAGCTAATCCGATTTTGACCCAGTAGTGAAGTCGGCGGCTGGAAAACTGAATTCGCATCTGGCTCAGCCCAATTACTATATGAGAGACCCTGGGCAAAGGGATGAAACTCTTTCCTTGTATCTAAAGTGAAGAAAATCAAAGTCAAAACCCCATAGATTTATATAAAAGGTAAATGGGATTTTAGCAGGGGGAGGGGTTGGGGGTCCCAGCAGGGAACTGTATGGAATACATTTTTCAAAGCGTTGGGGTTCATTACTGCATGGGTCTGTAGGCTGTCCACAGCCACTTTCTGGGTGTGGAAAGTGGACGGATGAGGAGAAACGTGTCTAAACCAGGAGAGCAAAACACCCCACGTGGATCCTTTTAATCTCGTCCCCTACTTTCCTCCCTTCCTTTTCCACTCAGCATCATTGGGTCCCCTGTTTCTCCCACCACAACTCTGCCTTCTGGGTGACTAGGACAACAGGCCTTCAGAGAAGACAGTGGCCTTTAAACAGCCTTAAAACACACTTGCGAATCACTCACTACTTCAGAGCAGTGACTGAAACACAGTGACAGCAAATGATGGAACAAAAGACCCGTTTGGAGCCGTTTTCTTAATGCCAGCTATACTAATTTCAATAATAAAGGGATTTCTCTAAAAGAGTCATTCATCTCACTTGCACTTACAGATGTTTCAAAAAGAGCAGAGGCTGAAGTTAGGTGGAGGCTCCCAGACACTTCGAGGCGTTTTCTAAAGTCTCTGGACTTGCCACCCACAGAAACACCCAAGATTCCTGAATTTTCTTAACGCCCCGTCTGCCCCGGTTGTGGTGACTCCTGTTTTGTAGGTGCTTCCAACGGAGTAAAGTTGAAAATATGCCTGTCTTTTTTTATTCCCTTTATTTTATGACATTGAAAAAAAAGTGAAGTGGGCTGGGAATACTTCCGTGAATTTCAGACTGATCTGGCTGGGAAAAAAAGGAAGCAATGTATGGGTCCAAATGGTGAAACTGTGAAGAGGAATGAGGAACGGAAATTAAGCCTAACTGCTGGGGTCCACAGGAAGGGTGAAGGGGTGTGGGAGGACAGACTTGCTTGGTGAGTAGTTAGAGGGGAATTCCCCAGTGCTACTAATCAGGTTCGCCTCAACTCTGCCAGGTCATTTGTTTTTTGCTTTTTGTTTTTATTTATTTATTTATTTATTTATTTATTTATTTATTTTGCTTTTTGGGTCACACCGTACAATGCTCAGGGGTTCCTCCTGGCTCTGCACTCAGGAATTACTCCTGGCGGTGCTCAGGGGACCATATGGGATGCTGGGAATAGAACCCAGGTCGGCAGCATGTGAGGCAAATACCCTCCCTACTGTGCTATCGCTCTGGGCCCTGCCAGGTCATATTAACTAACAAGTTTAGCTCAACCAGAAGTGATTTGAGCGTTCACACTGCTTGACTCAACTAGTGATCCCCTGGCACACAGCACAGGGTCTAATCTCTATAACCAACACCAAACTAATTTAGGAAACAATCCAAGCATCTGTCTTTCTGAAATCAGAGCCTGGCGCCGAACTTCTCTCAGTCTTGGAAGAGCTTCCTAGTTCCAAGCGGAGGGACGCTTCGTCTGATTTTTCAAATCTAAAGTAAGTCACCTGTGTGCTTAGTTCACTCCAGCCCGCTATTAACTTTTGTCAGAAGCTCCATGACACATCAGTATCCTCCCCCAAAGCCCACATCCCAGAGAGATAATCGTTAAAACACCCATCACTGTGAGGTCCAACATCCATATGACTTCCAGAGGAGAAGAATGGTAGTTTCTTCCGAAAAAAGCCTAAACGTGTCCTGGACTAAGGCTTGGGCTCAGAGCACTGGAGAGTGAGCTATACCTGTGGCAGCTCCAGGTGAAGCCTCTGAGCACAAAATTTTTTTTTTTGATTTTTTTTCCCTTTATTTTATTTTATTTTTTTTAAAGTTGTAGATTTACAATTTTTTGTGCTTTGGTTTCAATTATACAATGATCAGATACCCATCCCTCCACCAGTGCCCATTTTCCACCACCATGGATAATACCCCTTCCACCCCCATCCCCCCATCCCCCCATCCCCCCTGTCTCTGTGGCAGGGCAATCCCCTGTGTTCTCTCTCTCCTTTTGGGTGTTGTGGTCTGCAAAAGAGGCATTGAGTGGCAAACATGTTCAGTCCATAGTCTACTTTCGACATGCATCTCCCCTCCTGGGAGGATCCTCCAAACACCCTTTATTTGGTGCTCCCTTCTCTATCTGAGCTGCCCTTTCCCCTAGAATACCCGGCTGGCCTCTAAGCCATGGAGTAATCCTCCTGGTACTGATCTCGGCTATTCTTGGGTATTAATCTCATACTTTGTTACTTTATATCCCCCAGATGAATGCAATCTTTCTATGTCTATCCCTCTCTTTCTGACTCATTTCGCTTAGCATGATACTTTCCATGTTGTACCACTTGTATGTAAATTTCATGACTTCATCTTTTCTAACAGCTACATAGTACTCCATTGTGTAGATGTACCAAAGTTTCTTTAACCAGTCATCTGTTCTTGGGCATTCAGGTTTCTTCCAGTTTCTGGCTATTGTAAAGAGTCTGAGCACAAATTAAAAAAAAAAAAAACATAAAAACGTTTGGGAATAGCTCGCATCACCCAAACTTTAACAACACGTTAGTGATATCCTATAGGATGTCTTAATAACTCCTGCCAAAACAGAACAATCTTCACACTGTTTCCTATATGAATACTTTTTTTGTAAGCATGTTCAGCAGTCCTTCATGACAGACAAATATGAAATATATTATTTTGGTTGTGTTTTGGAACCGGGGGTCGGGGCTTGGGATGGAAACATCCCGAATTTGATGGGGGGAAGGTGAAATGGTGGTGGGATGGGTGTTTGAGTATTAAATGTGATCAAATATTGTGAACTAACATAAAATTTTTAAAAAAATGTTTGGGGGTTACGGAATTTGTTACTTAAAAGCAAGATGAAAAGAAAACCATCATCCTGTGTGCAGAAAGTGAATTAAGGAACAAACATGATGACCTCTAGGTGTCTGTATTGCAAATCATAATGCCCAAAAGCAGAGAGAGATTATGGGGAATCATTTCTGCCATGGAGGCAGAGGGAGGGTGGGAAAGGGGGGGGATACCAGGGATGTTGGTGGTGGGGACTGTGCACTGGAGGAGGGGTGGGGTTTGATCATCGTGTGATTGTAACCCAAACGTGAAAGCTTATAACTATCTCACGGTGATTCAATAAAATTTAAAAAAAAATAAATTAAATTAAAAAAAGAAAAGAAAACCATCATCCTTCCAGATAACACGTCTGGTGCTTCCGACTGAAAGCGCCACCTTCATTCCAGGTGGACACAGAAGTCACGGGCCACAGAGCACGCTGGCCGCTCCTGGCTTCCACGGACACTATTCTCAGCACTGAGTTCTCGGAGTAAGGCTGCCAGAGCTTAGGATTAATAATTAGATGCGAGGATGTTTTTAGAAGTGAAGTAGGAGGCTGGGCGTGGGGGTGGTCTGCGACAAAGAGTGCATGAGGACGGCAAGTCACGGCAGACGCTGGCAAGAAGGAAAGGCGGCGACTGGCTTCCAAGGCATCTCTCTCTCCTGAGGAGCCCTGCCTGGGTCTCCCGTCTTCTTCCCAAAGGGCCTATGTTTTGATTTATAACATGAATAAATCAGCCCTCATACAAATACCTTGTTTTTAGTCATATCAACAGAGCAACTGCACACACTCAAGAGGGCCAGACTGTATTTATTTATTTTCATTTATTTATTGCTTTTTGGGTCACACCCTGCGATGCTCAGGGTTTACTCCTGGCTCTGCACTCAGGAATCGACTCCTGGCGGTGCTCGGGGGACCATATGGGATGCTGGGAATCGAACCTGGGTCGGCTGCGTGCAAGGCAAATGCCCTACCCGCTGTGCTATTGCTCCAGCCCCCCGTATTTTTTTAGAGAAAGCCTGACAACGTGTCTCCCTTGGAGAGGCATTTGTGGCTCACCATATACTGTTGAGACATGTGTTGCCACAACTCCGGGTGGTTTAACTCTCTGCCTCCAGGCCTGCTAATAGAACACACCAGAGCTTGGAAGATGAAGGTTACTTGGAGCTGGCAGGACGGCACACAGTTTGATGTATACCTAAAGAGGTATACATAAAATACAAATAGAATTTCATGAAACAATACACCAAGTATACAATATGAATGGTTGTCATTGTTCTCCAAGATAAAGGATATGTGAGTTACTGTTGAAATTATTAAAAACTTTTATCTCACAGGTTAAGTACAAAACAGGCAAGCAGGGGCTAGAGTGATAGCACAGCGGGTAGGGCGTTTGCCTTGCATGCGGCCAACCCGGGTTTGATTCCCAGCATCCCATATGGTCCCCTGAGCACTGTCAGAGGTAATTCCTGAGTGCAGAGCCAGGAGTGACGCTTGTACATTGCCTGGTGTGACCCCAAAAAGAAAAAAAATAGGCAAGCAAACAAAAAATTCCATGGTTCTCTTACAAACGGGCCAGTCAACTCAATTTTGTATTTGTTAACTTCAAAACATGTAGATGCCAGTGTGTACCACTGGGGTCTCATGCTTGGGTATAACTAACCCCAGTTGCAGTGCTGGTGTCAATGACCGAACAGAACCTCAGATTCTGATGATGGAAACTCTTTGGACTCTTACTACGTGGTAATGAGTTAACCACATTCAGTGCAATGTTCAAAGGGTTCTGCTTTTTAGAGTTACACTGAGTTCATAGGGATAGTCATAGCATCGGAAACCAGATTAATACTATAAGAACATCTAGTCCAGAATTCAAACCCAGTGCCCATAACTTACTCAATTAGGGGAGTTAATTAGGTTCAGGCAGCTTACTCAATTAGGTGAAGCAGTAGAAGGACCGGTAACTCAACGTCACAGGGACAGTTGGGGACAGTGAAGACTACGGTAAATGAAAGACAGTCCTGCCATTATTCAGCTCCAGCTTAGACACCATGAATGGGTATCTGCAATTTTAGAAAAGAGGTCCTAGTGTGTAAACTATGAGCTTGATTTGAATAACCAACCCGCAGGTGAGATAAACCACAATGTCGCTCTGATCTTGGGCATACCCCTGAGAACCAGCGAGCCACACAGGTTAAGGGAGTGCTCTAAGCTTCAGATGCTCAAGACACAGCATTTTTCTACTCAGAGAATCTATACGCGCAGATAAGCATCACCTCCCATCTCATCATCCTCCATGAGATGGGCAACATTTCCCTTCCAATCAGAGCTCAACCTCTGACTCTGACAGACCGATTTCTGCTTTCTGACTGCTTGTTCAACAGTGAAAACCAGACTGATCCTCTATACCCATCTGTCACAAGCAATTCTCATTCAGGGATGCTGGAGAAATGTACACTGACACGTCTAACCTCAGCCCCGATTAAGACTGTTATGAGGGTCTAGAGCCATAGCACAGTAGGTAGGGCGTTTGCCTTGTGTGCGGCCAACCCAGGTTCGATTCCCAGCATCCCATATGGTCCCCTGAGCACCAGCAGGGGTAAATCCTGAATGCAGAGCCAGGAATCAGCCCTGTGCATCATCAGGTGTGACCCAAAAAGCAAAAAAAGACAAATAAAAGAAAAGACTTTTATGAGAGGGGCTGAAGAGGCAGAACAGGGGTATGGCGCCCACGTTGCGGCCCAGATGGTCCTCTCAGCTCTGCCAAGGGTGACCCTTGAGCACTGAGCCAGGAGGAAACCTTGAGCACTGCTGAGTGTGGTTCCCCCAAAATAAAACAAAGTAAAACCAAAGGTTTCTATTAGCCTGAGAAATCTAGTCACATAACTTTTATTGACAGTTTTTAAAAAGAGAAAAGGGTAGAAAGAAAGGCATGTCATAGGACACCAAACAACTAAGCACAGACCAAAAAAAAGAAACTCATGCTACGTAAAAAAATAATGACTAGGAACAAGCCTTAAGCATAACAGAGTTTGATGAAATAATTAAGCTTTAAACCATGTTTTGAGGGGATGGGGAAACTCATTTATTTTTATTTATTTATTTGCTTTTTGGGTCACACCTGGCAATGCACAGGGGTTCCTCCTGGCTCATTCACTCAGGAATTACTCCTGGCAGTGTTCGGGGGACCATATGGGATGCTGGGAATCGAACTCGGGTCAACCGCGTGCAAGGCAAACGCCCTCCCCACTGTGCTATCACTCCAGCCCCGGGAAACTCATTTAGGATGAAAAAATAAAAATTCCGAAATGATGTCGTTTTGGCAGCAGCACCAAAGCCGGCAAAGATGCCCACCATGAACCAAATAAATACCTTTGGCATTTTTGAACAAGCGATTTTTAAAAATGTACCGTGCTCAAGCACATTTATGTCAGAGTACAAATGCAGAAAGACAATGAAAACACGTCCCTGTTACAACCACAGCCCTGTGCAGCCACCATGATCCCAATAAAATCCGGGGGGGCAGGGCGTTACATGATTCTGAATCTTGATGATGCTTGCCATACTGTCCTTGCTCAGGCAGACCCAAAGACACAGACCATTACGCTTCAGAAAATGTCAACAAGAACTGAAACCAAAAGAGATGCTCTGATTCCTCAGAAAACAGAGAGCACCCACACTTTGACCAGCATTTCATTCACCCCAAATCCCACATTATAAAGAAATGGAAGAGTCTCCCCTAGATTTGTCAGGCCTGTCTTAATTTCAGGCCATCTATAAATCAATATCCCTAAACAAACAAACAAACAATCCCCACAAACATCAAGAATCAATCCCCATGAACCATCTTGATGATTCTCCCTGAAACAGATCTCCCACTTCGCTGGATCATTTGCAAGTCACGCTTTTAAAAAAAGGACTCTCTGAAACTCCTTTTCCTTCTGAAAATGAGGAGATGCAAATGTGAGTCTTTTGGAAAGCGCTCCCAGAGCATTCTGTCCAGCTGTCCGCTACTGAATTAGCAACAGCCCTGAGGTCCCCAGAGACTCAGTGACTTTGTGGATTTTGGTCTGTCCAGCTTCAACTTTTTTTCAGGGATTGTTCGGTTCTCACAAGTTCAAGGTTGTGGCCACGAACTAAAGCAAGCTTCCTAGCAAGGGGCCTCGGTGGGTTTCTGGAGCCAAGAATGAACATTTTAAAATTTAAATCTGGTGTGTCAGGCCAAGAAAAAATCCTGGCCCCACCCGGGCTGTGGGGATGAGCAAGTTCACTGCACTGTCATTCAGAGGAGCTGGTCTCTGCCTCTCAATTTTAGAAAAGAGCGGAAAGAAAGATCCAGGTTTTTCTTCCCCCATCTCCCCACCCCCACCCCGCGTCAAAAATCATCAGACTTCCTCTTCACATCCTTCTCCTTCTCCCCTCAGCCCGGAATGGTGGAGGATTAGAAAGAGATTCATTCTCAGCTCCGAAGTGATTTAGAAGTTATTCATTTCTTTGGAGCTGTAACCTTCTATTCCCTTAAGGGCGGGAAAAAAAGGAGCAAAAAGGTGGCGTCCAGGGTTGGCTGCTGGACCCCCTTTGGACGATCATCACCAAATCAATTCCTAAGGCCATCTCCCAGGTGGACTGATCAATAGTTCCTAGGATTTAACCTTCCAGCAAGGGGGTACTTAGTGCTGCCTGGTAATAATTATAAATCTGAGGCTCAAATAATGCTACCATTGAAATAAAGCAGGCAATCTAATTACACACACACGAAAAATGAGAGCACTGCTATTGTGTTGCTAACTCTAATATGCCCAACTCAAAAGGTGCGAAAATACTCTCACTGGCATGAGACAGAAAGTATCTAAATTGTAAGAGTATATACGCTTTCCCTAGGAAATGTCTCTGCTACCCAAATGCATCCTCTGAATGTTTTTATTATTCAGACTTTGATGAAGCTACAAAAAAAAAGAGAGATTATGATTAGTCTAAACATGATGATGCAGAGAAGGGAGTTAAAAGGGAATCAGGGCCGGAGCAATTGACAGACAGTGGGGAGGGCACTGGCTTTGCACCCAGCCTGCTCAGGTTCAGTTCCTGGCATCCCATATGGTACACTCAGTCTGATAGGAGTGACCCCTGGGCACTGCAGGGTATGGCCCCAAAGTACCCCACTCCCCTCAAAGAGAGAAAAGTCCAGGACATTTTCATAAAAAAGGTGAATTCCCATATTAGCACTCTAGATTGATGAGTTTAAGCCGAAGAGCATCAAACTGGCACTGTTTGTTCTCCTGGGTAGAAAATCAATACACCACATTTCTGACTTCACAGGCATGCCTACAAGAGCTGAAAGAAGCCCCCGAGAATTTTCAGAAACACACGTGGAGACTGTTCTCTCAAAAAAATGATTTTAACAAAAACGATGGCCAGGTCATAGAGCAAATGACAAATGAAAAGAAAGAAGGAAAAAAAATTTTTTTTTTGTTTTGAGTCACCTCCAGCGATGCACAAGGATTACTCCCGGCTCTGCACTCAGGAATTATTCTCGGTGGTGCTCGGGGGACCATATGGGATGCAGGGAATCAAACCCGGGTCGGCCATGTGCAAGGCAAACGCTCTACCTGCTGTACTATCACTCCATCCCCAGAAAGAAAAAAAAATTTAAAGACACCACTCTTTCTTTTGAGGTGATCAGTACCAAGTGGTCTGATTCATCTGACTCCTGGGTCTCAGGGCATGAGACCAGGCTTCACACCCATGAAAAGCTCCCACGACAGTAGACTGGTTGATGGTGATTCAGAAAGAAGGTGCTACCTGATTAGTAAAGTCATCTGGTCTCCCTCTGTACCAAGGGCTGCACATGGGTTCTGAAAAATGGAATTATTATTCCGCAATGTAATAGATGATGTAATCGCAATAGTTCAACATTGAGTTCAAGTGAAACAAGGCCCAGCCTATAAATAATTGCAAAAGAGGACAGAAAGTGACAGATCCTTGATCTTATGGCCATTTTGTCTACAGTGTTTTTTTTTAAAAAGTGGTATTAGCAAAAGAAAAGATCAGATTAAAATAAATAGCAACTTGAGTTATATTTATTTTATAATTTTGGGGTTGACCATGCCCGGCAATGCTGAGGGATAACTCCTGTCTCTGCATTCAGAAACTATTCCTGGTGGTGCTTAGGGGACGAACCAGACGGGATGTGGGGTAGAGACCAGGCAGCCACGTGCAAGGCAAGCAGAACCTCACCTGCTGGACTATCTCTCCGGCCCATTGAGTAATATTTTAATTTAAGCTGAATAACTACTCAAATTCTTTTTATTTATTTATTTACTTATTTGTTTATTTTTTGCTTTTTGGGTCACACTTGGAGATGTTCAGGGGTTACTCCTGGCTCTTCACTCAGGAATCACTCCTGGTGGTGCTGGGGGACCCTATGGGATGCTGGGAATTGAACCCGGGTCGGCCGTGTGCAAGGCAAACGCCCTACCTGCTGTGCTATCTCTCCAGTCCTGCCAACTGCTCTTCAGACCCTGTTCCCTTGGGGGGGAGTAAGTGGGAAGGGGAAAACGAGGTGTGTTTTTCTTTAAGTAGGACCATAGTGTTGTGTGTGTGTGTGTGTGTGTGTGTGTGTGTGTGTGTGTACTTTTTGGGTCACACCCGGCGATGCACAGGGGTTACTCCTGGCTCTGCACTCAGGAATCACTCCTGGCGGTGCTCGGGGGACCATATGGGATGCTGGGAATCGAACCCGGGTTGGCCACGTGCAAGGCAAACGTCCTACCCACTGTGCTAAGACTACTCAAATTCTTTTCTCTACATTAATACTACTTTTTCTTTTATAAATTATTCGTAAATAAACAGCACATTATCCTGCATGATTCTTTACTTCTTCCTTCTGTATCACAGGCCCTTTCTTAATGTTCAATTCCATAGCCAACTAATTTTCAAAATCAAGTTCCCTATGCCTCCTCCTGGAAGCCCTTCCAGATGAATTCTCTACCTCTTCTGTCTTACTACAGTGAATCCGCCAACTTAAATGTCCCGCGTTCCTCCAGGCTGTCCCTCTCTTCAGAATACTGTAAATACTTTGTGTGTATCAGATCGCCAAGTTGACACTTGCAATGTTGCAAAGGGAAGCATCTTTATAACCCTTAAAGCGGTTGCTTTGGCATTTTTTGAAACATGATGCTAAAGAAAGATTACACATTATGGTTTTAGAGCATATACAAGTAAACGTTCTCTTAATGAAAGAGTTCCTTGCACAATTGTTGTTTACCCTTCTTTAATTCTTAGTCACTCTTTTCCTCAGGTCTGCTTTTTGAAAAGAAAAACAACCACTAACGTAACTTCTGAGGGTGGTGAGTCATTACTGAAGGGTATGGACAGGTTAGTGGGGACTGCTGTAAATATTCCCTTAAAAAGAAACTTCAAGGTTGCATGCATGTAGCCTTTGGGCTCTCTTTAACCCATGTCCCGAGTTACTCTCTTGTTCTTCTGGGTTTTTTTCTTTTTTGGTTTGCTTTTTGGGTCACACCTGGAGATGCTCAGGGGTTACTCCTAGCTCTTCACTCAGGAATCACTCCTGGTGGTGCTGGGGGACCATATGGAATGCTGGGAATCGAACCCGGGTCTGCCGCTTGCGAGGCAAACGCCCTACCCGCTGTGCTATCGCTCCAGCCCCTCTTTTGGCTTTTTATTCCATCCTACCCTTGCCCTTTGGAGTCACCAGGCACAACTTCATGCTGAAACTGTAGAGGACTTGCCACCCATTCTTTTGCCTTGAGCACTGTGGTCATAAAAAGAAGATCCCCAGCATTTCTGCACAACTCACGTCCATACAGCTCCGACCGCCATCCCCTCCTGCTCTCTTATTTTCACAATATGCAAAGTAGGTGGCAGACATTTCGTGGATGGAGCCTGAGACATGAATTATGACTTTGTCAAGGACAGGGCCCCTGCTCTACCAAGGCTGCTGTACGTGAAGGTGAACGTGATCGGCAGAGATTCCAAGGAGAAAAAACCAGGGGAAGGTGAACATAGAAGCTTCTCGGGCGAATGCATTTACCTAACCTATTCCGAAGAGCGGTTTCCTGCCAGACTTAGAGGCTCTTCTGGATTCCAGGCTGAGGAACCGGCTTCCTTTCCTCATCTTTCCATATTTATCTCCTCACTGCCCCCTACCCGCATCCTCAAACCCGGAGAGTTATTTGCTTCTCCCAGGGCTCTGAATATTTTGGTCTCAGTCTCAGGACTGCCTGCCCAGACGGGCTGTCTGTACTCCAGGTTCCTGAGTATCTTCCTTTGCTGCTTCCAGCCCTGCACCCTGCTCCATAGCACCTACTGTGCGCCCTCTGAGCCCAGCAAAGTGCCGGTGCCCGTGTTCTGCAGACCGGGACAAGGTGTCCTTCACCCTCCTGTCCACCACCCAGGTCCTTGTCAGGTCTGGGTTAACGATGTGCTGGGCACACGAATCAACACCAAGGAAAGCAACATCTGCTAGCGAAAGCCCGGGTCTGAGCGAGGACCGAAGCGAAGCTCCCTGTTTCCTACAGCTCAGGCTCGACTGGTCTGGGGGATGCAGAACCCATTATTTCAGTGCTTCCCCAGGGGCGGAAGATTCTGACTCTGAGTTTGGGAGTCAGACGGGGAAGGTTAATCCACCCTTTGGAGTATGTCAGAAGCACAGTCAAAGGAGGAGATGTAAGCAAAGAAGTCAGTGAACCGAGACAGTTAAGGAAGTCGGGTTTCCAAACTACTTGTTAGAAGCCCCCATCCCCAGTGAAGTCAGTTCCGAAGGCTGTTCAGCACGGGCCCTCCAACTCCCCCAGGAACCATGCAGGTGTGGATTCTGCCCTTAGCATCTCCCTGAAAGTCTAGCTCCTGCCCAGGCAAGGCTCTCCTCCAACCAAACTAACTTCAATCCCTCTGCAGCGTTTCCCGAACCAAAGCCGGCTTTCCAAGGCAATGCTCCCTGTTTGTCAATCAACACCTCTGGTCTCCGCGAAACACCCAGAAGAACTGGAAACCGTGTCTGCGTCTGACTCGGGTTCAAAAGAACATTCTCTGACACAGACGCCTGCCATTTGCAGCAAGCAGCAAAGATCTTCTTCCTTCAGACTGTGTGACTCATGCGGGCCCCATTCCCACAGTTGTTACTCCGGGTAGGCCAGTGGTGAGCAGCACCAGGGCCCAGCCAGAAGAAGAGTTTCGACCGAGAAAATAAGCACATTCGGATGAAAGTAAGCTCCCAAGCATCATCCAGGTGAGATCTGCAGCAGCGCCAACAACCCCAAACAAAAGCCCACACAGGGAAGGTGTAAAGATTTCCTGAAGCCAAGCCTTAACCAACTGTCTCTAAATCTTGCTGGGGTGGTAAACACTTCAGTGTCCTCCAGACCCACCAGGACCCCGGCTTCCTTGCAAAAAGCCAAACACACACACACACACACACACACACACACACACACACACACGCACCAAACGCATCCTGACCCTGTGTCTGCCCAGAAAGGAGCAGTTGGAGCAGAGGCGCGCACCCAGGACGCTTCCCGGCCACTCTCAAAGCTGGGGGCTCTCCCACCCCCCAAGCCCTGTCCCCCCCATCTCCACCGCCGCTTTCCCGCCGGTTATCTCCCCCTCCCCTTGAACACCTTACCCCCACCCCCCAGCCGAAGGGTCTGTCCCACGTCTCTGGAAGCCAGACGGGGACCCTCGGGGCCGCCAGCACCCGGCTGGCACCTGAGCGCCGGAGTTCCCGCGTCTGCTCCCTCTCTCATTGTTCGGTACTGAGCCTGCAATGTCGCCTACCTCTTTGCCATCTTCCTGGAGAGCGCAGCGAGAGGTTCTGGGTGCTGGCTGAGCTCTGGACATCTCCTGGGTCGAGGAAAATCCGCCTCCCAGCGGCTGGGACTCCCCCCGCCCCAACCCCCGCCCCAGCCCTGCCCCCCGGATTTAACGCGGTTCCAAAGTTCACCTCCAGCTCCTGAGCTGGTCTCCACAATGACTTCCTTTATCAACCTCTGCCTGCCCGCCCTCGGGAGAGAGGAGAGAGAGAAGGGAGAAAGAGAGAGAGAGAGAGAGAGAGAGAGAGAGAGAGAGAGAGAGAGAGAGAGAGAGAGAGAGAGAGATGCATGCATGCAAACGTGTGCGCTTGCAGACACACATCCAAATGCAGAGTGTTCAGTCCTTAGAATCAGGGTTGGAAAATGAGGGGGAAAAAATGCCCGTGGCGCACACACACACACGCACACGCATGCACACACACGCACACGCATGCACACACACGCACACGCATGCACACACGCGTGCACACACGCAGCCCGGCTGCAGACCCCTCGGAGACCGGCCCCCTCTGCGCCTCTGGGGCTCCTTTTACCTGGTCCCGGGCGCCGGGCAGCGATGACCTTGGCGCGCGCTCGAGCCCCTGGGCGGGGGGCGGCCCCGCCGGGCGCCCGGGAGGGCCTGGGACCCGCGCAACAGGCGCCGAGGCGGTCCCCGGAGCACCCGCGGCCCGTCCCCGCCGTGCCCGCGCCCCGGCCCCGGTGCCGGCGCCGCTGCGGGCTCCGGGCTCCGCCCCTGCGCGCACCCGCCGGGGACGCTGCGGCCCGCGCTGCCACCACAGTCCCGTCCCGGCCACCTGCGCCCCGGGGTGGCCCCGGGCGCTCCGGGAGGTCCGGACGGGGCAGCGGGCGCTCACGGCGGCCACCTGGTGCGGCCACCTGGTGCCCAAGGGGCCCGGGGAGGAATCCTATAGCCAGGGCTGGGGACCCCGCACCGAGTCCGCCCGACAGCTCCACCGACCAGGCGGGCTTGGGGTTATTGATTGATCGGAAACACACACACACACACACACACACGTGTTTGCAGGGTGCCTCCGCCGGTGGGGTCCTTGGCCCCAAGTTGCAGTCACTTGCGCGCGGGCAAAGCGTCCCCCCCACAAAGCGCCTGGTCACCCAGGGAACAGGGTCCACAGCATCTCTAAGGGGCTGGGGCTGCCTCTCCTCCAACAACGGGACTGAACCTTGCTAGGGCTTTTATTTATTATTATTACTGTTGTTGTTGTTGTTGTTGTTTCATTGGATCACCGTGAGCTACAGTTACAAAGCTTTCATGATTTTCAGTCATACAAATGATGGAACACCCATCCCTCTAGCAGTGAGCATCTCCTGCCACTAATGTCCCCCGTCCCCTGTAGCACTGTCCTCCCATTGTTCATCTATTTGCTCGAGCAGACACCAGTAACGTCTCCATTGTGAGACTTGTTACTATTTTTGGCATATTGAGTAAGCCATGGGTAGCTTGTCAAGCTCTGCCGCTCAGGCGGGATACTTTAGGTAGCTTGCTGGACTCTCTCAGAGGAGAGAAAACAAACCCGGGTCTGCCGCATGCAAGGCAAACGCCCTACCCGCTGTGCTATCACGCCGGCCCAAGTATAAACGGTACATAAAAATATTAGATTCAAGCCTTGCCACAGAGGCAGGGTGGGAAGGGGGGGATGGGTGTGGGAGGGATACTGGGATCCATGGTGGTGGGAAATGGGCACTGGTGGAGGGCTGGGTATTTGATCATGATATAATCGAAACCCAAGCACAAAAATTTGTAAATCTCCAACTGTACCTCATGGTGTTTCACTAATAAAAATTTAAAAATATATATTATGTTCAGATAGAGAAGGGAGCACCAAATAAAGGATGTTTGGAGGATCCTCCCAGGAGGGGAGATGCATGTCGAAAGTAGACTATGGACTGAACATGTTTGCCACTCAATGCCTCTTTTGCAGACCACAACACCCAAACGGAGAGAGAGAACACAGGGGATTGCCCTGCCACAGAGGCAGGGGGGGATGGGGGGATGGGGGTGGGAGGGATATTATCCATGGTGGTGAAAAACGGGCACTGGTGGAGGGATGGGTATCTGATCATTGTATAATTGAAACCCAAGCACAAAAAAATTGTAAATCTACAACTGTAAAAATATAAATAAATAAAAAGAAAAAAAGAAAAAAAAATAAAAATATATATTAGATTCAAGAAATGTGGGCTCAAGCCATAGCACAGTGGGTAGGGCAGTTGCCATGCCCGTGGCTGACCCTGGTTTGATTCCTCCTTCAAGAGGGATTTTCCTACTGCCAGCTTCTCGGGGGTAGTTTGCACTTCTTGACTTCTAAACACCTCACACAAGATTTTTTATCATCTCTCCATCCCCAGCTCTCACCCTACATTCAGCTTACAGAGACCCCTGTGATGATTTATTGGGGCAACCCAAATAATCCCGAATAATACTTTCCTCCCCAAACTCCCAACTTAATCACACCTGCACAGGTCCCTTTTGCATATAATACAGTATATTCAGAAACCCGGAGGATGAGAATGTAGATATTTGATTTGAGAGGGACATGATTCAGCCTCCATGATGAAACAACATGCTAGTTACCCTTTTGTTTCCACTGCATCTGATTCCTCTTTCTTTTTCTGTTTGAATTCTCAGAATGACTAATTCTTTCAACCGAAAATTCACTTGAAATTCATCCAAGAGACAGTAACAAATGCGTGCTGTCAAGAAAAACCTGAAGGTCATGAAAAAGTTATGTGGATATATGGTTTTGAGATATCCTTAGGAGCAGTCCTGACCCAAGATAGAAAGCTCTTGTTAGCTGTGCCAAGCTGTCAAAGATCTGCCTCTCAAAGAATACACTGTTTCATGAGAAATAAAGTCATCCAAAACTCATCCAAAATTGGTGGTAATCCCAGATTCTAGGCAGAATAATGATCAATATTAAGGTCACGGTCTCCCGTTGTTCATCGATTTGCTCGAGCAGGCCCAGTAACGTCTCCATCATGAGACTTCTTGTTACTGTGTTTGGCATATCAAGTACGTCATGGGGAGCTTGCCAGGCTCTGCCCTACGGGTGAGATACTCTCGGTAGGTTGCCGGGCTCTCCGAGAGGGGCGGAGGAATCGAACTCAGGTAGGCCATGTTGGCCTCTTGTAAGGCAAACGCCCTACCACTGTGCTATCGCTCCAGCCCAATATTAAGGTAATATGTTAAAATATATATTCCTCATATACAGCCGCGCCCTTCTGGGAACTTTGTTTTATAGTCTCTGGGTCTTGGCCGTGGATGGGATTTCATGGCACCTGGGGCAGTTTGTGGGTAAAACTGCCTAGCTACTGGAAAATGGGGGATCTGGGTGGAGGAGGCCAGTCCCAATCCGAGCAGACCTCTTATAGTCTAGTTCTCCTTCTCGGAGAACCTGACAAGCTACTGAGAGTGTCCTGCCCACATGGCAGAGTCTGGCAAGCTCCTGTGGCATATTCAATACATCAAATACAGTAACAATGATGTGTCTCATT
This sequence comes from Sorex fumeus, assembly GCF_029834395.1. NCBI lineage: Eukaryota > Metazoa > Chordata > Mammalia > Eulipotyphla > Soricidae > Sorex > Sorex fumeus. The sequence continues at coordinate 642,611 of NW_026606070.1, read as the reverse complement.
CCTCTGACCCTGAAAGAACCTCCAATGTGGCACCGTTGGGAAGGACGAGTAAGGAGAGGCTGCTAAAATCTCAGTGCTAGGATGAATGAAGACGTTACTGGTGCTCACTCGAGCAAATCTATGAATAAGGGGATGATGACAGTGATACAGTGATACAGCGATGTATTTCCCCTTTATTATCAATCACATTGGCTACCATTTTTGTTCAAGGCACTTACAGAAAGACTTTGACTACAGACATATAGCTATTTATTAGAGACACAGACTTTTTATAAAAGGAGTAACAATAATAGATTTATTTAAGCAGAAGAAGCAATAAGAGAAGCAACATGAGAAGGTACATGATTAATTGCAAGTGGATTAGATAATGGGAATATTTTACTGGGAGGTTAGGGTAGAGGGCATGTGGATGAAAGATACGTTTGGAGGTGGTGTTGTGTAAGGATATTTTTTTTCTTTTTTGGCCATACCCTGCGATGCACAGGGGTTACTACTGACTCATGCACTCAGGAATTCCTCCTGGGGATGCTGGGAATCGAACCCGGGTCGACTGCGTGCAAGGCCCTACCTGCTGTGCTATTGCTCCAGCCCTGATGTTGTGTAAGGATCTTAAATATTAAGCTCAGTTAATCCACAATGATAACGATGATACTAACGCTCTGTGCTCACACAGCGCTCAGTCATTGGCCGAGGGCTTTACCTAGTCTCAATCACTTAACTTCTTTTCCTTTGCCTTCAAAGGAGATTTTTTTTTTCTTTTTTGGGTCACACCCGGCGATGCACAGGGGTTACTCCTGGCTCTGCACTCAGGAGTCACTCCTGGCGGTGCTCAGGGGACCATATGGGATGCTGGGAATCAAACCCAGGTCAGCCACATGCAAGGCAAATGCCCTGCCCGCGGTGCTATCTCTCCAACCCCCTCAAAGAAGTTATCGTTCACACACACACACACACACACACACACAGACACACACATGCATATATACACAAAGCACTATATAAAAAGGCAGAAATACAACTTTCTTATCAACTAGGCTCTTGACTGCCCTTAATAAAATACAGCCCCCACTCCCACTAACCTGCCACTTTTCATACCCTCGTTAGCCTGATTTATCAGGTGATGATTTGAACCTAATACTGCAACTTGTAATAGACATCGCCTAGGTATATTGTTTAAGATTGCAGGGACTTTGACACTTTGCTTGACTACTCTAATACTTAAAATAGTGTTTGATACCTAGTAGGTGCTCAGGAAATGTTTGTTGAATGAATCACTTTCCTTCATTCACAAACCAGGAGGCAAAAGTCCAGGTGTGCATAATTCCCTCAGTTGTCAAATGCTTTTACCAAGACTAAAGCTCAAAACTATTTTGGAGCTATTTTATTTGAGAGTAGTTTTTAAGCAGGGAAAGCATTGTTCATAAAAATACATGAATTCAAGGGTCGAAGCAATAGTACAGTGGACAGGGTGGTTAGAGCGTTTGCTTTGCACACAAGTTTGATTCCCCAGCATCCTATATGATCCCTTGAGAATAACCAGTAGTAGTTCCTGAGTACAGAGCCAGGAGCAAGCCCTTAGCATCGCCAGGTATGGTCCCCAAACAAAAAACCAACAAAAGAGAATTCAGGCCTAGAATCTTTAAATGTCATCTTTCCTGAAAATCTCATCAGATTAGGTGGATTGGCAGGAAGCATTGGCAGTATGGTGTTACCAAGGGAATATGCTGGAGGGCTGCCATCAGTTCTCCATTAGTTGGCACTGGATAAGACTGTAACTTGTCTTGTCATTGTTCTCAAGTTAATTTATGTGTAATGTCTTGCCACTTTGTATTATAGGCTTTCTGGGTCAGAGATCCTAGCTTTGTTCTTGATTCTTTACATTCTGACCTGGATGACGTTTTAAATAGATATGGGCCTGGTTGCAAGACCTCTGCCATCACTACAAAAGTCATCTCCTTTAAACCCCACTCAGGACAGTGGAGGAGACTTGAGTGTGTATTGCAAACTAAGTCCCTTTGGTATGTAGATAATCTTCAGGTAAAAGTCAATGAGAGGGGCTGGAGCGATAGCACAGTGGGTAGGGTGTTTGCCTTGCATGTGGCTGACCAGGGTTCGATCCCCAGCATCCCATATGGTCCCCCAAGCATTGCCAGGAGTAATTCCTGAGTGCAGAGCCAGGAGTGACCCCTGAGCATCGCTGGGTGTGACCCAAAAAGCAAAAAAAAAAAAAGTCAATGAGAATCAACAGTTGTAAAATGAACTCTTTATGGAGCTTCAATGATCTGACTAATCTTCTGGGAAATAAAACCATCGCAGACCCCCTCTCATGGGGAATTTCTAAAGTCATGAAAAAGACACAAAGTTCAGACTAAGAGGGCTCTGCAAACAAATCTTACTAAAGCAGTGTTTGACGCTCATTTTTTCCTCCCAAAATTTACTGTTCCTCCCAATATCTGGTCATTCCTAAATGCCCCAATCCCCTTGTCCTTGTCTCATCAATTCTTTAAAAAATTCTATTGTTCTTGGTAAGATTCTCTAATAGCCCAAGAGGTACCAACTCCCTTGCGTAACTCATCTCCAAGCTTCTGCATGTAAGCACTCTATGCATGTTAATAAACCATTACTTTTTCTCCCACTACTCTGTCTTAAATCAGTTGAATCTGTAGAACCCAGGCAGAAGGGTTGAAAAAAAAGGGTTCTCTTTTTTCCCCCCTCCTTTACAATAGAAAATATGCAAGAATGGGAGCCGGTATTTTTTTTTGAACCTACTTCCTTATTTCCAAGTCATTGGCCAGAATTAAAGTTCCCAAACCACCAGGGAGCTGTAAATAGGAGCACTAGTGAGAATGGATGGACTTATTTTCATTTTTCTATCCTAGGCCACCTAGTGCCACGTCAAAGCAGAGGGTGTGCTAGTAAAAAAGAAAGAGGCTTTATCCCTCTTCCTTAGCCGTGCCTTTCATGAGGAATCCGCATGATACACCCAAGACTTTGGTTGAAATTGAGGCGATATTGGTTTTCAATGCCACACAGGTTTTTAGAGCAGAATTTCTCATCATTTTTCTGACTGTGCCCCCCCTTTTTTGCTTTTTGGGTCACACTGGGTGATGCTCAGGGGATACTCCTGGCTCTGCATTCCTGGTGGTGCTTGGGGGACCATATAGGATGCTGGGAATCGAATCTGGGTTGGCTGCGTGCAAGGAAAACGTACTACCCGCTGTTCTATCCCTCCAGCCCTGTTTCCCCCTTTCCACCCTGCTTCCTTCTTGTTCATTTTGATACTCTCTGATTGTATACAGATTTCTGCAAGAACACGACTAACCTTATAAACCAGACTCTCTTTCTCTCCCCTCGCTACCCTGCTGCATACAGAATAACTTTTTTTGCCGGTCACTTTTTGGTTATGTGTGGTGTTACACTGTTTGCTTTTCATCAATGCCCCATTGTCAAATGTTTAGATTATCTCCATATGGAACCCTCTTACGGTGGGCTTGTTTAATTGATTGGATAAGAGACAGTCCAACTGGCATCATCTGTTCGTTTCTCCTGAACTCCCATTTCCCAGGACACAACAGTAGGTCTTATAATGCACAAGTATATTATTCCACAACTTTCTGGCTTTGTTCTATTTTGTGTCCTCCTTAGCCCCTCTTCCTGAACTGCCCTTTCGTGATCATTCCTAGTCTGTCTGTATAAGCCAGTTTAGTTTTCTCCTGCTCCAGTGGCTTTTCCCCAAACCAATCACTCCTATATTTAATTACTGCTGCAGTGAATTGTCGATATTTTGTACTGATTTTTGTAGCTGTTAAAACTCTATACCATAATTTGTTTTTATTTGACTTCTATAATCAACTAGGTCCCATGGATCCGGAGCAGTACTACATGGATAGGGTGTTTTCCTTGCATGCGGCCAACACAGATTGAATCCCCGGCATCCCATAAGGTCGCCTGAGCACCACCAAGAGTAGCTTCTGAGTGCAGAGCCAGGAGTAATCCCTGAGCATCACTGGGCATGACCCCAAAATATAAATAGGTCCCACAAAATCTGATGCTTGTGTAATATTTTTATTATTTTATGTTATAACAAAATTATTTTATGTTATCGAATTTGGGGCTGGAGCGATAGCACAGCGGTAGGGCGTTTGCCTTACAAGCGGCCAATATGGCCGACCCGAGTTCGATTCCTCCGCCCCTCTCGGAGAGCCCGGCAAGCTACCGAGAGTATTCGATATGCCAGACACAGTAACAAAAAAGTCTCCAATGGAGACGTTACTGGGCCCGCTCGAGCAAATCGACGATCAACGGGAGGGCCTTTACCTTTACCTCTAAGGTTCTGCAAGTCGTCATTGTGTCTGCATGGTCTTCATGGTATGTGCTATAGATGTGTTTGACCTTTATATGTGCCCACTTTATCCACATATATTTGGAGAGTACCATCATCTTCTGTTTAAAATAGGATGCCACTTATATTTTAAAAAGAAAATGTTTAAATGATAATTTTACTAAAAACACTATATTATGAGGAAGCATCATTTTAGGCATTTACTTCTTTAAAAAAATTTTTAAAATTTATTTCTAACAATAGCACAGCGGTAGGGCATTTGCCTTGCTGGCAGCCAGCCCGGCCGACCCGGGTTCGATTCCTTCGCCCCTCTTAGAGAGCCCGGCAAGCTACCTAGAGTATCTCGTTTGCATGGCAAAGCCTGGCAAGCTACTCATGAGGTATTCGATATGCCAAATACAGTAACAACAAGTCTCACATTTGAGATGTTGTTGGACCTGCTCAAACAAATCGATAAACAAATTGGAGGACAGTGCTACCATGCTATTTATAACTTAATTTTATTTATTATTTGAATTTTGGGCCACGCCCAGCAGTGCTCGGGGTTTACACTTGGTCTGTGCACAGGGGTCACTCCTGATGAGACTCAGGGAATGTATAAGCCAGGTTTGCCATCTGCAAGGGCCCATCCTGCTATATTGTCGCTCTAGCCCTGATGTGCCCAGTTGACCTGAGTTATGACAACTTGTTTAAGGAACCTGTGTGTTTCCTGTTTCCAACAGGAAAAAAAAACATGGAGGTGTGCGGGACTCAAGCATTTGGTGGCTAAGAACCATTCCCCTGTCTAGTCCACCACGATGAATGGACAAAGGAGTGGGTGGGGGGAGGGAAAGGAGAAACAGGGCCCCAGGCTGGCTGGGTGTCAGTTTATCTCTCTCCCCTCCCCAGTGTAGTCTGATCTCTCCCCTTACAGCACAGCCATAGTCATTGTTTTGGTCATAGTCGCAGTCATCAGAGTTCCATCATCCTAGTCTCCTCATAGACCTCAAAGTCCTCTAACTACTCCTTCTCTTGCTAGTCAACGTCTAAGTCTCCTCTTACCCCATACGACATAGTTATATAGCAATCATGAAGGGTGGGGTACACAGAGGTGGAGTTGAACATTGTCATAACAGCAAACAGAGGTAAAGTCACTCCTTCAGGGGAAGTTCTCAGAGATTAACTCAAGGACAAGATCTCATCTGAGGGTTCAGCACTCTAGATTACTAGGAGATCTGCTCAAGGGTGGGATTCCATCCAGGGTGTATTGCTTTCTCCTTTCCTCAGCTAGTAATCCATTTAAACAATCAGTGAATGTTTACTTCTTATAATATTTTGTTTGTCATTTGGTTTGAACACAGAAAGAGATATATTAAGCTTAAAGTTTGGCTCCTCCTGGGGACATCTCGATGTATATTCTAGACTACAGTCCTCAAGCCAGGTTAGTCTTTCCTAAACCCAGTAGGGTTCATATTCAGTTACTTCTTTTTTGGGTCATGGCAGAGTTTGTCCCATGACCACGTTTTTTAAAATTATTATACTTGTTATGGCACTTATCTTGTCCCTTTCTGAAGCCAGGGTAGCTTACCACTTGCCCTGGGTCCATCCAGTCCCTTCATTGGGACTCTCGTTTTGGAGTGCTAGGAAGTAAGGGCAACTGAGGCTTAAGTTAAGTAAATATGGATGGAGGCCCGGGAGTAAAAATTATTTGGAGTCAATTAACTCACATGTTACAAAACATAGTGTCAACTGTCTTCCTTGTGTCTATACCAAAAGGACATTGCTAAATCATGCAAGTGACATAAAGGAAGTAGAAAAGAAATATAGGATTATCAGTGCCTGATGGAATTGGGTGTGTCTCAGGAGCACTGCTGTGGGGAGTAACTCAATTAAACCTAAGCTCCCTGGGGGAGGAGCAAGGACAACCTAATGTTATCCAAGGTAAGGACACCCAGGGAACCATATATGGAAGATAGATATTGTCCCTGTTTTCTCAGATTTTTCTTCACTCTCTGTTGCATATGAGTTGCATATGAGTTTTCCACTCAGAAAGCTCACTTAGGTCATGTGACTCAGTGGGAGGGACCGTGAGCCAGGAGTGACCAGGAGCCCAAGGCCAGGGCAGGCGAGCACCAGCCACAGCACTTCATGAACAGGCACTACATCCAACAGATTCAGAACTCTTGAATAATCAAACAGGCTCTTATGGACAACCATGTATAATAGTAGGAACTCTGCAGAGGAAGTTTGTGTGAAGAAGACATGAAGACAACGGAAAATGAAAGCAAATTTAAGAGACAGAGGAAAAGCATGACCCTCTATAGTTAGCCATATTTGAATTCAAATGAAGTTTGCTAGATAATTTTCAGTCTGGGTTGATGGGCTGCACCCGAGAAGCTTAGACAAGGGCCACAAAGAGATCTCCTACATCTTTCCGGTAAACGAGTCAGTGGCCCTGGGATGCTCGTGGTCCAGGAGACCCTCACACAACTTGCTCACACATCCTTCTCATCTGGAAATACCCATTTGCTCTTACTTTTCCCCTGGACCTTGTGCATGTGTTTCATCCTGTTTCTGCGGTTACTCAACAGTTAGTTGAACTCTTCCTTTTCCTCTGCATAATTTGCATTTGAAATTCCAGAAGAGTCTGATTCATTCCCTTAAAGTACGAGGCGCTTCCTTGCAGCTTTAGCCCACTGGTATGATTTCCTGCCCCAAGTCTACCCCCTTCATTTAGCTGGGGACTATTTCAAGTCGCAGGCAAAGCCATTTCCCCTGAAAACACTTTTCTGAGACAGGAGTTGGGGTGAGAATTTCTCCTTGAGGTCCTAAGTCACCTATCGGCTTATCGTTCAGTATTTTGTTGGTTATTTACTTGTTTGCCTCTTTGTTACCACTCCCAAATTTAGAGAATAACCTTAGTCTTCATCTGAAATGCCTTGACTTAAAGTAATGAGTTTCCAGAGTCAGTTTACTTAATGCATCAGGGAAAGGACTGGGATATAACTTCTGGCAAGAAAACTTTAGTGGTGAAAGTTTGTAGCTACATTTGATTTATGTAAATATGAGTAGCTAAGTACAGGGATTTTGACATGGCGTTCAATTACTTAGCATTTGATTGTGGTTTTTCAAGGGATTAGAGTAAACTAAATGGGTCTCTCAAAAAAGACTCACACAGTGGTGTTTTCTGGACAGACCAGGGAAGACTCTGGTATTTAAGGGTCCATGATGCAAATCATACAGCCTCAAACACAAATTAGCCACTTCACTTGGTATTAATTAGATCAGAATTTCAGGAAGCTGTTTCAAAGCTGGAGGTATTCCAAGTAAGTGTTTGTACTTTTTTCTAATGAAAAAAAATGTAAGAGAACTCATAGAACGATAGCACTGTAGCACTCTTCTCCTGTTGTTCATCGATTTGCTCGAGCGGGCACCAGTAACATCCCACAACAAATTGTGAGACTTGTTGTTACTGTTTTTGGCATATCAAATACGTCATGGGTAGCTTGCTAGGCTCTCCGAGAGGGGTGGAGGAATCGAACCCGGGTCTCCCGGGTCAGCTGCATGCAAGGCAAACGCCCTACCTGCTGTGCTATAGCTCCAGTCATAGAAAGATAACTTGAGTGAAATACATCCATTGAAAACATTTGCTATTCCTTCCTTATTTTGACTATATATTGCTACAGAGCTCAACCTTTTTTTTTTTTTAACCTAAAAGCCCGATATTTTCTGTTTTTAAACAATGTCTGACCAAGACAAGCAGCAGACTTGTACCCGCTGGTGAAATATGAACATAATCTTGTTGAATTACCACCCTGTACATGAATGACTGAGGGATGCCAGAGGGACCTGCAGTGATAATCAACCTTCCTCCATCCTCCATCATATTTTCTCGAGCTCTAACATCTCACTTCTGCCTGTTTCTCCTGTGATGCTTCATCTGATGATTTTTCAACTGCCTGTGGTGTGTGTGTGTGTGTGTGTGTGTGTGTGTGTGTCTGTAATTCTGACTCTTAGCTCTTACTCATCCTTTCCTCTCCAAGAGTGGTGAAATGATGTTACTTACTGCAACGTGCAATAATTAAATGGCATGTACATGTAATATGTTTGTTTGGGGCCATACCCAGCCATCCTTAGGGCTTACTCCTGGCTCAGTGCTCAGGTATAACTCATGGAGTTACTTGAGGAACCATCTGGGATATTAGGAATCAAACCCAGGTTGGTCAGGTGCAAGGCAGGTGTCCTACCCACTGTACTATCTCTTCAGCTCCTCACCAGTAAATTGGATGGTCCTCCTAGTGAGGGATATTGCAGCTTACAGTTTCAAGTCTAGAACTATCTAGAAATTGACTGTCCTGCCTCAATCGCTTCTACGATTTTTATCCCCACCCTGCTCTAACCCTAAAGATCTGATTTTTATGTCATAAAAATTGCTGTTCCCTCCCTAGCAACTATTACCTTTTTCTGAGTGACAAACAAAAAATGGTTTCATAATTCCGGTTCTTAACTTCATGCTGCTAAGAGACCAGCATTCTCCATAAAAATGCATGTGCCTGCCCCAAGACTGAGCCATCAGTCTGTTTGAGAATTGCTGGTGTGTTTTTCGGATCTCCTGGGTGTGAACTGGCCATGGTGTGTGACCGTCTTGATGTCTTATTGGATTCAGTTTGCTAATATTTCGTAGAGGATCTTTGCATCTGTGTTTACGAGAGACATAGGTCTGCAGTTTCCTGTTATTGTGTTCCTATCTGCCTTTGGTATCAGGGTGATGTTTGCTTTATAAAACTTTTTGCCAGGATTCTTGTTTCTTCAGCTTCCTAAAAGACCTGAAAAGGATTGGGACCAGACCTTCTTCTTCTTTTTTTTCTTCTGCTTTTTGGGTCACGTCCAGCGATGCTCAGGGGTTAATCCTGGCTCCGCACTCAGGAATTACTCCTGGTGTTGCTCAAGGAACCATACGGGATGCTGAGATGCTGATTTCCGGGTCAGCCTTGTGCAAGAAAAATGCCCTACCCGCTGTATTATCTATCGCTCCAGCGCCAGGAATAGGAATTCTTCAAAGTTTGAAGAATTCACTAGTAAACCCATCTGGATCTGGGCTATGTTTTGCGGGAGACTTTTGACTATCATTTCAATTTTCTTCATAGTAATTGACCCGTTTAGGTGCTCTCTTTCCTCTTGACTCAACCTTGGAAGGTTATTGGCGTCTGAAAATGTATTATTTCTTCTAAGTACTCCAGTTTCATGGCATAAAGATCCTCAAAGCAATCCCCAATGATCCTTTGTATTTCTGTGATGTCTGTTGTAGCATCTCCCCATTGGTTGCTAGAGTTTTCTCTCTTGCTTTCTTTGTGAATCTTGATAATAGTCATCTTGCTAGTTTTTTCAAAGAAACAGCTCTTGGTTTTATCTTTAGAATTGTTTTTCTTCTCTTTTTTCTTTCTTATTTTTAGCCTCCAATTTATTAATTTTGCTCTAAGTTTCATTATTTCATTCCTTGGGTTCTTTTCATTGGTCTTTTTCTAGCTGCTTGAGCTAGGTTACATATGGGACTTTTTTGGTTTCCAATGAACCCTTGCATTGTTATCAAGCTTGTTCTTAACACCAGTTTTGCTGTGTCCCATGTATATTTTCTGTAGCTTCACTGACATTTGTATCCAAAAATATTTTTATGTCCTCTCAGGGTTCCTCTGTGACCCACTGGTTATTCAGTCATGAATTGTATAATTTCCAGGTGTTGAGGGTTTTTTTTTTCATTTCTGTTTGTGATTAGCTTCCGTTTTCGGTGCATTATGGTCTGAGAGGAAAGCTGATGTAAGTTCTATTTTCTTGAATTTATGGAGTTATGTTTTGTGATGTGGTCTATTTTGTAAAGTACTTTGTTTTTCTGTTATTTTGAGGCTGAGCTCACAGGCAGCCTTTTTATCTCTAATTCAGTTTCCTGAACGCATTATCCTGATCAATGACACTTCTCTTGCCAATTATGTCAATCGACAGAAATAAGAACCCTGGTTTTTGTACCCATTTCTGATAAGTATTTTCAGTCCAAATAGTTTCTTTAATATTTGTTCACACTAATGGTGAACATATTTTCACCAAGTGCAGAGCTAAGTCCTGGCTGTATTAGCCTTGGTCAGGTCCTCTTGTCCTAGAGACTATGGCTAAAATAGCCGGCTCACTGACCAGCTGGCCTTTTGTTCTTTTTGACACATCTAAGCTACTGTATTATAATGGAACTATTTCTCAGGAAGAACTAGAAATATCCAAAAAATATGTATAAGTTGTAAGTAAATTTAAAATAATTGATATTTCCTGATTTTGTTTGCAGTGATGGATATCAAAACTTACAAGAATAAAGCACGATTTTACATCTAGCATTATAACTATGTCAGTCACCAAAAATTATTAAATTAGAGAATGAACAAATTTGTGCCATAAACATACTGTTTTGTGGCTTGATGAATATGTTTAGTTCTCTCCAGATTGGTTTAGTTTATCTAGTAGTCATAATTGCACAATTCAAAGAGCTCAGTGCAAATTATATTCTATGCAAATGGTGCCTTCTGGATTTGCATGACATGGGATATTTAATTTATTTGACAACTCTTCCAGAGTGGAAGTTGAATGTGGAACCACAAAGGAAAATGTCTCTTTCCATCCTATCTTTTTCTCTTATACAACTGTAGCTGGAACCAGATATTTCACTTTGCTCTCTGAAACTTCATATCACTGCAGTATTCATGTGAAAAATCCAACAGCGTTGATGTGGATTTAAGACTTCAGAAAGATTTAGACCATGTTTGATTCTTAGGAATTTATATATTCACATGCACTGATGGCTACATTCAGCTCCAACAGCCATTGTATTAAATGGATATTAACTGTAAATAACTGGATATTAACATGATATCCAGTTAACTCAAGTTTCTATGCCTGGCCTTCCAAGATATGGGTGCTAAGAGATGACTTCTTTTAGGTGAAGACCAGACATGAAATAATTAACTTAGTGTACTGTATATGGCCTCACATCTCATTTGACTGTCATGTTCTAAGTGGCTTTTTTTTGCATGAGTAATGATAAAACAAAACGCATAATTAATTTGTAAAGTACAGTTAACATGGTGGAAGAGAACTTTGGAAAAACATGATTTCTTATTTGTGAGACATAGCTAGTGGACATGCTGCTTATGAAGAAATATGGATATTGGAAAATATTATATATGAGAAATATGTGTGTATAATTTATTGACTTGTATATATGTGCATTGTGTTATGTGACAAAAATACATATGTGTGCTTATGGGAATTATAAATAATTGACACATAGGCTATATATTTTTATAGATTAAAGGAAGTTCTGACAGATCTTTGTCTAAGAGTTGCTTTATTTTGTGAAAAATTTTATGCACATTAAAGATGTTATAAGAGGACTCCCTTCATTAATATTTTCATCTTCTCAGTTTCATTTCCCTAAATACCTGATTGATTGTTAGTTCTATTATTTCAGTTAGTAGCTTGCCTTCCTAATTATCCACTTAATCTGAGGAATTTCCATGTTTTTCCATAAAACATTCCTAGATGTTATGTGATAAAATGTATTAGTATAAGGTGGATATATTTTTACCTAATGTAATAGTGTTAATATTTGATCTAGTTTTTTTTGGTTAAAAAATCAGCAACAAAATGGTTCAATGAAAGAAACAACTAGTTTAGTTTCATAGATGCAAATACTAATACCTCTACTGCTATTGAAAATAAGATTGTACTCTAAATTCTATTAAAGGACATTAGTAGGATATGTATATACATCAATAATTAAATGAAATGTCAATATAGCACAACTTACTTATATAACATCACTATTATAACTGTACTGTTCCAGGAAGAGTTGTTTAAAAACAAATAATTCAGCTTTAACAGCCATTGTATTAATTATACATTATCCAGTAAATAATTTTGTTTGCGTTCTTTCTTTTCAGAAGAAGTCAGAGACATATTAATTTGCCAAGTTCTTAGGAAAATTCCTTAGGAAAGTTGGAATAGATGACATTTTTTCTTCTTGACAAGTTTCCTACAGCAAGAAGCCTTCAAACTCAGTAAGCAGTTCTGACTATGAGACATTTGTTAAGATTCTACCATATGCCAGACTGTATATTAAGCAATAAGGATACAAAGTTGAATACATAGAACCTGCCCAAGAGGAAGTAATAGTTTTAATGAGCGGCAACAGACCCAGAGGCAGCTGATTTTCACAAAGGAATGACTATTCATGAAGCAGTGTGGAACACAGGGCAGTCAGAATTTGAATTCAAAGATATTTATTTAGCAAAATTAAGTTCAAAAATCGAAGAAGAAAATATCCTTAATAGGATTAATAAATTCAAGATAGACACGAGTTAGTAGGATGAAGAAGAGATGTTTTAGGGGGAGGGAACTGGATCATAGGCAAGTAAGAATCATTGGAAAACAGAGACATTGCAGTATTTACGTATTTGAAATCCGACTGCTTACTGAACATTGTATTATACATTGTGTACAATGTTCTAGGTCGGCGCTATTCAATCACGGGTCCTTGGACTGATCCCAGTCAGTCTGCAGGTTAGCAAGGTTGAAAATCACTTGTCTACTGCCTTGGTTCTAAGTGTTGGTCTGAGGGCTGCTCTGTAGGATGGGAGATGGTCCACAGGTGTAAAAACATTGAGGAACACTGTTCTAGGTGCCCGAAAGATAAGAACAGAACTCAAAGGAACGTGTCTGACTTTTAGTAGCTTATACCCTAGTGGCATTAACAGATATAAAGGGAAAAAATGACTCTGTCCTATGATATATGGTGAAGAAAACTATTAAGGTAAAGAATTGAGGATCAAAGGAGAGAGCAGAGGAGAGACCTGGTGCTATTCTAGATGGGGGATGCCCTAGGGAAATATTCTCTAGAAAGATGGTCCAACAGGATCAACTTATTCACTCCTTTCCTCATCACAATCACAATCACAACCATCCTGTTATTCGTCAATTGCCTCGAGTAGACCCCAGTAACATCTTCATCCTAGCCTTGAGATTTTTTTTAAAAAGGTGCCATATTCAAGGCTCTTTCAGAGTTAGGAGAATGAGTCCCTTCATTGTTACTGGCATTTGGCATATTGGGTACGCCACGGGGAGTTTGCCAGACTCTGCCATGTGGGCAGGTTACATTCGGTAGCCTGCCAGTTTGTCCAAAGTAGGAATGAGATGATAAGATGTCTCTTCCGGGAGCTGGGTTTTATAGTCTCTGAGTCTTGGCCATTGATGAGATTACACGGCGCCAGGGGTCAGTTGGTGGGTGTGAGCCCCGCCTAATGGAATTTGGAGGATCTGGGTGGAGGATGCTCAGCCCCGATCCGAGTAGGCTTGGAGATCTCAGCCCCGGGACCCGCGTGCCTTTGTTCCTCTGCTGGTGCCTTCATGTGTGCGGAGAGTGGTCTCAGCATGGTGGTGGCTGGTCCTGGAGGTCTTCGGCTGCTGGAGCCCTGGTCAGGGCGGGGAGGAAAACTGATCAGTTTCAAGAACAGCTGAACTGGCTGAATGTGCAGAGGGTAAGGATATTTATTAAGCAAAATTGAAGCTTGTGCTACCTTATTAATAGATAACACTAGGTTATGTAAGGGAAGAAATTGGGTACTAGAGAACTTGGTTGAATAATTAAAAAAACTCAACTTAAAATTTATGACACCATTTTTGATTCTGCATCTTTTTCAGTACAATATATAGTAACTTTTATAGCTCTAACCCCATCAAAATGTTACCTTCACTTTAATCCTATTTTTTTTCAAGTATCATGGTACTGGGAAGATTAATTATTTCATTGCGCTTTACTGGACAAATTACTCCATTTCTGGCATTTATCTAGACACTAAATCATAAAGGTACCTACTGTCATGAATATCAGAAAAAATTTGACTGTAATATGAATTAGATTGGTTTCTTTATATGTGTGTGTGTGTGTGTGTGTGTGTGTGGTTGTGTGTGTGTGTGTGTGTGCATGCACTGTGGGTGTGTTTTCCCCAATTGATATGGTAAAAAAATTAACACAAATTTAGTGCCTTAGAACCGTACAGGCTGTCACTGTTTTCTAGTCCTGGAAATGAGTCTTTGGGAGATGAAATCAAGGATTCAGAAATGCTAGACCCAGAATCTCTAGAGGAGAATTTATTTCTTCTATCTTCCAACTTCTACAGGTTGCTGGCATTCACTGGCTTGTGACCAAATCACTCTAATCTCTGCCTCTATCATTACACAATCTGTCTTTCCCTGTGTCTGACCTTCCCATGTCTCACTTATAAAGAGCCCTGTGATTTTATTGCGCTCGCTAACATAATGCAGGATAAGATCGCCATTTAGTTTGTTTACGTCTGCAAAGTCTCTTTTGTCATGTAAGGTAATACATTCACCGGCTCTGGGGCTTAGAGTGTGGGTATCTTTGGAGAGGGATAAACTGTTAGCCACCAAACTTTTCCAGTGTGCAAAAACAAAGATGCTATTTCCTTTTGGGGAAAATTTCAGTTGAAGTATCTTAGAAGCTGTTCTATAAGAGAATAATGTTATTTTCTTTCCCAGTTTGCAGATAATCTGCTACAGCCTGAAGACACACAGGGATCCATGACACCCGTGAGCATGGAGTTCACACAGGATCAACATATTCAGTTTGTGTTCTCAAACACGTTCCTGGACCTCTGTGATCTAGGCTGTCTGGATCTCTCTATGAGGGAGATAGTTGGACCTCTATCAAGTACTGTTTCTGTTGGTGAAGGATCAGCCTTGAAAGGGATTGAAGTTATCTAGGCAGGCTTCTCAGCTCTGGTGCACAGACTCCTCAGGGACCCAGGTAGAGAATTCAGTGACTCTTTGCTCCTTTGAATTTACATGTTAAATTTTTTTGTATATGTATAAGCATATACATTTTTTTTTTACTATTTTATTGAATCACTGTGAGATAGATCTTTAGAAAGCTGTTCATGGTTAGAATCCAACACCCATCCCTCCACCAGTGCACACTTCCCAGCACCAGTGCTCCCAGTTTCCCTCCCATCACCCCCACCATCACTCCCCACCCCCTACCTGCCTCTATGACAGTCTAAGCACAATGTTTGAGGGAATATTATTTCTGTTTTTGTTGCATTTGCCATGGATCTAAGAACTTATCAAATACCAAAAAAGGAAAAACCCGTAGTAGGTAAGTATAATGATATTTTGCATTTTCTTTCAACTCTCTAGAAGTGAAACTTCTGCAGATGCATCAAAAGCACAAATTTGACATGCCAGAAAGCACCTCTGATCAAATACTAATGTGTGACGACATCAGTGCATGCATTATTTTCTCTTTCTGTAGTGAATATGGAACAAATCCAATTGAAAGTAGACAAAATGCATTACCTAAAACACAATAGCAGTAATGATTAAAACAGCATGGTACTGGAACAAAGGCAGGTCCGTAGACCAATGGAACAGGGAGGAATATCCGTACACCAAACCCCAAATGTATGAACATCTAATATTTGATAAAGGAGCAAGAAATGTGAAGTGGAGCAAGGAAAGCCTCTTCAACAAATGTTGCTGTCATAACTGGACAACCACATGCAAAAAAATGGGCTTAGACCTTGACCTAACACCATGTACAAAAGTCAGATCAAAATGGATTAAAGATCTCAACATCAGGCCAAAATCCATAAGATACATCGAAGACAAGGTTGGCAAAACCCTCCACAATATTGAGGTTAATGTTATCATCAAAGATGACACTCCACTGACCAACCAAGTGGAAACAGAGATAAACAAATGGGACTATCTTAAATTAAGAAGCTTCTGCACCTCAAAAGATATAGTGACCAGAATACAAAGACAATCCACAGAACGGGAAAGAATATTCACCCAATACCCATCTGATAAGGGGTTGATATCAAAGATATACAAAGCACTGGTTGAACTCCACAAGAAGAAAACATCCAACCCCATCAAAAAATGGGGCGACGAAATGAACAGAAACTTTTCAAAGAAGAAATTTGAATGTCTAACAGACACATGAGAAAATGCTCTACATGACTAATCATTAGGGAGATGCAGATCAAAACAACAATGAGATATCATTTCATACCACAGAGATTGGCCCACATCCAAAAGAATATGGACAACTGGTGTTGGCACAGATGTAGTGAGAAAGGGACCTTCCTTCAATGCTGGTGGGAATGCCGACTGGTCCAGCCCTTTTGGAAAACAATATGGACGATTCTCAAAAAATTAGAAATTGAGCTCCCATTTGACCCAGCAATACCACTCCTGGGAATATATCCCAGAGAGGCAAAAAAATATAGTTGAAATGACATCTGCACTTCTATTTTCATTGCTGCACTGTTTACAAAAGCCAAAATCTGGAAAAAACCCAAGTGCCCAAGAACAGATGACTGGTTATAGGAACTTTGGTATATCTATACAATGGAGTACTATGTAGCTGTTAGAAAAGATGAAGTCATGAAATTTACATACAAGTATTACTACATGGAAAGTACCATGCTAAGTGAAATGAGTCAGAAAGAGAGGGACAGGCATAGAAAGATTTCATTCATCTGGGGAATATAAGGTAACAAAATAGGAGACTAACATCCAAGAATAGTCGAGATAAGTACCAGGAGGTTTACTCCATGGCTTGAAGGCCAGCCACACATACTACGGCAAAGGGCAGCTCAGGCAGAGAAGGGAACATCAAGTAAAGGGTGTTGGGAGGATCCTCCCAGGATGGGAGAAGCATGCTGAAAGTAGACTATAGACCAAACATGATTATCACCCATTGCCTCTTTTGCAAACCACAATACCCAGTAAGAGAGAGAGAGAGAGAACAAAAGGGAATGCCCTGCCTCAGAGGCAGGGTGGGATGGGGGGTTGGCGGGTGGGAGGGATGCTGGGATCAGTAGTGGTGGAGAATGGGCACTGGTGGAGGGATGGATACTCGATCATTGCATGACTGAAACCCAAGTACAAAAACTTGTAAGGTCAGCAACTGTGGTGTGGTCAACAACACAAGGTGTTTCATTAACAAACAAAACAAAACAAACCACAATATTCTTAGATTCTTCACTTAAACTTTCATTCAAATGTCTACAATTACTCTTTAAAGGGATAAGCAGCTTCCAGTAATAATTTGTCTTCAGTCAGTCTCAATTTCAAAATCACATTTCCACCCATATGACTGAAACTCATCTAGCGAGCCTAGCTTCACTTGATACCTCACCAGCAGGTTTTGTTTGGTTTGTTTTGTTTCTGTGTTTAAGCATCTCCTTAGCCTGACTCAGTCGTTTTTATAGATTAAAGTGATTATTCCATATGCATTGCTGCTTATTTGAGAATATAGTAGTTTCCTAAACCTGTGATTTCGTGATCAGCTCTTATCAAGTGATCACTTACAGCACTTGTCATCCCGCTGATCTTCGATTTGCTCGAGCAGGCCCCAGTAACGTCTCCATTCGTCCCTCTCGTGTGTGTTACCAAGTGATGGGTCCTAAATTCATAATGAGTAGAACTCATGGTTTGTATTTCCGTATTTTATGCCTGGTATCACACCCAGAGCGGAGTAAGTGCTCTGGTACTCTTTGTTATACGAAATCAAATTTAGCACCAAATTCTTTTCTTCCTAATCAAACTGATTTTCCCTTCTATGTCTTTCTCTTAATGGTTTCACCTAAGTATCCAAGTTTGAAGTGTGATCAGTGATACCAGGTTGAAGTCAACTTTAACTGTGGCACTCTCCTGATTCCAACTGACTTCTGTTTTTGTAGTGATGTAATTTGGCCCTAACTTTTGCATTTCATCTTCTGCAGAAAATGTTTGCTAACTGCTCCCTCATATGATAATGTCCAGCAGAGTTATCACCTGAAATAGAAAAGATTTCAACCCATATTGTTTCCTTAAAATAGAACCTTCTCTGGAATTTCCCCCCAACTTATCCTTAATTATTCTTATATCAAGTTCCACCCCACTCTCAAGCAATTAATAAGTCAAGAGCAATCTGTGACACAGGCTGGCAGGGACCATGGCATGTCTTCCTGCTTCCTAGGATGACCGCAGTAACTGCCATTCATGTGGAGTCAGTTCTCTGGATATTTGAGCTGATATCTTACTGCCACTGTGAGCAAATCCAGTCTTTTTTATGGGTATGTCACGGAGCGCATGTGAATCTTTAAAGATGTTTTCCTACTTCTTTTTGAAGCTTCTAAGCAAGCAGATAACTTGGCACTCACTAAAAGAGGGTCTTAGTAAAAGACAAAAAGCCCAAAAGCATACCTGTAGAAAACAGAAAATAAAGCAAAGGGTAAGAACACCCAAACTCTCTGATTTTCTAGAATATTATTCTTGTCTTTTCTTCTGGGATTTTGTAGGGATACTCTTAGCTCATTGCTTGGGGGGCTGCTCCTGGTGACCCCAGGATGGAACCTGAAACTTGTTTATGTAAAGTCTAACTCTGGTCTTGAGAGAGAGAAGAGAAAGAGAGGGGAGAGAGAGAGAGGGAGAGAGAGAGAGGGAAGGAGAGAGAAGGTGAGAGAGAAAGGGAGAGAGAGAAGGTGTGAGAGAGAGGAAGAGAGAGGGAGAGGGAGAGCAGGCTGGAGGGGAGGGGTGGGGGTAGGGGGAGGAAAACTGGGGTCATAGGTGGTGGGAAATGGAGGATGTGTGTGCGACTGAAACTTAATTATGAACTGTCTATTTCATGGTGATTTTCACTCATTATATATTATAAAATATATATAATAAATAAAGGTAAAGGCCCTCCCGTTGATCATCGATTTGCTCGAGCAGGCCCAGTAACATCTCCATTGGAGACTTCATACAATATATATAATATCATATAAATGGAAGAGCCAGTTTTGTCACAGTTTCGATACTGTCCGTTCCTTTATTGTGTCTATGTTCCACAGATGAATGAGGTCATCTTGTATGTGTCAAATGCCCATCCCTCCACCAGTGCCCATTTCCCACCACCACGGATCCCAGTCTCCCTCCCACCCTCCATCCCCCGCATCCCACCCTGCCTGTGTGGCAGGGCATTCCCTTTTGTTCTCTCTCTCTCTTTTTGGGTATTGTGGTTTGCAAAAGAGGCAATGGGTGACAATCATGTTTGGTCTATAGTCTACTTTCAGCAGATTTCATCATTTTTTATAGTTGCAGAGTCTCCTCCCACTTTGTAGATCTACCACATTACTTTTATCCATTCATTTGTTATTGGACGTTCATTGTTCCCCTATCTTGGCTATTGTACTAAGCGCTACAATGAAGATAGTTGTGCGTATGTCTTTTTGAATTAATATATTTGTATTTGTGTGCTCAAGCAAATCAATGAACAACGGGAGGACGGTGACAGTGACAGTGTTTGGGGATAGATGCTAATAAGTGGAACCGTGTGGAAATAAGGCAGTTCTATTCTTATTTTTTTAGAGGAGTCTCCATGCTGTCCCTTATTTTTGGTTTTATTTTTGATCAACCCAGTGATGCTCAGTAGTTACTCCTGGTTGTGCAATGACTCAGGAATCGCTCCTGGTGGTGCTTGGGGATCCACAGAATGAGAGGGATTAAATCTGGGTCAACCACGCGCAAGGCAAGCTCCTGACTGGCTGTACTCTCTCCAGCCTCTCCGTACTGCTGTTTGTAGAGGTTGAACCATATGACATTCCCACCAGCAGTGAACGTGTATATTAGTATATGCCATTCTCACTGGTGTAAAACGAAATCTCATTGGTGTTTTGAATTCACCTGATAATAAATGACAATGACCACTTTTTGTATGCTTACTAGCCTTCCACATACCTTCTTGGTGGAAGTATCTGATTCTTTCTTCTCATCTTTTAGACAGGGTTATTAATTTTGGGGGTTGAACTTTGTGATTGATTTGTATATCTTGAATACATAAATGTATCTTAGCCTGTCCTCTGATACATTGTATGCGAATTTTCCTTCACCAAAAACACCCCACAAAAACTGAAGTTTAGAGATAATTAAAACATGATTAAAATAATACAAACATATCACAATATATATATTCTTGTCTGTATATCTATCTATGAACCTATCTTTCTATATTTTACTTCTAGCTAATCATGTTCCGTCTTTCTTTCCATTATGTCTCATTTTGCCTTTGAGGTAATGTACCACTCTAATAAGGTAAATTGAGAGTTCCATTCAACACTAGGATAGAAAATAAGCACTGGATTCAAATAGCAATTTTGAGCACATTTAGTATATGAATCAGTGTAATCATTCATCTTAATCTTTCAGAAAGATGTAAAGTGAAATTCCTTTTGGATAGTAGTCTCAATATTACAAAATCACTAAATCTTCTAGTCCTGGACAAGATTTAATTTCCATGCTAATGTGAAAGGTAACTCAATTTTTATTTCTGGGTGAGTCGGCGGAATATGCAACATTTTACAAATAGGTAAGAGACAGTAAGTTTGTGATTCCCTCCTGGGTTCTGCATTTTTCTGTTTTAACCTAGCACTGTTTTCATGACAGCTCATGTTCAAATCTTATTAGGTTTACACTTCAAATTATACCCAAACTCCACCCCTGCCAACTACCTTATCCCCCTCATCACCTCCTACATTCCTTCTATCTTACTTAGTATTTTTAAAACCTTTTTAATCTCATTGTTTCCTTCTCCCACTCTATCCCACAGTTAGTGCTTATTCTTGCTCTACTTTTTGAATATTATTCTGGTATGAAAGTGTCAAGCTTCACTCCTTGAATGTATTGTTTTTTGCTCAAACTTCTTTGTAACTCCACTCAAAGGCTTCTCTCACTAGCGGTCCCCAAATGCCCTAAGAGTTTAGAGTCTAGTAATGTGTGTTTCACTGTTGTCGCTAACGAACACACGGGCTGTAAATGAAATGCACAACTTAAACCAACAACCTCATGTTGTTTATCGCTGATGATTCTTCGCTATGAAGATCCCCGTGTTAGAAAGCGAGAAAGCCATCTTTGTGGGAAATACATCAAAATTTCTCTGAGGTTAAACATCGCTTTCCAAACATTGATTTAGGTTAAGATAGCGACAAATGGGGATTGAAAGCTTAAAGGATATTAGAGAAGAAAGGTACCTGAGAAAGATACCGGAATCAGCTGAGACTCATACCTGTTTAAGAAATACCTATCTTCCCTGTTATGCTGTTTCTTGTTGACTTATCTCTTGATCCCACAGCTGAGAAAAATCTGGATTCTTAGATTCATCATCTGTAAAGGGGAAGAGAGTGGAAATTTTCCAGGAGACTGTGTATAATTTATTTTAAGCACGTATCACGGAGCTTAATATATAAGTGGAACTCATTTCTTGGAAGTCTTTGTTAGTATTGATTCTAGAGAAAGGAGTTTGTAAATGAGCCAAAAAAAAGTTAGAACTTTCAGAGGCACTTGACCAACACACGAATGATATTGAGTGAGTGTGAGGGGTCGTCTGAAGGACTCGACTTTCAGAGATTTGTCTTCCACGTGCGTCCCCATAAATGTTTTTCTCAGCAAGGACACTGTATGTTCTGCTGAATATGAGACTGCATGTGGGTGTCTGCAGATGCCTTCCTCCTGTAGAGAATGTAAACACGTACTTTATTCCATTTAGGTTGTATCACAAAAAGGAGGCTTAAACAATCAGCGTTTTGTCCTTGAGGTTCGGTCTGCTGAGAAGTTCAAGGTCAAGGCTTAGGCAGGTTTGGTACCTGGTGAGACCTCATTCCTGTTCAGAGATGCTGGCTGACTGTCTTCTTTGTATCCTCAGAGGGAATACAAAGACCAAGAATACTTTCTGAGGTCCTTTCTTCAAGGGCTCTATTGCTTTTTCATGAACGTCTGTCACTGACTTCCAATTACCTTCCAAGGCACTAGCATTATTACATTAGAAGTTAGGAGTTCAATCTATTAATGGATGAGGCATTCAGTCCATTGCAATAGATTAAACTTAAAGTGCAAGTAAAAGCCAGAATCTACTCTTGACCCCTTCTGTGCTGTTCCTTTATTGGGCCTTTTCCCCTAAAAAGTGGCATTGGAGCTGGCTTTCATGGTAGCTAAAATAAACCCCACTTTAAATTTCAATATCCAAAATGTAATTATGAGGCTTTACCCTTACCTTAGAGTTGAAAATGTTTCTATTTCTTGATGCTCAACAAGCAGGAAGAAGTGAGAGATAGAACCAAGATGTTTCTTTCCGAAGACCAACCGTGGGATTATTTTCTTCTTTTGCATCCGGAATGCCACTTCTGAGGCCATAGGTCAAGGATACAGCCTGGGTCCTGCCCCCACCAGCCTCTGGCTAGAAGTCTTTGACTGAATAAAGAAACTGAGGTAAGAAAGAGATGTCGGGGTTGAAGTGATAGCACAGCGGGTAGGGCTTTTGCCTTGCACGCAGCCAACCCGGGTTTGATTCCCAGCATCCCATATGGTCCCCCGAGCACCGCCAGGAATAATTTCTGAGTGCAGAGCCAGGAATAACCCTGTGCATTTCTGGGAGTGACCCAAAAAGCAAACAAACAAACAAAACAAAACAAAAAACAAAAAAAGAAAGAAAGAGAAGATGCTTATCAGATCCCTAAACAGAGAAAGCCAGAGGTCTTTAGGCACAGATGGACCCAGGGACTTCTTTTCATCATCTGTGACACTCTATGCCACTGTCTCCGCCACATTTTCATGTTGACTATTTCTTTGTCTCTGGGCCTTTCCCCTATATTATAGCAATTCTAGTAGAAAGGAAGATGCTCTGTTTTAAGATGTTCAACAAATATTTGGACCACCATTCTGAATACTATAATATTATCTTTCACAGAGATTAGATTAGGTCACTTGTATCACTTGTCATCCCGTTGATCATCAATTTGCTCGAGTGGGCGCCAGTTAACATCTCCATTCGTCCCTGTCGTGTGCTAGTGTAGCCCAACGGCATCTGCTCGCTCCAGGAACATGAAGAGCCTCAAACCATTTGTTCAGGGTTTTGATGATGAAGTCTGACCATCTCGTAGGTGGGCGGCCACGCATTCTTTTGACATCCCGTGGAATCCAGTCGGTAACAGCTCTAGTCCAGCAGTGGTCTCCAAATTGCATTACGTGTCCAGCCCATCTGATTTTTGATGCCTTGGCAAATGAGACAGCATCCCTGATTCTTGATCATCGATGAAGGTCAGAACTCTGCATTTCTTCTCTCACTTGAGTGTAGCATGATACTCCAAGCATAGCTCTTTTGATTCCTCTTTGGGATACCTTAATAGCGTTCTCGTCCTGTTTTCATAGGACCCAGGTCTCTGAGGCATATGTTAGTGCAGGAAGAACTGTGGAGTCGAAAAGATGTGCCCAGAGCCAGAGGTTCTTCATCCTCTTAGCTATTTCTTCGATGCTCTTGAAGGTGTTCCATGCTGCTCTCTTCTTCCTGCACAGCTCAGGTGCCAGGTCTTTTGTCATGTTGAGTTCTTGACCTAGGTACACATAACTGCTGTATTCGGAGATGTTCATTTCGTTGAGGGCAAATGGAACATCAGGGACTAGTGAATTTTTCATGAACATTGTCTTGGTGAGATTCAGCTGCAGTCCGACCTTTCCATACGCATGGTCGAAGTCAGCCAGCATTTGTGCCGCTTGGCTGATATTTGGTGTTAGTAGAATAATGTCATCAGTGAAGCAGAGGTGGTAAGTGGCTTTCTCTCTCTTGGCATTCCTCGCACCATCATGGAGGTGCTGAATGAGTCGATCATATTCTTTGTCTATGTTGTCAATGACGGCATCTTCCCCTATTGCTGTAATAGTGCCAAAGAGCTCCCAGTTGATGGTCGTTCTGGGAGTTCTGTTCTTAAACTTTGCAGCCCCTTCTCCCCTCCCCACTCCGTGAAGTAGAATTTTGCATGAAGGAGACGGTGGTCTGATCCCGTTTGGAATTTTGCAACAACAGTGACATGGGTCAGGCAAAACTGTCGATTGAATATGATGTGATCAATTTCATTGTGGAACTGTCCACCGGGAAAATCCCATGTCCAACGTTTAGATTCGACCATCTGGAACTGCGAGTTGCCATGGATGGTCTTGGTCAACATGATGAACTCAGACAGTCTCTCACCCTGTTCGTTCCATTCTAGACCGTGGGTCCCAATGAGTTCTTTGTGCAACCTTCTTGGTCCTATCTTGGCGTTAAAATCACTGATAGTGACCTGGTAGAAGGTGTGGTCTTCTTTATAGAACTTCTCCAGTTCTGTGTAGAACTTGTCAATTTCTTCTTCATTGTAGTTGGATGTTGGTGTGTAGACGATGAACATAGAAACTGCTGTCAATGAGCCACATCTATTCAAATGTAAGCATCCAATTTGGGTTGTTAGGCATTCAAACGAATCAATGCTCATGGCCAAAGTTCGTGTTGATGAGGACACCAGCACGACCCATGCCTCTACTGTCGCATGTTCCGAGGAACAATTCTTCTTCAGTGTCGAAAACAGTGTGATGTGATTGATGCCTTCTCGTCTCGGTTAATCCAATGATGTCATACTTGGTCTTCTGTGCTTGCACCATCAGGTCCTTGGTGGATGCTTCTGATGCCAGTGTATGTGCATTAAAAGTGCAGATAGTCATTTTAGTCCTTCTTCGTTTTGGCAGCCTAGTTTGGCCCTGAGATTTTAGCAGCCTCTCCTTGTTTGGCCTTCTCAACGCTGTTGTATTAGGGCCTCTTCCAGGATCAGGGGAATGAGGTCCATTTTTTTTTTTTACTGTTTTTGGAATATCGAATATGTCACGGGTAACTTTCCAGGCTCTGCCATGTGGGTGGCTGCCCCCTTGCCCTGATGAGGTGGTGAACCATCGAGGTCGGTGGTCCTTCCTACTCCTCACTTATCTACAGTAGCTGACCCCTCCCGACTCCTCTCTTATCTATTAAACACCCAAAGATAAAGATACTTGTGGCAGAGCAGGATAAAGAGTATTTTTGTTAATAAAAGGAAGTGACTCATATTTCATGTTAATATCACGCATTTATGTGCATTAATATACAGTCTGTGTATTCGATATGCCAAACACAGTCACAACAAGTCTCACAATGGAGACGTTACTGGGCCCGCTTGAGCAAATCGATGAGCAACGGGAGGACAGTGATACAGTGATACAGTGTGATTTTAAGTGGGTTACTTCATCTCAAGTTTCTCTTATAGAAAACAGTCTTTACCTTGTTTTTGGTGTTTTTTTCCATTTTTTTATTTTAATGAATCACCATGAGATACAGTTACAGACTTACAAACCTTCATGATTACATTTCAGTCATACAGTGTTCGAGTGCCCATCCCTCCACCAGTGCCCATTCTTCACCATCAGTGTTCCCAACATTTTTCCTACCACCCCCACCCCTTCCCATCCCCGGTCTCTTTTAGTTTTCGAAGTGAATGCAAGGAATCAAAATAATGTTCTCAAGGATCCCATCTCAGTGTCTGCCCTTACTCTTGCGCAATAAATTACAGGTATTGTCACCCTCCTCCTCATCATCATTTGAATATTTCAACATTCCTCATTGTCAGAAAGACATCTTCTGTTGGAGAACCTCTGTATGTGGGTTTCCTTGAAGGCAAGCAAAGCACATACAATTGGTCATGATTACATTTCAGTCATACAGTGTTCGAAATGATTATTTTGGTCAGCTCATTCTGAAACCGTGAGTGCTTTGAATTCAACTGTGAGAGAAACCCCAATGGTGTTAAATATCCCAATGCTGTATTGCAAGTAATTTCAATAACCAAAGGCAAAGTGACGTTGGTACCATGAAAATTGTACCCTTTCAAGATTTCTTTCATAACAACTCTTAGTGAAATCAAGTTTCCACTCCTTCCTCCCTCCCTCCCTCCCTTCCTCCCTCCCTTCCTCCCTCCCTCCCTCCCTCCCTTCCTACTTTCCTTCCTTCTTTATTATTTTGTGTGGGTGGGACTCCCAAGCAGTGCTCAGTGGGGGGACCCAGGAGGCACTGCAGGCTAATGTGACCCAACCAGTCCGAATGGCTGAGTGTGTGGGCTCAGCGGAAGGGGGTCCTTGACCTGGTGGTTGAGGCTACCAGAGAACATTGTATCTGCAGTGTTCGGCACCACCAGAGCCCATGCAAGCAGCACCCAAAGGCCGCTGAGCTCTCTCCCAGCTCCAGATTTGATTTTCTTAGCCAAGATGGACAGGATTCTAACCCTAAATACAGTATCTTCCTAATCCCTTCCTCCTTATCTTGGACTATCCCCTGATAGAACCAGTCTAAGCTCCTTTGTGTTAGGAAAGCTTCTTCTTCTTCACCTCTTTATCTCTGCAGCTGCCTCCTGATTAGACCACATTATTTGCCTACTAGTATTTATTTTCATCTGGTCGTGTTTTTTTTTTTTTAATTGAGCTCTCATTGAGTCTCAAGAGTGTAAATATTTAAGTGCTTTTTGTTTGTTTTGTTTTGGTTTGAGGGTCACACCGGGGGTGCTTGAGCCTTCCGCCTGGCTCTGTGTTTAGGGTTTACCTCTGGCAGTACTTGGGAGACTGTATGTAGTGCTGAGGATTGAACTGGTATAGCTACATGCAAGGGAAAGTTAGAGGCTAGTGCATTTCAATTAATAAAGAGGAGTTCACTTGGAACATATGGCTGGTTATAAGGGTGGTCCAAGTCCTTCTGGAATCCTGTGCAGAGTTTTAAGAATGTCTGTGTGTTTGTTTTCTGTGAAAGGTTTTTCATGAGGTTCTAAGATATTAGGAGATTTTTTTTTGTCAGTGCTACTGGGTTGTATAAGATCTTCTGTCAGGGAATTATCTTGGCAAGTGTACTTCAGATAATTTGTAATGTCATTGAGAGCCTTTTTTTTAAAAGGCAGAAGGACAGAGGAAATCCTCCCACACATTAATAATCCTACTCCTCACAAGGATTTCTATAGTAATAGATAAATCCAGTCTTCCCTAAGGATTTCCTAACACACTCTATAAACACAAAATGTGGAACAGTCAAGAATTTGCACTTTGGCAATCACATCCTTGAAGCTAGGTCCAAACTCTAGAATCAGGCTTTGTATCCCGGAGGCGTGGTATCCTTGGATCCCGGAGGAGCTTCTTAAATATGATGCAGAGCCTCTGGAGGGGTGGACAGAGATGTCTGGAATAGACAGAGAGGACCAAGGTGTAGTGGACAAGAGAATTAGCATAGCTTACAGGGGGTGTGGGTGGGGAGCTGGTTGGGTAAATGAGTGAGACAATTAGCCCATTCTTGAATGCTGCAATTCAGAGAAGGAGTCAACTGCTTAGAAAATTTCACATCAATGAGAAATCGCTGCTTCCACGCAAAGGAGGAGGGATGGGCAGGTAAGAAGAAGTAGGGTATTGCAGTCACAAACACAACGCACCCAAACTTATTGTAAAGGAAATTTGCAGTTGCAAACAAAATTTTACTTGTAGTCTCTGGTGTGATTCATTTCATGCTATCTTGAGTCAATTCTGTTATTATCTTCCCACGTTGCTTTTGGGAACTGGAGGCAAAAAAAAAATCCAGTAACTTGCTCAAGGCTTCGAGCTGACCATCAGCAGCAGGAGTGGGGGCCGGGGGTGGGCTCAGGGAGTCCCACCCACCTCATCCGGTTAACACTGTGCTCAGGTATCCCCAGGCCTCCACACACCACAACAGTGTCCACATCAGCGTTCACATACCAGAAGTATCCTTTTCTCTGTGACCCTCCCCCAGTCAAAGAAAACCAGCCCTGAGTATATGGTGACAGCGTCCTTCTTCATTTCCTTCTTTTGTGTCAGTGACGTCTGCAAAATGCGCTCCTTTGCCCTCTTTGTGGGGATGGAAATGAACCGACCTGTCGTCAGTGGCTTCATCTGTTCCACATCCTCTTATGAACGACCTTTTGCAGTTTCTCTTTTGCCTTTGCTCTTTGTTTCTTTGGACCTTCGGTCTTGACCTAGACCCCGGCACCATCTAGTGGGGTCTGAAAACTCCCCCCTCCCCCCTTGCTGCTTAAGGCTTCCTTCACCTGGGAGGTGATAACGACAGAGTCCGCTGCTTGTCCAGCCTTGGAACAAACAGACCCACCAAGGCCTTGCTGCATTGCTGGCTGGAAGGCTCTGAAAATGGTCAGCACAGAACTGTCTGGCATTCCGTTCCAGCTGCACAACGACAGATAAATTCTTATATTCCAGAATCCTTGGCTCACTCAGCAGAGTTTAATAAATCTCGCCCTGGAAGCATTGCCATTAGATGAAATGAGATCACGCAGGAAGTCTTTGGCACTACGTGTGAACTATCAATGATGTGCTTTCATTAGACTAGGCTAGGAAGCTGCTGTCAGCCTCAGGGCTGGAGCTTGGATACTGCATGCGGGACTTCACTCTGTTGAGCTCTAAGAACCTGCTCTGAGGAGGGAGAGAGGGGGATGGTCTTTTTCAGGTGGCTGGTTGGTACCAGCTACAGAGGCCATGTGGCTAAGAGCCTGGGTCCTGGGTCAGGGTCGGCTGACCCAGGTCAAGAAGTGAGCTGGGTGTTTAGAAGGAGGATGCAGATTGAGAGGGAGAGGGCAGGAAGCACTGCGAATTGGAGGGCCAGGAAAAATTCCTGAGCACAGAGCTAGGAGTAACTCCAGAGCATCAATGCACCACATTTCTCTCAGGCCAGTTTTCCACTGGCTGTGATCGAAGACAAGACTTAATCCATGGATGGAAGTGAGTGGAGCTGAGGGTCTTGGCAGATGTCTGGCCTGTCCAATTTTTTTTTAGTTTATTAGAACTTATTTATATATTTTTATCTGTAATAAACAATGGTTTATTACAGATAATATTCAACCACCCACTCAACCAGCAAGCATCTTCCCACCACAATAAAAGGGAAATGTGTAAAGGTTGTTGATTTCTGGGGCCCTTGACGCCTGTATATAAGAGAATACAAGCAAGTATGTTAAAATCAAACAAACACATGTGTGCTGCTTTATGTATATCAGTGGGCTAGAGTGTAAGAAGTCTTGGCTACACACTCCAGGAAAAACCGTGTCCCTCTCTTCCGCTCTCTTTTCGGGAGCTCTGTTTTATAGTCTCTGGGTTTTGGCCATTGATGAGATTACATAGCACTGGGGGCAGTTTGTGGGTGTGACTGCCAAGCTACTGGAAAACTGGGGAGCTGGGGAGAGGAGACCCTGCCCTGATCTGAGCATGGCCTGTCCAGTGTTGTCTGGACTGGGAGAAGCGGGTGGGTATGCATCCCGTGGTACATAGTGAATGTGTGTTTCCTCTTCCTGCTGGAGCAAATTCCACAGACTAGTGCCGCCTTTATGATCTGACAACCCAGGAGGGAAGTATCATTAAATGTTGACATGTTACAACATGCATACATAATTTTTTAATAATACGAGGAAAGCCTATTCCAGCTATAACTCAAATATTTTTCAAAAGTAAAAGTATCAAATTCCAAGAGGAATATTAAATTGGCAGGACCAGAGAGAGAGAGTATAGAGGTTCAGGTACTTACTTTCCCTGTATCCAACTCTGCTTGGGACCCTGGCACCCCAAACGGTGCCTCAGGCCCTGCTAGGAGTGATCCCTAAGTGCAAAGCCAGGAGTTAGTCCTGAGCACTTCTGGGTGTGACCCCCTAAACCCAAAACAAGCAAGCAAGCAAGCAAAAACAAATTGCCAGAGCCAACAAAAGCTACGAGCATGATCTTTACATAGAAATTATCATTATTTTGTCAGGAAACAGCCTGGCTCTTCTTTGGGTCCTGGAGTATTGTGTATAAAATGGCACAGGAACTTGAGACGTTGTTGCTGTGGGACTTATTTGCTGAACAACATAAGAAAGTAGCTTTGAGGGGCATTTGCCTTGCATGCAGCAGACCCAAGTTCAACCCCCTAGGGTCCCTCAATCACTGCCAGGAAGAAGAATTCCTGGTCACAGAGCCAGGAGTAACTCCTGAGCATCACTGGGCATGACCCTCACCAAGAAAAGAGTATGTTGTGGTCCCTCCATTGCCTTGTGTCCAGGCTTCATGCTGCTTCCTCGCTGGTCTTGAGACTCAGTGTCCTGCGTACATAGTCCTGGTCAATGATAGTTCCACTGACTCTACTCCCCGATGTCCCATGGCCTGTCCCTCAATGTCCCATGATCCTTAGCAGAGTGATGTCCAGCCATGCCCCCAGGTCCAATGTCCTAGGACACCCGCTGATCCACATGCTGAGGTCCCCCTCTTTATGTTGCTGTTTTCCATCCCTTTGACCTCCTTTGATTCTCCAGCCAAGCCCACCGGGGTGACAACTGCTTGCACAGGGCCAAAGAGTTGCCTGAGCTGAGGGGCCAAGAGGAAGCTCCCCGAGGGGTTTTCTCTTCGGTCTTCGTTTATTCCTGGCCCTGCCAATTTTTGTTCTCCTTTTGACTGCCTCTCCCTCTCCTGTAGCTGAGGTTGTATTTTAACTGCATCACCCGGTGCCCCTCACTCCCCTCCCGTTCATGTCTGCCCTAATACGTTTCCACAGGGCTGATATAAGTTGACTTGCCCAGCTGCTCAAGGAACATTCATTCTTAGGATATTCTCCCTGTAAGATGAGTCATCGGGGCTTAAAGGCTGGATAAGGGGGTCCGGAGCTCAGCCTCTGGCTCTGCCTGACCCCTCACGCACTGCTGGGAATAACTCCCCCAAAGGAGCATTGAAAATGACAGGAAATCGGTTAGGGTTAATAGTATTCGTGTTTTTTGCTCTAAAAATTTCCTTTGTAAAACTATGGCCTTACTTTTCATGATAATGTATGCCATTACATTACCTTCTGATGATAACAATTTTACCTTTTTGATTTTAATCCAAAGATGTGCAACTGTGCTTATATTACAGACAGTAAATATTAAAAGTTATCAGTTAAGCTAAATCATGTGAAACAGAAAAAAAAAACCATAAAAATGACTCATCGGGGGCTGGCGCCATAGCACAGTGGGTTGGGCGTTTGCCTTGCACGCGGCCAGCCTGGGTTCGATCCCCAGCATCCCATGTGGTCTCCCTAGCACCACCAGGAGTAATTCCTGAGTGCAGAACCAGGAGGAACCCTTCCTGAAGGGCCTGGGGGAGAAAAATGGGTTTCTATGGTGGATGTAGGAGGCAACCATTAAAGGACAGTCTCAAGGCTGCCTTGGACATCCATGGGAGCAGAGAGGTTTCCCTACGCTCACTCAGAGACAGTCCTATTAGTTTGTAATCGTTGTGTGCCTGAGACAGACACTTATTTCCCCAGAGGCTGAGGGAAGGAGCCGAGCCTGGGGCAGAGCAGCCACCTTCTCTGGCTGGCTCAGGGCTCACTCTGTGCTCAGGGATCACTCCCGGCCACCTCAGGGGACATGCCAGGTAAGCCTGCACTATCTCTCTGACCTCAGATGTTTCGTTTCCACACAACAGGCTTTCTACCCATTGATCTTGACGCCGCACCTCCTAGTCTCCAAAATTAAATTCTCTGGAAGAAAAGCATCTAACTGGAAAAGAGCCTTTTCCCTTCATGCAGAGGCTTTCCATCATCACTAGAAGGCTCGTTAGTAATAAGAAGCAGCTGCCCAAATCTTCCTCTGTCAAAAGAAAAATCTCAATTTAAAAAAAGAAACTAACAACAGCTAGGATCTAGGTTCTTTCTGCAAGATTGATGTGTGTTATAAAAGTACGTCTCAGCATGACTGTGTAGTCAGTTCTAATTAATTCTCCTCTTCCGGTAAATTCAACCAATACATTGATTCTATTTTAAAAAATGCTATTTGTCCTTGTGAAAAAAAAAAACCCTCATTTTTTCCATTCTCAATTATCTGGTGCTTTCACTCTATCACCCATCTTCACCCTTATCATACAATCCCTCCCACTTCCATAATGAATTAGATTCATCATGCCTAAGATAATAATGCACTTTTGCTCTTACTTTAAATTGGAAAGGGAATAACCAATGGCCTCAAGCAACAAAACCCGAGGGACTGGCTCACAGAACCGGAAATGACCACGGGTGAGAATAAAGGGAAGTGAACGGTAAGGGCCTGGAGGGAGCACTGAGGCAAGAAGCAGACACTCTGGCACCCTGATGGTGTTGTTAAACCGGGCTCGGGTTAGGAGTAAGAGACCACCTTGTGATGCAAAAGAAAGGAATTTTATTGCTAACTCAAGCTAGGTCCTAGCCTCATCCAAGACCGTGGAGTCTTGACAAGGACCCCGACTCTAGTTTCAGAGGACATTATATAGCATATGGTTACATCAGCTACTCATTCTTTCTTTTTTTTAAATTTTTGGGCCACACCCAATGATGCACAGGGGTTCCTTCTGGTTCTGCACTCAGGAATTACTCCTGGCGGTGCTCTGGGGACCATATGGGATGCTGGGAATCCAACCCGGGTCAGTCGCGTGCAAGGAAAACGCCCAACCCACCTTGATATCGCACCTGCCCCACTACTCATTCTTTGCAGTTTACAAAAGACAATTTTTGGCACTTGGTGATTGATTGAGCCCTCTTGCCCATTTGCTGTGCCCAGGAACTTTCCAGGTGGGGTCAGGTTGGCGAGTTACACATTGTTTGGTTTCTGGGAAACCGAGGCTGTTTCATTTTCAGGAACGGAACTGAAGTCTACATGATTTTCCTCATTTCTGCCTCCTGTCATGGCGCTGCTATTGCTTATGGTGTGGCTCATTTCTTCATTGTGTGTGGTGTGGAACGTTATGTGTGCGAAGCCCTGTCATCATGAACAGCATCGTAAACCATGGGGCCTCAAATAGAAGTTTTAAAAGGAATCTAGAGAGCAGGTAGGTGAACTTCTCCAATGACTGAAAGTTAGCCTGTACAAGATTTTGTGTGTATTTTTCAGCTTGGTTCCAAGTGAAGTTGGGAGGACACACTTTGTGTCATGTTGGTCTCTCTCCTTCCTCATCTCTGCTGCGGTGTCCTTATCTGGCAATCTCGTTCACTCTTCACCTCCTTCTTTAAAGAGGGTTTCAGGACACATGTATCCCTCGACAGATGGACGAATAACAAAACATAGAGCATACATACACAAAGCATCACTACTCAGCTATAAAAAAGGATGATCGTGTGTGTGTGTGTGTGTGTGTGTGTGTGTATGGACAAATAGGGTCTAGTGATTGTTGAGATAAGTCAAACAAAGCAAGACAAATACCACATGACTTCACTTAGGAAAAGTGAAGACTATTCTGTAGATAATGAAACAAAACTAATGAATCAATGAAGATAAAATAGACTTCCACGATAAAATGGTAACCAGGAGACAGGGGGGTGTAGGGTTGGTGTATGGTTAAAGGAATCGACTATGGGATAATACGTGGAGACTAGATTGAGTTTGGTGGGCACAGACCAGTATTACCGATGTTGATATATGTCTGCACACCTGATACCTGGATTATAGACAAATGTTGTTGCAATTTAGAAAATATGATTATAGGAAAGTTTGTCAGACTCACTCACGTGATGCTGTCATCTCCCCGCCCTCCCCCGTGACTTTCTTCTCAGGTTCTTCCGTGTAGATTTATGAATATGCTTCTGTTTTCCCGACCTGTCAACCTTCTTTCAGGATTATTTCTCTTTTGATATACGATTTAACTTTGAGTGAATTTGAAATTATTTAAACGTAATTTTTGTTTTGTCATCTGGAAAGGTTTAAACATAGGTAGACTCACACTCACATCATCACTGAACAATGCTCTGTAAGTTCTAAATAATACAGTAAGATACAGTAAAATTGAAACAGAAATAAGATTTCAACTTTGAAAGCTCAGAGGCAACAATTACTATTTGCTGATGTGAAGGATTATTTACATACCCGTAGAAAAGGCATTTGGTTCAAATGTTAAAAGTGTAATAAAAAGTTGGGAAATCCTCCCAGGATGGGAGAAGCATGCTGAAAGTAGACTATAGACCGAACATGATTGCCACCCAATGTCTCTTTTGCAAACCACAGCACCCAAAAGGAGAAAGACAACAAAAGAGAGTGCCCTGCCACAGAGGCAGGGTGGGATGGGGGGATGGGGGGTGGGAGGGATACTGGGATTGGTGGGGGTGGAGAATGGGCACTGATAGAGGGATGGGCACTCGATCATTGTATGACTGAAACCCAAGCACAAAAATTTGTAAGTCTACAAATGTACCTCATGGTGTTTCACTAATAAAAAAATTTTTTTACAAAGTGTAATAAAAAGTACAGCTAAAATGTATAGATGAAAAAACACTTAATAGTAGTTATATGTTATTTATATTTGCAAAGACAGTAAAAGAAGAGCTCATTTATAATATTAATAAACTCTCTGAAGTAAGCTTGAAATAGCATCATCAATCGTACAGGTATAATATGAAGAAAACTATTCTTTCTATATAAGAAGAAATATGCCTTTGGGAGTATCAGGCATACATATTGTTCTCTAATTAGGTTGAGTTATTATCACAATAATATTGGTTCAAACAAATAGACATAAAAAGAATTCTAATTGAGTTTCAAGTGGGATTAAGACCAACACGTTTCTAGAAGTTTCCAAATTTCATATGAAAATTTGGATATTAAAACTAAATTTATTGCTCGCAGTAAAAAGTATGTAGTAGGATCATAAAATTTTTTCAGAGTCTATAAAAATTTGGGACTGCTATTTTCATTAAATGAAAGATTTACAGGTGATCATTGAGCACTGAGGCAGTTTAGAATTCTCTCAGACATAGCAGCATTTTATTTTTTGATTTAAAAATCTTTCTCAGGGGCTGGAGTGATAGCACAGCAGGTAGGACATTTACCTTGCATGCGTCCGACCCGGGTTCGATTCCCAGCATCCCCCGAGTACTGCCAGGAGTAATTCCTGAGTGCATGAGCCAGGAGCAACCCCTGTGCATAGCTGGGTATGACCCAAAAAGCAAAAAAAAAAAAAAAAAAAAAAAGTAAAAATCTTTCTCAGGGCTGGAGCAATAGAAGAGAGGGTAGAGAACTCGCCTTACATGGGCCAGACCTGGGTTTGATCCCCAGCATGTGGTCCCTGCAACACCACCAGGAGCGACCCTTGAGTATCTCTACGTGTAACCAAAAATAAAATAAACTTTCTTAGGTCAGGAGTGGTGCACAGGGCCCACTCCTGACCCTTTGCTCAGTGCTCTCACTCTGCAGTGCTGGGGGATCCACAGATACCAGGATCTGAACAATCAGTGCCTTAACGTCTGTTCCAGGTGTTGGGCCCCACTCACAGCATTGTAAATGCAATCTCAACAGCATTGATTTCCAAGTTACAGTGGCCTGGTCTCTGTGGTTGATACTGAAGGGCTGTGACAGTCAAAGTAACCCCCAATCACTTGCAGGCTGTGTCTTGTCTGCAGGAATAAATCAGATCATGTACTTCTTCCATGGTCATGTTCTCATAGCCTCTGCTGCAAGATTCCCTTTGACCGTCTTCTTTGGTGTTCCTTGGAGCCCACCTGCTGGCTGCCAAAGCCCCTGAGTGGTTGGTGACCAAGTCAGGGAGGAATGGTCTCTCGAACCTGGGGAGAGAGCTCGGTGCTTCCAGAGCTCAGTGTCCTTCCCTAAGCCTCCTCCAGACTGCTGGACTGAACCGTTCTCCTCAATAGGACTAAATAGGAAACGTTCAGACCAAGAGAGAAAGCCAAAGCCCCGGGTCCTTCCCCCAGGTTGCTCTCTTCCTTCTGGGACTCCTCTCCTCCATTTCTCTTTCAGTTCTGAACCAAAACTCCTGGCCTCATCCAATGACGCAAACGGACTAGATTACCAGATCAGCCCACAGCCAGTTTCTGAGCACCGGTTTGTGCTGAGCAGAGACAGTGCCGTGGCTTCACCCTCCTAACTCTATTGTGTCTTACTCATCAGCAGGGATTTATTATGGCCGATGAGTGCCAGGCAGAGTTCACAGACAAAAACTCATAGTCTCTGTCATCAAAGAACATTATTGCTGAGTACAGCTTTTCTCACCCGGGAGGCCCAGAATCTTCCAAGGAGGACAACATGAGACTAGGGACCAACTGGTAGAAGGGGACACAGCCTAAACACTAGGACAGAGGGGGCCATGGTTGGGAAAACGCCAAGACACACTGGCCTAGACCCTCACTCCTTAAACTGTGGTTTGTGACTCAGGCGGGCTTGTGTAATTGAGCATGAGGGTCATAAAAAAATTGACAACAGGGGCTGGAGCGATAGCACAGTGGTAGGGTGTTTGCCTTGCATGCAGCCAACCCAGGTTCGATTCCCAGCATACCATATGGTCCCCTGAGCACCGCCAGGAGTAATTCAGGAGTAACCCCTGTGTATCGCCAGTTGTGACCCAAAAAAGTAAAAAAAAAATTGGCAATAGCGAAAGGTTTTTGGGCATGAAAATAACCAAGATTTAATTCAGGATCAAAGGGTGAATCTGGTAGAGCTCACACACGTCATATTTCTCCCGTGAAAGAAGGTTGCAAGTGGAAAAAGTTAAAGAAATCTGAACCTGGGTGCCCCAGCTCTTGTTCATTAGGGGATCTTGAGACTGCCCAGTTAATGCATTTCTAAATCACATGCTCAATTTAAAGATGGTACTAAAGAGAGAATTAAGTTTAGTCTGTCATGACTTGTTTTAGTTCATTGATGTCAGCTGTTAAAGGTTTTGTGTTTTTAATTCCATCCTTTCCTCGCTCTTAAAATATATCTCATAGTACTCCAAGTCTCCACATCAAACGCAACTGATTTTAGTAAAAAAAAATTCAAGTTGAAATATTTACCTCCTGATAGCCTTTGGTAGTTCTCTTATTCTCCATGGCTATTCATTTTTTGGGAAGGGGCCAAGGGATGGGGGTCAGCAAACCATTCAATGCTCAGGGATTACTCCTGACTCTGAATTCATGAATTACTCTGGTACTGCTCAGGGGACCATACAGGATTCTAGGACTGAACCCAGGTCTGCCATGTGCAAGGCCCTACCTGCTGTACTATCAGTCCAGCCTCTCTTGCAGCTACTAAGATGTGCACTAGTGGTTATTTATCTCTCAACATGCTCCTAATAACCCACCAAACAATATTCTCAGACAGGATGCTTGAGCTCTGAAAAGAATCATTTGCTTTCTTGCAATATATCTGCCCACAATATAAATGGACAAACACTTACCTGACAAGCATATTGTGCATAGCGGGAAAGTGGCAAGCAAAACATGTCTTTGTTCAATTATGTTCATGATTTAGTGGGGAATATAGTTTTATAAACAAACAACAATGATGGCAATGATGACAATATGATAATGACTGTGATATTATGATGATCAAAGTTTATAATAAGGACTTGGGCCCGGGTACAACAGATGATGCATTTGCCTTGTATGTATTTGACCAGGGTTTGATCCCTGGTACCCAAATGATTGACTGAGCATATGAGCGTTATCCCTTAGTGCCGGGTCTGGGGTAAACCTTGAGCATTGCTAGTAAAGTAAAAAGTAAAGGCCCTCCCGTTGATCATCGATTTGCTCGAGTGGGCCCAGTAACGTCTCCATTGGAGACTTTGTTGTTACTGTGTCTGGCATATCGAATACATCATGGGGATCTTGCCAGGCTCTGCCATGTGGGCGAGATACTCTCTGTAGCTTGCTGGGCTCTCCGAGAGGGGCGGAGGAATCGAACTCGGGTAGGCCATGTTGGCTGCGTGCAAGGCAAGCGCCCTACCACTGTGCTATCGCTAGGTGTTGCCCCAAAACCACTCCCTCAAACTAAAAACAAAAACAGATGTGTAATAGCACTGTAGCTCTGTCCTCCCATTCTTCATCGATTTCCTTGAGTGGGCATCAGTAACATCTCCATTGTGAGACTTGTTGTTACTGTTTTTGGCATATCGAATATACCACGGGGAGCTTGTCAGGCTCTGCTGTGTGGGTGGGATACTTTTAGTAGCTTACCGGGCTCTCAGAGAGGGATGGAGGAACTGAACCTGGGTCAGTCGTATGCAAGGCAAATGCCCTACCCGCTGTGCTATTGCTCCTGCCCAGATGTGTAATAAGGATTATATTTTTTATTTAAAATGGTTATGTGTTATTTTGACGCTCTAAGCCAATGTTTCACAACTAGGGGTCTTAGGATATACCAAGGGGATACAAGTAAAATCACATAAATGGAGGAGATGACAGGAGACTAGAAGGTCAACTGTTAGGGGAGAGTTCATGGGATAGAAACAAAGTCGAAAGGGGGATTTTTGGAAACATGTATTTTTTTTCTTTTTTGGGTCATACCAGCGATGCTCAGGAGTTACTTCTGGCTTTGCACTCAGGAATTACTCCTGGGTGGTGCTCAGGGACCATGTGGGACGCTGGGAATCGAACCCGGGTTGGCCGTGTGCAAAGCAAACTCCCTCTCCGCTGTGCTATTGCTCCAGCCCCTGTTTGAAAACATATTACAAAACACTGCTGTAATGATTTCTGCCTAAAAAGTCCATATTAAAAAGTGGTCCATTCCCAATACTGTAGGTTTAAAATTACAAATTAAACCACAAATAACAGAAAGTCTCTTTCTTATTTTGATTAGGAAAATATTTTGGAAGTTGACTTAAGAAGCATTTTTCTTTACTAAGACATACCAATAAGAATAAAAATATTTGTAATTCATCTATCAGGTTAGAAATACATCGAGCAATCAATAAGAAAAACACTCCAAAAATATTTACAAATGGACAAAACATTTCAGTCAGTCCTTTATAAAAGAAAATGTGAATGTCAGGGACTGGTGAGATTGTACAGCATGTAGTCACTTGCTTTGGATAAGAGTTCAGTTCCCACCAGGAGTGATCCCTAAACACAGAACCAGGAGTCAGCCCTAGACACACACACACACACACACACACACACACACACACACACACACATACCACAAAGAAAGAAAATGTTCAAAACATTTTCCAAAGTAATAAATATTATTGGTCATAGAAATATACATTATAACAGTTTATAAGACTCCTGGCAAATGTATGGTACCATAAGATTGGGAAACTGGCAGTTTATACAATGCCCAAAGACTACGAGATTCTACTCTGAAACAAGAAAAATGTGTAATTTGTCATCCAAAGTTTTGAGCTAAAATGCTGATCAAAGCACTTTGTATAACACCCAAGACAACAATGACAAAACAAGATTCCTCAAAAAAAAAAAAAAACCTAGAAATCAGTTAGTTTTCTGGCAATAATAGGAATAACACTATGATAATCTCCTCAAAATTTGGTGTTGGAAAAATTTGATATTTACAATGAAGTAGAAGGAAATTGGACATCTAGCTTTCTTTCTTTCCCTTTTCATTTCTTTTTCTTTTTCAAGACTTTTGGGCCATCCTAACTGTGCACAAAACCTAGTCCTGACTGACTTGTGCTCTGAGAACGGTGGAGTTCTGGCTCTACCCTATGTTTCCTGCATGCAAAGTGTGTACTGAGCCCAGTGAGTCCTCTCTCTGCTCTCGGTCCCTAGCTTTTTAAAAAAGATCATTTTTTGAGTCCCTGAGATCCAGAGTTACAAGTTACAAAGCTGATCGTGGTCAGGTTTCAGTCATGTAGTGGTCCAACATCCATCCCTCCAAAAATGTCCTCAGTTTCCCTCTGACCATCCTCCCCCCAGCCTGTCTTTATGGCAAGCACTTTCTCTCTCCCTCTCTCTCTCTCTCTCTCTCTCTCACCCTCCCCTTGGGGAATTATAGTTTGCAAAACAGGTACTGAGAGGTCATCACATTTGTTCCTGTTATCTGTTACATGTTACCTGTTTTCAGCATGCAGTTCTTATCCAGAGTGATCATTTCTAACCATCTTTGACATAGTGGTCCCTTCTCTATCCCAACTGTCTTCTCTCCCAGCATTTGAGGTAGGCTTCCAACTGTGGACCAATCCTCCTGGCCCTAGTTTCTAAAGTTCTTAGGGATTTGTCTCATATTGGTATTTTTCTTTATATCCCACAAATGAGTCCAATCATTCTGTGTCTGTCCTTCTGACTCATTTCACTCACCATGATATTCTCCATGTCCACTCATTGATAAGCGAGTCTCATAACTTCATTTTTCCTAGCAGTTGCATAGTACTCCATTGTGTAGATGTACCACAGTTTCTATAACCAGTCACCTGTTCTTGAGCACTCAGGTTGTTTCCAGATTCTGGTGTTGTGAATAGTGGTGCAATGAACGGAGTAGTGCAGATAGTATTGGGACCCTAGCTTTTATCATATGCAAAACTCAGCTGAGTGACTTAACTGTAAAACTGTTAGGGTAAAACATATGGGAAACACATTGGTCTTAGCAATGATTTATTCTATACGACATCAAAATCACACACACAAACACACACACACACAGTCCTCCCATTGTTCATCGATTTGCTCGAGCGGGCCCAGTAATGTCTCCATTTTGAGACTTGTTGTTACTGTGTTTGGCATATTGAATATGTCACGGGTAGCTTGCCAGGCTTTGCCGTGCAGGCGAAATACTCTCGGTAGCTTGCTGGGCTCTCCGAGAGGGGTGGAAGAATCGAACCCGGCTCGGCGGGGCTGGCTGTGCACAAGGCAAATGCCCTGCCGCTGTGCTATTGCTCCAATACTAAGATAAGCAAGAATATAAATAAAAGCACTATAGAACTAACACGTAGCACAATACACTTTGTCCAAAATTACTTATCTGTGGTTCTTACAGATATTTGCGCTCTCATGTATATTGCAAGATCATTCACAATCTTTGAGATGTGGAAGCAACCCACAAGTCCATCAACAGATGAAAGGATGAAGAAAACGTAGCAGAAAGGAAGTAAGAGGAGTGGACAGTTGTTCAGGCCAGAGTCCCCACCGGACTGGAGAGCCAGTAATTTATCCAAGGCTCTGCCACTCCCAGTCTCAGCCCTGTATTTTCTTATTTGGTGGCAACATTTTTAAAAAAAATTGTTTGCAATGACTACATTTTGTGCTGGGCAGCTTGAATTCAATTAATGGGATTATTAAGACATGCTGTTATTCAGGGATTGAAACTCTGCTGTGCTTTGATTTGTCTAGGTGGAGATGGTATCCAGATCTAGTTTCACAACAGAAACTTGCCAACCTCTCTAGAATCTCTATGCTCAGGACAACATGTTGTAGATGACATCGCATGAAGCTCTGTTCTGTTCTATCGGGAATTCTCATCTCTCTTAGGAGAAGAAAACCAGGCTAGAATTTCTGCCCCCGTGTCTGCAGGATAAAATGAGCGCAGTTTTAAAAGAAAGGGATCAAGAATATATGTACCAAGTAGCTTTTTGGGTTTCTTCACAATTAGAAAGAGCCGGAAGGTCAGGTTGAGGGTTGTTTGACCAGCGGAGAATTCCTTGTGTAGGGTGTTCATGGACATTTTTAAAAATATGTGTTGCTATAAGAAAGATAAGAAACCTGATTCAAAGAGTTGTAAGCAAGAGAGACAAAACTAACAA
Organism: Sorex fumeus; assembly: GCF_029834395.1. NCBI lineage: Eukaryota > Metazoa > Chordata > Mammalia > Eulipotyphla > Soricidae > Sorex > Sorex fumeus. The sequence continues at coordinate 600,892 of NW_026606070.1, read as the reverse complement.
TGATTCAAGGAAGAGAAGCAGGAGCTTAATGGGCAATGGTGGCACAACCACTGCAGTACAATAATTGAATTACGGCAAGTTCAAGGTGGGTGAGAGACCCGCACATTGAATGAATGTGAGGATGACAGTGTGAAGCTACCATGGCCGCCTAAAGCATCCTACAGAAACCAGCTACTGCCAACACGTATTGTGTATGTGTGCATGTCCTCTCTTTCTTTTAGAGGAAGATCTTACCCACTGTTACCCACTGTAAACCGTTTTTAGCTGAGTCCAGTAGTTTTCTGGAGACAGTACCTTCGCCAATTTCCTGCTAGTTTTCTCTAGTGTGAACTGGGTGGGTGAATCTCAAAACTCATAATTAATTTTTTAACTCAAGATGACTTCTGAAAGTGTTCTATAGGCCACTTCTGAGTCATCGGGGGTGTGATTGTTAAAATGCAAATTGCTTGTTCCATTTAGAACTCCCAGAACTGGTATTTTTAGAAAGAGGCCTTAGGAATCTTTATTTTAAACAAATATGTTAGCGATTCTTAAGAATTCTAAATTAGTAAAAAAAAAAAAAACTCTCCTAAGTGTCCTTTTTTGGTGCTTCTTTTCTCTTGGGTCTTGGCCTCATTATATGTCTAGCGCTAAAAGATATTTCCTAGACAAAACACAAACGACCAAGAGGAAATAAAACACCAACTTGTCTGATCTTTAAAACTTTAGCCTGGTACTTTCTCTGCTTTAGCAGTTGCTTCCTAGCGAACTGGGAATATACCACTTCTCCGCTCCATGTCTTTCATTCCTGATCTCAGCCCCTGGTCCTCCATCCCTCTTGGCTTGAAACCTTCTGGTTTTGCCACTATGAAACTTCAGCCTTGAACCTGTGGAAAGTGTTTCTGTCTGGGCACTTTGCAGTTGCTCTTGGCATGTGAAACATTTTCCCTTGCTAACCCCTATCTTTATGCCATTATTAGATTTCAATTTCTCCATTACTGGGATCCGTGGTGGTGGGAAATGGGCACCGGTGGAGGGATGGGTATTTGATCATTGTATAATTGAAACCCAAGCACAAAAATATGTAAGTCTGCAACTGTACCTCATGATGTCTCACTATTAAAAAATTTTTTAATAAAAAAAGAAAACACCATTTAAAAAAATTAGACAACATCTATTTATAAGGATGTACATGTTTATACATTTAGGGTTCAGGGTTATCATCATATCATGGCACCACCAAGCCCACTATCTCTACCATAGCCTACTTTTCCCTTTAAAGTCATCCCTTTATTGTGTTTGTTTCTGGCTTTGGGTTGATTTTCATTGGACATGGTCTAGTCCCGTAGTTTCTTTTCAGACCTCCTATGAGTGAGACAGCAGAACTCGTCCTTCTTCTGACTTGTAAACTTAGTTCAGCTTCTGCGTTAGTCTCTCTGACTCCCCCTTCTAATATGCGTGTACTCCCACTTGCGACTCTAAGCCATCTGCCTCTTCCATCAAAGACTCACATTCTGTCATTCAAGCAGAATTTTGCAATTATATTGGCACACTGTTCGTAATGAATAACTTAACTTTTCTGGGGCAGGGGAGATGGTACAGTAGGTAGGGTGCTTGCCATGCATGCAGCTAACCCAGATTCAATTCTTGGCATTCCATATGGTCCACCAGAGCTGGCCAGGAGTGATCCCTGAACATTTCTAGGTATGGTCCATAAACAATAACTTCTTATCTATTCTTATTCACATTTTTCTTTATTACCACATTTTATTTATTTATTTATTTATTTATTTTAATGGGGCGTTTGCCTTGCACGCAGCCAACATAGCCAACCCGAGTTCGATTCCTCAGCCCCTCTCGGAGAGCCCGGCAAGCTACCGAGAGTATTCGATATGCCAGACACAGTAACAACAAAGTCTCCAATGGAGACGTTACTGGGCCCGCTCGAGCAAATCGATGATCAACGGGAGGGCCTTTACTTTACTTACTTATTTTAATTTTTATTAGTGAGACACCATGAGGTACAGTTGTAGACTTACAAATTTTTGTGCTTGGGTTTCAATTATACAATGATCAAATACCCATCCCTCCACCAGTACCCATTTCCCACCACCACCGATCCCAGTATCCCTCCCACCCCCCATCCCCCCCACCCCACCCTGCCTCTGTGGCAGGTCATTCCCTTTTGTTCTCTCTCTCCTTTTGGGTGTTGTGGTTTGCAAAATATTACCACATTTTTAAGACTTCCCGTATTTTAAAACTTCAAGATTTTAAATCAAATATTTGAATGCCTAGCAATGGTCTGGGAACCAGAAAAATGGTGAATGGGAGTTATTTACTTCTGTTAAAGAAAATTAACATTATCGAGTTAATACTGGTTTACATGATTTTTTTTTTTTTTGCTTTTTGGGTCACACCGGCGATGCACAGGGGTTACTCCTGGCTCATGCACTCAGGAATTACCCCTGGCGGTGCTCGGGGGACCACATGGAATGCTGGGAATCAAACCCGGGTTGGCCGCGTGCAAGGCAAACGCCCTACCCGCTGTGCTATCACTCCAGCCCCATACGTGATTCTTTTTCATACTACTTTGGAAGTTGTCAGAACAGTTACCTCAAAAATCAGATAGCTGTCCCCCAGATTGTGCTTCTGGTAGCCTTTCTTTCTGGTTCCCTCAGTATTGTGCTTCTAATCCAAGGATTATTTTTAATTGTTTTTGCTTATTCTCTTGCTTTGTTACTTCTTATATTCAACATATAGGCAAAATAATCCAGCAATTGTCTGTTTTTCTCCCTTGATGTACTTCATTCAGCTTTGACGCCCTGTAGTTCCATCAATGTGCTGGAATTGGCAGAATTTCATCTTATCTTATAACTGAGTAGTATTTAATTGTGTGTATCTATATCTATATCTATATCGATATCTATATTGATATCGATATAGATATGTCACATCTTCTTGATCCACTGGCTCACCATTATCCATGTGGGCTGTTTTCAGATCTTGGCTATTATCAGGAGCACCACATATGAACATAGCACATACATATATATGCAAATGTGCACAGTCCTTTTTAGATTTTTTTTAAATTTAATTTTTGATTTTTTAATTTGGGAGAAGTACAAAGACCTTTATAATGTAATTCATAATTCTTCTGCAAATGGGAACTTAGTTTTTACTATGAAAGTTAAACAGCAGATTATTTGGCTTTTTCTCCACAAATAAAGTAAAATTAGAGGTCTTAGCTTAATTAATTAAATTGTTACGCAAGTACGTATTATTAGCTGATTCAGAACTATCCGAAGCGCTTGGGAATGCATAATAATCAAAACTGTTATTCTTGCTATTTCAAAGCTGATTCATAATTCTACCTTTTAACTAAGCTATTTGGTTCAATCAGGAGAATTTTCAAGTGGAGAGTGTATTCACTCTGAATAAATTTACTTGTAAATTAATAAAGTGATATGCCTAGAAATTTGAAGGTATACAAATATATTGTTCTGAAATACACATTTCTTAAACCAAAATATTACATGTAATAAATTGAATATTTGCCATTGCCCATTCTAACAGAAAATTTTCTTTATAATGGAATCTGTGGAAGGTAATGAATGAACTCAGAGCAGCATTAGGGCAGTAACAAGACACAGTAGCTGAGTTGACCCACATTTTCATGTACTATCTCTTGGACAGGTTGATTTTTCTGGAGATACTGTCCAGCATTATGAAAGGGAAAATGCACCAGTGCATGAAATCTAATCTGAACCAGAATATAAATCTAATCTGTTTTAAAATTTCTTAATCAATTTCTGAGAGGTGTATAGATTTTAAAAAACAAGAAGAAAGTAAATAAATTCAGAGAGAAGAGCGCATGATATTATTATAGTGTCATGATATATTCATGATATACTATCCCACTAAATTCTATTAAAAATTTCTTTCATAAAGAGATACCATTATAGGCATCCATTTCAACGTTTTCTTCAACAATATATACTGGTTAATATTAATGTAAGGGAATAATGACTTGAATAAAAATCAATTTAATTTACATTCCAGAGATATGTATATATTTTTGTAATTCTATTGTAAAAAATTATTGTTGTTACTTAGGGAGCTACACTTGACTGTTTAAGACTTACTCCTGACTCTTCATTCAGGAATTGCCCCCAACAGGGTTTGTGGGACCAGGTAGTGTACGGAGCATTGAACCGCAGTTGGCCGACTTCAAGGCAAATGTTCTACTTGCTGTACTATCTGTCTTGATCAATTGATCACTTGACTTCCCGTTACTCATCAATTTGCTTGAGCGGGCACCAGTAAGGTCTCCATTCGTCCCTGTCACGTGCTAGTGTAGCCCAATGGCATCTGTTTGTTCTAGGAATACAAAGAGCCTCTAACTGATCGTTCATGATCTTGATGAAGAAGTCTGACCATCTGGTAGGTGGGCGGCCACGAGGTCTTTTGACATCCCGTGGAATCCAGTCGGTAACAGCTCTAGTCCAGCGGTCGTCTTTAAATCTCATTACGTGACCAGCCCATCTGATTTTCGTTCGACACCTTAGCAAATGAGACAGCGTCCCTGATCCTTGATCGTCAACGGATGTCAGAACTCCGGATTCTTTCTCTCATTTGAGTGAAACGTGATATTCCAAGCATAGCTCTTTCAATTCCTCTTTGGGAGAACCAAATAGCATCTCATCCTGTTTGCGTAGGGCCCAGGTCTCTGAGGCATATGTTAATGCAGGAAGAACAGTGGAATCAAAGAGATGTGCCCAGAGCTGGAGGTTCTTCGTCCTCTTAGCTATTTCTTCGACGCTCTTGAGGGCGTTCCAAGCTGCTCTCTTCCTCCTGCGCAACTCAGGAGCCAGGTCATTTCTCATGTTGACCTCTCGACCTAGGTACACATAGCTGTTGCATTCGGAGATGGTCGTTCCGTTGAGAGCGAATGGGGCGTCAGGAACGAGGCTGTTTCTCATAAACATTGTCTTGTAAGATTCAGCTGTAGTCCTACCTTTCCACACTCACGGTCTAAGTCAGTCAGCATTTGTGCTGCTTGGCTAATGTTTAGCACCTACCTGTCTAGCACCTTAAAAAGGAATTATTTTGCCTCCTATTTGTAAGTATATAAAGATTTACTAAAAATGTAAGATAATTCTAGATTAAAATTTACTCAATCTCTTTGTAGATATATAGAACAGATATAATCATTCATTTATTTGCTTATCTATTTATTGGTTTTGGGGCCACACTCAATAGTGCTCAGGGCTTACTCACTCATGGCTTTGCACTCAGGGATCACTTCCGAAAGACTCAGGAATCATATGGTGTGCTGGGAATTGAACCCAGTTCCACCATGTGCATGGCAAGCAGTCTACGTGCTGCACCATCTCTCTAGACCCTAGAACCAGTATTTGAAAACAAAGTAAGACGCCTATGCTACACAATGAGGACAACAGCCAGCCATGTACCACTGAGACACAACGACTCCATCTTTATTTCTGCATGGAAGCGAAGATCACTCTCCTCTTTGTGATCCTGGCCTTTCTCTGGACTAAGGTTTAATTTTCAACCAGAGTAACATGCAAACGTAAATATATCTCAGATATAGAAAAGTGGGAAATATCAGTGCTCCTCTTTCTCACTGTCAGTGACTGGACAATTTGCAGTTGGCGCTTCACATGAACAATCCAACAGTTCAGCAAAGACATGGAGAGTGCAAACATCGTTCTCTGGAACAGTGTAAGAGAATGACTTTTTTATGTGAAGATCCCATGCAGACGATTTTAACAGTTTAAAACTCCATAAGCTGTTTTCCCCCCCTAAATATGGACTTAGGCTGTACTCTATAAAAACAGATGTATGTTTTTGTAAGAGTCATTTTTCTTATTAAAATAACATTCTTGGAAAAATAAGAGAAAAACCTGATTTCCTTATTGGCTCCAGATTGCACAGAAGCCCTCTGGACAGTCTAAAAGCACCTCTTTGTAACTTTTTAGTTTTGGTTAGAGAGTTATAGCACAGAAATGTATTGTTAGGGGAGACAATTAATCAAGAGTGTCGAAGAAATAGCTAAGAGGACAAAGAAACTCCGGCTCCGGGCACATCTCTTTAGTTCCACTGTTCTTCCTGCATTAACATACGCCTCAGAGACCTGGTCTCCCAAAGAGGAATCGAAAGAGCTATGCTTGGAGTATCACGCTTCACTCAAATGAGAGAAAGAATCCGGAGTTCCGACCTTCGTTGATGGTCAAGAATCAGGGATGCTGTCTCATTTGCCAAGGTGTCGAAAATCAGATGGGCTGGACACATAGTGAGATTTGGAGATGACCGCTGGACTAGAGCTGTTACAGACTGGATTACACAGGACGTCAAAAGACCTCGTGGCTGCCCACCTACGAGATGGTCAGACTTCTTCATCAAGACCCTGAACTATTGGTTTGTTCGTGTTCCTAGAATGAACAGATGCCATTGGGCTACACTAGCACGCGACAGGGACAAATGGAGACATTACTGGCACCTGCTCGAGCAAATCGATGATTAACAGGAAGTCAAGTGATCAAGTGATCAAGTGAGGGGAGACACATTTTCCATAAGTTGCCCAATGCTTGGGCTATATTTTAAAAGCAAAACCTACCGTATGGGAGAAGTGAGTTTCCTTACAAAGGTTTGGAGACAAGCCTATTATTTGCTTTTTAACACCATGCAACTGAGCACAGGAGAGCAAATTAGACACTCTAAAGACAAGATGGGAGTATCAGTTAAAAATAATAACTCTTTTATTGCCAGGTTTTTCTTGAAACATGAAAGAAAGTAATTTATATTCATAATTAAGACCTTTACCTTTTGGTCTGGAGTGATGGTACAGTAGGTCAGGCACTTGCCTTGCATGTGGATGATCTTCATTTGACCCCAGGCACACCATATGGTCCCTCGAGTCTCCTAAGAGTGACCCAGAATCTAGTCAGAGAAAATTTATTACTCGTATAGTGAATAAATTAATATCATATGGCCTGTTGGCTTGCCTTTGTTGGAATCTATTAGACTTGATGGTCTAAGCATTTTGATAACAAACCAATTTATTCTTGATGGTATCCGATTGCTCCAAAGACAGCAGACACGGTATTGAAGAGATGAAAGAAATAGACATGGGCAGAAGGTTCTTCCTGACACATTCTTCTGTGTATGGCTGAGTCACCTGCGGCAACGCAGGGTGGGGTGAGTCAGCCCAGTGCCTACCCAAGCAGACCCCCAGCAGTCAAAAGCTCCCACACTCCACACTCACTGCCATGTGCCCGGTATATTCCACTGTCTTGGGCTGAGCCTCACTCAGAAATTAATCTGCTGAAAAACCCAGGTATGCGGGTTTGGAGACTGAAATATCCACCTTTCATGGAATTGGGATGGGCTACCCTCTTTCCATCTTCTAGACTTAGGAGAGATTCAGCAGTGACACCCATGGACCACCTCCAAGTAACCTCATTTACTGGCCATGATCCAGAGACTCATAAATCTCAAAAGAGATCTAAAGAAGAAGAAAAAAGAAAGGAATTGGTGTCTGAGAACTGCAGAATAACTGAAGCAAGTCCTTGTGTTGGGCTGTCTATGTTTAAATCATAATTTGTCCTGATACTTCAGCTAATAATTAAGTTTAGTTCTATCACAGAGGGATACAACTTGTATCCATTACAAAAGGTTATTGAGATGAATAAATAACTTTATGTAACGTACATAAAGAGATACATCAAGAGATGGCATCTTGAAAGCTTTTTAATAGTTAGGTAAGATCAATATTGTCTTAAAAGGCATTTATTTACCCAGGTAACTATATCCAAGGAAGACAAGTAAAGAAACACGGGTTCTAGAATTTGGTCATAGGGTCACGCTATATTGAATCTCACTAATTTATATAAGTTTGCTAATATTCTAATTTTCTACAATTAGAAAATAAATGGGGCTGGAGCGATAGCACAGCGGTAGGGCGTTTGCCTTGCACACAGTCAACATGGCCAACCCGAGTTCGATTCCTCCGGCCCTCTCAGAGAGCCCGGCAAGCTACCGAGAGTATCTCGCCCGCATGGCAGAGCCTGGCAAACTACCTGTGATGTATTCGATATGCCAAACACAGTAACAACAAAGTCTCCAATGGAGGCATTACTGGGCCCGCTTGAGCAAATTGATGAACAACGGGAGGACAGTAACAGTGAGAGAAAATAAATAATTTCTGCACAGGCAAAGTCAAATGAAACCCTAAGCATGTGTACTAGCTTTTCAGGACTCCCATAACCAAAGACCAAATGCCGGGAGACTTCATTACCAGAAATAAAATATCCTGTAATTCTGGAGGCTGGAAATCTAAGTTGAGGTGTTTATAGGGCTGATTTCTCAGAAGGACTTTCTCTTGCCTTGGAGGTAGTCCTCTTCTTACTGGCATCATACTGTTTTTTATCTGTGTACACACACACCTGGCGTACTGGCCTCTTGCTATGAGAGCACCAATTATATGGCTGTAGACTTTCACCCTAGTCACCTTATTTAAACTTAATTGTTTCTTGGTATGTCTTATCTACAAATACAATGACATTCTGAGGTAATGAGGTTTGGAATGTAAAATATGGATATTGATAGCAGGGGAATAACTTATGCCCAAAGGCAATGGAAAGAACAGAGAAGTAGTCCTACATAGGGAGCTGTCATTGGATTGAGGACACTGGGCTAGGTCAGGGGAGGGATCATTAAGACAATGACAGAGGGAAGAGGCTCCTCTGGACCACTGGAAGGAGGTAAAGTGATGTGCATGAGACCCCCTCAGTAACAGTAGGGTGAACCACAGTGTGCAAATGAGGAACACAACAACAGTGCCTGCCATAGAGCCTGTTGGGATTGGGGGGTGGGTGGTTGAGACAGGGAAACCAGGGACACTCATGGTGGGAAATGTACACTGGCAAAGAGACAGGTGTTGGATTATTGTGCACCCAAAAATCAATCATGAGTAACTTTGTCACCCTGTAACTCACAGAGATTCAATATAAAAATTAAAAAATATACAAATACTGAGGTGCACAATTCAACTATATTAGCATGTATTTGCTTTAGCAATGGAAGTTTGAAATTTTAGGGATGAAGAGACAGAAGAGAAGCACTGGGGTGCCTGTCACGGATGAAGGGGGGTTTGCAAGGAAACCTGGGGACAAAACCAGGGGAGTTGACACCGGTGCTGGTGTTGGGTGCTGGAATGTTGTGTGTCTGAAACTCTTTTATGTGTGACTTTGTGAAGAAGAGTAGCTTCATTTTCAAAGTCTTTAAATTTAAGAAATCAACGCAATGTTTTCTATTGCTATCTTCTTCTTTACTTTTGGTATCAAGTTATTATTTTGATTGTTATGGACTGAATATTTGGGTCCCACCCAAATTCATGCAATTAAGCCTTATCCCCAGTGTGTAGAGATAGGGTCTTTGGAGGATAGGTAGGCTTAGGAAAGACACGAATATAGGGACCTCATAGTGGAATCAGCGTCTTTAAAGCTAGAGGAAAGGACACACGTACTACCTTCAGCAGGAGAGAGCCACGAAGCAGCTGCATAGAGGCTGCTAGAACTCTTAGATGTAAACAACTGGCAGCACCTTGACCTTTGGTCTTCAGAAGTGTGTGAGCCAAATTACTATCCAATCTATGGTACTTTGTTGTGGCTAGAACAACAAAACACACTGAAAGTTCCTGCAATAGGACATACTCAGAATGGAGTCAAGAGTGAATCTCCAAGTGGAGTTTTGGGATTGGCTGATTTAATTAATTCCAATTTCTGTGAAAGGTACTCACAGATCTAAATACATTCTGGGTCTAAATATCTCTTTAGTCTAAATACATCACAGGTCTACATATCATCCCTGATACTGTAAATAGAATAATTTCTGAGAAATAGCAGTCGATAATGTTCTATAAATGAATGAATCATGTTTTTGAAAACATAAATTCTGCTATATCAAGGATAAATGACTCAAAGCAAAGGAAAATAAATCCCTCTTTTAAAAATTTGATTGAATCCAAGCAAATATTTAAAGAGATCTTACAGCTTAATGTTCTTCTACGAAGAAGCTTTGTCACTGACAACGGAAAGTCTCATTTCTGAGTTGGTGGTTAGCTAATTAACTTGACCTAATCATGTTATTGAATTGTGTATTTAGAACAGAGCTCTGCCTTAGAGAGTATTGTAGCAGGTTATTTTTAAAAATGAAATGTATGCTGAGCTTGGTGGACACATGTAGATCCTTTCGTTGCATTGTGAATGAAAATATTAACAAGCTTTACATTTTTATGGTTGTGAGGCACGGAGACGTGGGTGTCTCCCTTATTCTATTTTCTTCCTAAGCTTAAATCATCATAATTGCTTTGAAAATAAACACAGGTATGACTCAGCAGTTCTTATCAGTCATCATTTCAATGCCAAAGATTTATTGTGTGGCCCTATGAGAATCCCGAGAACCTCAGGAACTCTCAGGAAACGACGACAAAATAACCCTTAGCGTTCTGGTCACCAGGACCTACCTGTAGATCTGACCGGAAACCTGGAGTCATTGTCACACTCTCTCACTGCTGCTGGCTACTGAGTGCACACACTGGCTTCAGCATTGTTTCTATGTGATCAGTCATTTGGATGTTTTATGAAGGTTAACTTTCATTTCCTATGTGCCAAATCAGATCGCGGATGTCCTGGCTTCCCTGACGTAGGTAGGAGAGAAACTGCACAAGCGTTTTGTGAGAACTGATAGAGGCCGTCTTGAGGTAGTATTTATGGACTGCTCTGACTGAAAATCGGGATCGGCTGGGTTGCGTATTTCCAAACCACAGAGTCAAGAACACTGAAAGGCGGAGGCCCCGCACTACAATAAACAAATTAAAAAATATGCCTGTTAAGAGGGAGCCTGGGAACACTGGTGGAGGGAAGTTGACACTGGTGGTTAGACCGGTGCTGGAACATTGCATGCCTGAAACTCCATTATAAACAACTTTGCAAATCATGGTGCCTTCATGGAAAAAATATGAATTGAAAAATAAAATGGAATTAGAAACAGTAAGTAGCCGGGAAACTTGCTTGAAGTGAAAATATTTTTAGGTTGTGATTCATGAATCAATGCTTAGATATTCGTAAATTTTGCTGATGCCTTTTTTATTTTTCACTTCTATCATCTTCTTTTGCCCACCACTTCTGTCCCCCTCCCCATCAGCAAAGCATCAAGGATTTGAGTCCTTTACCAATTAAACAGGAGCTGAGCAAGAGAGAAAGTCCACCATGATCTGTGTCTAGAGCCTGTCAGAACTTCCAAACAATATAACATCCATTTCTATAGTGTTTTCCCCCAGCAAGCAATGTGTGGTTCTATAAGCAGCACTTTATCTAAATCAGAAAATTTGCACGTGGACTAAGAATGTGGTGCTGGAGCGATAGCACAGCGGGTAGGGCGTCTGCCTTGCACGCAGCCAACATGGCCGACCCGAGTTCGATTCCTCCGCCCCTCTCGGAGAGCCCGGCAAGCTACCGAGAGTATTCGATATGCCAGACACAGTAACAACAAAGTCTCCAATGGAGACGTTACTGGGCCCGCTCGAGCAAATCGACGATCAACGGGAGGGCCTTTACCTTTACCTTTACCTTTTACTAAGAATGCATCTACTCTATTATGCAATGCACCATTTTCTCCAATTCAAGAAAATTAGGACATTCATCTTTCTAATTCTGCTATCTGGTTTGTGTTAGATGAAACTAAGAACATCTTGATTATATATTTTTGCCACGTGACAGGTTTACTTTCAGGATTCTTCAGTTGTGTTCACATAGGGTCTGTAAATCTAAAGTCCTTGCACTTCCATCCTGAATCTTTGGAACTGGAAATTCCTAAACCCAACTGTCTCTTCTCCACACAAACAAGCTTTTTGCGTGTTTGCAGAATTGCCGCAGACAAAGCTTTCTGCCCCCGCCTCACTTTACACCAACAAAGTCCTCTTTGTAAGTCGTTAAACTACAGCGTAGCAAAATTTTTTAGGTGGATTACTTCCTGACCCCACTGTGTCCTCGCTACCATAAACCTTAGTTCTTTGTGCTGTGTAAGTATTTCATGATAGACAATAAAACATGGTCACAGTCACAGTCCTCCCGTTGTTCATTGATTTGCTCGAGCGGGCCCAGTAACGTCTCCATTGGAGACTTTGTTGTTACTGTGTCTGGCACATCGGATATGTCACGGGGAGCTTGCCAGGCTCTGCCGTGCGGGCGAGATACTCTCGGTAGCTTGCCGGGCTCTCCGAGAGGGGCGGAGGAATCGAACTCGGGTGAGCCATGTTGGCCACTTGTAAGGCAAACACCCTACTGCTGTGCTATCGCTCCAGCCCAGACAATAAAACATAGAGTGCAAAATAACTCAATTAAATCCATGTTACTAGAGGCAAATAATCAAATTTTTATAAATGTTGAAATAGAAAAGTACTAAAATGTGTCAGTGACTCATACTAGAGGGAAACAATCAAATCTTTTTATATATATATATATTTTCTGTTATCTTTTTTTATTTTTATTTTTATTAGTGAGACATCATGAGGTACAGTTGTAGACTTACAAATTTTTGTGCTTGGGTTTCAATTATACAATGATCAATCTTTATGTGTTGAAATAGAAGAGTTCTAAAAGGTATTATTGACTGAGACCAAAATCCAATGGTTGAAAACAAATTTGATGAAAGTTAAAAAAAAAACACAACAAACAACATTCAGGATTCCAATGTTAAAATCCCAGGATCTTGAAATAGAATAACCTGTGTATGTATAGAGACTCTACATGTCTACTTTAATCTATGTCTGGGGATGTTGGGCCTCACTCAGTCACTCTTGGTGGTGCCTGGGGACCATATCAGGGCCAGGGATCAAGCTGGACTAGGTCGTGTGAAGGGCAGCGACTTCCCACCGTATTATCTCTTTGGCTGTATATGTTCCTTTTAATAGAAGCATGGATTTGTCAGATTGGAGGGGAGAATCCCAAAAATTTATACCAACTATATCTTGCTCTTTTAAAAAAAATTAACGTAAAAATAATCGACAACTGTTGATCCAATTCTAGGATTAAAATCGATTAGATAACAAAGTTGCAATATTAAAATCAATAGGTGTTATATCTGATGTGTGGGGTTGGTGAGTCTTTGTCTCAGAATTTATTAAGCTTTCTGTTGCTCTGTCCAGATGTTTTTCAGATCTATAGTCTGGGTCAAATAGTCAACCAGGCAGCGGGTGTGGGTGCTGGTCTGGATGGCAGGGGATGGGGCGGGGGGAAGGTCACCCACCCCGACCCCCCAAAAAGACCAGAGTTCTCAATCCGGGCACCAGTCCCTGAAATTATTCAGAGATAGGTGTCTCTGTGGAGAATATTTGTGTGGGTTGATGGAGTTGAGACCTTGGTGTCATTGTAGTGGTGGGGATAGAGTTGCCTTCAGAGCCTTGGTTTGGTGGGGTTTTGGCCCACCTGCCTCCCCTGGGAAAACTGGGATTTTACAGCAGCTGGGCTGGCCTTTCCATAAAGTACCAGGGTTGGAGAGTGAGTCGCCATGGGCAGTGGGCCTTTTTGGATCTAAGTCCTTGCCACATCACCTTGACAAAACATTGTTTAGCTTCCACTGACATACCTCTGAATCACATTCTGCTAACCTAATCGCTTGGCAATTCTTCCAAGGTCAGCTGTATCAGAAGTTCTGTTCTCTGATAGGCATTCAGCACTCTGAGGAGAAAGGTAACTGCCCAGGTTGAAACAATACCACACATCTGTACTCTACCGGCCTGCCAACACTTGAAGACAATCATCTCAGTGTCAAATGTCTCATGTTTCTGTTTTTTTTTTTCTGGTACTATTGTGTGTTCCCTTAGTCATCACTGCAAGCTATGATCTATTTAGGAAACATCCTTCTGCAAGTCTGACATCAGATTTACCCAGATTGGCCACACAGAGCAGTGCTCAGCACATACTCCTGCTCTGTGCTCAGGGATGGCTCAGTGACCTGGGCTCCTGATAGGACCCGAGTAGACCTAGTGCAAGGACTGCACCCGGCCCACTGTGCTATTGCTCCAGCCCCAAGACCCCTCTTTGTGGCCTCATCCCTCTGCACCATAACCCCTACTCAGTTCTGCAATTTTAATCCGAGGGTTTGTTTTCAATGAACTCTATCAGCTTTGCTGTGAGTGGGTTCATCTGGCATTTTTCCTTCCTTAGACTTATTTTGAATGAGACCAGTTGTAGTTACTGGTTTTGGCATATCGGATACACAGAGGATGAGAGAAAGAATCCGGAGTTCCGACATCCGTCGACGATCAAGAATCAGGGACGCTGTCTCATTTGCCAAGGTGTCGAAATCAGATGGGCTGGTCACGTAATGAGATTTATTTATTTATTTTTTTTAATTTATTCATTTATTTATTTATTTATTTATTTATTATTTTTTTTTTTTTAGTGAAAAACCATGAGGTACAGTTATAGGCTTACAAATTTTGTGCTTGGGTTTCAGCTATACAATGATCAAGTCCCCATACCTCCACCAGTGCCCGTCATCCATCCCCATGGGTCCCAGCATCCCCCCCCTCATCCCCCCCCCCCCCCGTCCCATCCTGCCTCTGTGGCAGGGTATTCCCCCTTGTTCTCTCTCTCTTCTTTTGGGTACTGTGTTTTGTAAGAGAGGCTTTGAGTGGCAATCATGTTTGGTCTATCGACTACTTTTAGCATGCTTCTCCCACCCTGGGAGGGCCCTCACAACACCCTTCATTTGGTAATCTCTTCTCTATCTGAGCTTCCTTTTCACCTAGAGCCTGTGGCTGGCCTTCCATTCATGGAGCAAAATTCCTGGTACTAATCTCAGCTATAGCACTCCTGGGAATATATCCCAGAGAGGCAAAAAGGTATAGTCAAAGTGACATCTGCAATTGTTTGTTCATTGCAGCACTCTTTACAATAGCCAGAATCTGGAAAAAACCTGAGTGCCCAAGAACAGATGACTGGTTAAAGAAACTTTGGTACATTTACACAATGGAGTACTATGTAGCTGTTAGAAAAGATGAAGTTATGAAACGTAATGAGATTTAAAGATGACCGCTGGACTAGAGCTGTTACCGACTGGATTCCACGGGATGTCAAAAGACCGCGTGGCCGCCCACCTTCCAGATGGTCAGACTTCTTCGTCAAGATCACGAACAATCGGTTTGAGGCCCTTCATGTTCCCGGAGCAAACAGATGCCATTGGGCTACACTAGCACGCGACATGGACAAATGGAGACGTTACTGGCGCCCGCTCGAGCAAATCGACGACTAACGGGAAGTTAAGTGATTAAGTGATTTAAGACTTATTTTGCTTACCATGTCATCCATTAATTCCATCCAAGTTATAGCAAAAGGCAAGATTTCATCTTTTTTTTTATAGCTGAGTCTGGGCTGGAGCAATAGCATAGCGGGTAGGGCGTTCGCCTTACAAGCGGCCAACGTGGCCGACCCGAGTTCGATTCCTCCGCCCCTCTCGGAGAGCCCGGCAAGCTACCGAGAGTATTCGATATGCCAGACACAGTAACAACAAAGTCTCCAATGGAGATGTTACTGGGCCCGCTCGAGCAAATCGACGATCAATGGGAGGGAGTAGAATTCAACCATGGTGTATATATGCAACAGGTTTTTTTTTATTGTTTTGCTTTGTTTTTTATCCACTCACCAGTTTTTTTTTTTTGTACTCCTACTATTTCCAGAACTCTAGTAAGTACAGGTGAGTCTATCTCTTTCTTAATTGTTTATGTGGGTTCTTGTTCGTGGGTTGTATGCCAAGGACTGGGCTCATTGAATAATATAGTTGGTAGCCCAAGTTTTAATTTTTTGAGAAGTCATCATAATTTTTTCTCAATAGAGGCTGAGTTAGATGATGGTCCCTCCCACAAAATGAATGTTCCTTTCTTACCACTTCCTGGTACATGTTGGATGTTTCTTGTCCTTTAGATATAGACGAATCTCACTAGTACAAGATAATGTTTCATTGTCATTTTGTCTTGAATTTTACTCATAATCAGTGTAGATAAAGTTATTCATATGCCTATTGTCCACCTAGATGTCTAATGGCCACTTCTTTCTTTGAGGAAGTGTCTGTTCTACTCTTCTCCCCATTCTCTTGATTTATTGAGTTCTTGGAGTTATTTACGTCTCGGTTATTAGCCATTTGTCAGTGCTAAAGGACCCGAGTGAAGGTGGTGGGGGAATTCAGACCTCTGGGTGAGCAGCCGTGAGCCTGGATAATTCCGTCTTAAGGCAGAGTCTTCAGTTCACAGATGCTCACAGGTGCTGAGAACTTACAATGGGAGTTTCTGACCTGCAACTGGGACCTCTATGTCATCAGAACCTGTCAGTCTCCTCCCAACCCTGCTGGGTAATCTGTGGAGTGATTCAGCTTTACAGGTAGCAGGAATTTCTGTCAAAACATTTGCCTGTGCTCTGGAGTTGCGCCTCTGTCAGTCTGGGTAAACCTCTCCCTGGTGATCAATGTTCTGATAGAGGCGGCCAGATTGCCAGCCCACAACAGACTTGGCAGGAGTGGGGGCTACTGACTTGGCTAAGTAAATGCCAATGAGCAAGGGGCTTGCTGGGCGATCTATGGGCCTGGAACGAGCAGAGTACAACTCAGGAACGGCAGCCCACAGCCTGCATGCCAGGGGCAAGAGGGACCAGGTGAACCATCAGTTCCAACCCAAGTGTCTATCCAACTCTCTGTCATTAGTGTGTCATTTCACGCCCTGTTCAGTGGGTGTGAAAATGGAGCCAAGTGTCCCGGGAACAGGTTCTCAGCCTTCACCTGAGTTTCTCAGGGCCTTAGGGGTCACCTCTGAAGTTTCCCCCCTGCTTCTGAGGTCTACACAGTGTTGTGCTACTTTGTACAACCCCTTCCAACTTCCTGGCCTCCACTTGTTATTCCACAGGGGGTTTCCTTTCCTGGCGGGAGGTTGTGGAATGACATGGTCCCATTCAGTGATTTTTTTCGACTGGAATTAAAGGAGGATTTAATTTGATTTTTGGTGTAGATAGCACGGCAGGTAGGGAGTTTGCCTTGCACATGGTCAACCCGGGTTTGATTCCTCCATCCCTCTCAGAGAGCCCGGCAAGCTACCCTACTGAGAGTGTCCCGCCTGCACGGCAGAGACTGGCAAGCTCCCCGTGACATATTTGATATGCCAAACACAGTAACAACAAGTCTCACAATGAAGATGTTACTGGTGCCCGCTCAAGCAAATTGATGAACAACAGGAGGACAGTGACAGTGCTGCATTGGTATAATGTCGGAAAGTTCTCGATGGATTAACCCTATTTGGTCATTCTGGCTCCCACCCTCTTAATATTTCATTTCTATGAATTTAAGTTCTTGAAATGTAAATAACGTTGCATTGTAAACTTATATAAGTATTAGGTATGTAGCATTAGTAGTCAACCCATTAATTTTATCACATTAATATAATTCTATCTTTTACCATATAGTTAACACCTTTTACCAATGTACCAGCTTCCAATTCCCTTTCTTTCCTGGCAACCACTAATCTGATTTTATAGTCCAAGAGTTCATTTTGTCTTATTTAGTTCATTTGTTTGATTTCTCTCTCTACCACTTATGAGTGAAATCATAGGGCATTTTTTAACCATAATTCTTTAAAGACAGCACCTTGCCTGAGGGGACAAAGTGATGAAAGTAACCCTTAGAAACAACCCACATTATCTTTTCCTCTGTTTGTACTACAGTTTTAAAATTTCATTGTGCCTTTGGTGAGTTCTTTCTTAGGAACTCCCGGTTTTCTCTTGCAAGTATCCCCGAGTTCACAGACCAGACACTTTCCTCAGAGTCTTCTCTTAGCAGCAGAGACCATCTCTTAGATTTCACAGGCCACCTGACCCCTGGAAACTTTAGAATTCTTTAGCAATGGAGGAGGTTTGTTTTTCAAGAGTGGAGATCTGAGAACAGAGGTGATTTTCTGACCCAGTTAAGCTTTGTTCTTCTACGTTTAATAAGAAGGATTTCTTGAGTTTGATCTGAAAGATGGGAAACCCAGACTATCCTAGGGGCAGGCATCCTTCCTGTGAAAGTTGGTAAGAGTGTGGAACTAACTTAGCTGTAAGCCAGCACGTGGGCTTTAAAAGGGCATGTATGATGAGAAACTGTGGAGTGAGACGTTGAACTGGGTCTCAAAACACTTTTCAATAAATGAGAAGAAAAGTGATTTTTCAACCCATTTTAAAATCTCTTTAAATAATGTTATCTATATATGTGGGCTGGAGTGACAGCGCAGCCGGTAGGGTGTTTGCCTCGCACGAGGCCGACCTGGGTTCAATTCCTCCACCCCTCTCGGAGAGCCCAGCAAGCTACCGAGAGTATCCTGCCCACACGGCAGAGTCTGGCAAGCTCCCTGTGGCGTATTCAATATGCCAAACACAGTAACAAGTCTCACAATGGAGATGTTACTGGTGCCCGCTTGAGCAAAATCTGAATATGTGTACATGACATAAAGTATGTTTGTGCTTATGGGGGTAAGTATGAAACACGTGGTTGGTGAAAGCCTTCTGATTATAGGGAAGAAATTGCTATGGATAAAACATCAGAATCAATCAAGTAGCTCAACTTTTTTTTAAATAAAAAAGTCAAAATCAATCAAGTAGCCTGATTTATAATCTTGCTTTCTTTCTAAGAAACTTTTTTTCTTGGGGGGGAGGGGGTATGCTGGCCACCCCCGGAGAACTCTGTGCGTAATCTTAGCCTGGTTCCAGGAGCCATCCCTGATACTGCTCAGAGAACGTAGATGGTACTGGAGGTTTGAACCAGGGTTGGAAGGATGCGCATCAAGTGCTTCAACCGCTGAACTGTCTCTCTGGCAAGGAAAAAACTTTTTTATTACTACATCATATCATCAATGATAAGATGTACATTTTAGTCTTACTTTCACGATCACAATCACGATCATCCTGTTGTTGGTCGATTGCCTCGAGCAGGCCCCAGTAACATCTCCTTCGCCCTAGCCCTGAGATTTTAAAAAGTGCCACATTCAAGGCTCTTTCAGGGTTAGGAGAATGAGACCCATCATTGTTACTGGTATTTGGCATATTGGGTACGCCACGGGCAGTTTGCCAGACTCTGCCATGTGGGCAGTTTACATTCGGTAGCCTGCCAGTTTGTCCAAAGTAAGAATGAGATAATAAGATGTCATGTGGTCATACTTCAGCATCTTTAAAATTAGGGTGTGTCTTACAAATGATATGCCTTCCAAATGTTGGCTGCTATGGCGCATATAGGATGACAGTTAAGTTGTCATTGTCCTTTTTATTATTATTATTATTATTATGGTAGCTCATGTTTTAAGAACTTTAAATTTCACATGTAAAATATCTTACCTCCACAACTGTATATATCACGTTACAGCCACCCCAGTAGGTCTTGTCATTCATTGACCAGAGTTCGATTCCTCCGCCCCTCTCGGAGAGCCCGGCAAGCTACCGAGAGTATTCGATATGCCAGACACAGTAACAACAAAGTCTCCAATGGAGACGTTACTGGGCCCGCTCGAGCAAATCGATGATCAACGGGAGGGCCTTTACTTACTTAGTTATGTATTTATTCATTTTTGTGGTACCAGGAGTGAAATACAACTCAGAGCCTCACACATGTGAGACATATTCATACCATTAAAAAAATTTTATGCCAGCCCCAGCAATGTCCAGGGCTTCATTGTGACTCTGTCCTCAGGGATCACTCCTTGCAGGCTTGGGGGACTACATGGGGTACATGGATGGAATCGCCCCAGACCCAGAAGTCAGAGTTTTAAATTCAGAAATGTGGAAGAAGCATTATATACTGTTATGTCATTTCACTTGAGTTAGGTGGATAATTGAAGACACATGTCCTGATTTTGATGGCTGATTATAATATCACTATCACTATCATCCTGTTGTTCATCGATTGCCTCGAGTAGGCCCCAGTAACGTCTTCTTCGTCCTAGCCCTGAGATTTTAAAAAGTGCCACATTTGAGGCTCTTTCAGGGTCAGGAGAATGAGACCCATCCTTGTTACTGGTTTTTGGCATATTGAATATGCCACGGGGAGTTTGCCAGACTCTGCAATGTGGGCAGGATACTTTTGGTAGCCTGCCAGGTTCTCCAGAGTAAGAACTAGATGACAAGATGTTGCGCGGCTGCAAATGCAGCTGCGTGCTTCCGGGAGCAGGGTTTTATAGTCCCTGGATCTTGGTCCTTGATGGGATTACACGGTGCCGGGGGCAGTTGGGTGTAATGCCTACATACTGGAAGATGGGGGATCTGGATGGAGGAGGCCCCAGTCCCAATCAGAGTAGGCTTGGAGATCTATGCCCTGGGTCCTGCCACCTGGGTTCCTTGGCCGGTTCCTTCATGTGCGAGGCTCATCCAAACGTGTGAAGAGTGGTCTTAAGCATGGCTGTGGCTGAAACTGGAGGTCTTCGGCTGCCGGGGCTCTGCTCGGGGTGGAGAGGGAAACACAACCCACCCTCCTCAATATAGGTAAAGATAAAGGCCCTCCCATTGATCGTCGATTTGCTCGAGCGGGCCCAGTAACGTCTCCATTGGAGACTTTGTTGTTACTGTGTCTGGCATATCGAATACTCTCGGTAGCTTGCGATAGCACAGCGGTAGGGCGTTTGCCTTGCACGCGGCCAACATGGCCGACCCGAGTTCGATTCCTCCGCCCCTCTCGGAGAGCTCCTCAATATATTCTTTAAAAATACAATATGTTTTAGGTCTACAGTGAGTATATTTTTTTTGCCATAAAATAGTAAAATCAGAACTCTGGAAAATAATTTGCTTAAGGAATGTTGAAATGTTCTTTCAATAAGTGCATAATGCATTCTGAATGTTAAGAAGGCCTTGAATTCTATTTAATTAGGAACATTTCCTACTTGTACATAAAATAATAGCGTATCTTTAATAAATGATATATTTGAGTCAGGAAATGAGTCCTTGAATCCTTGAGTACACTGAGACTTGGGCTGTTCAAAATTCACTCATCCGTAACTTCCTGACTCTAAGATAATTATACACTCAAGTCTGTATAATGAGAAAAATAATCTCTTGGATGTAAAATACACAATATCAGAGAACTCAGGGTAAAATGACTATAGTCGAGAAAAATCTAACTGAATCTCTCTACTGCCAGCCTGGTCCAAAGCCTCACCTGCCACTACAAGTTCTACCGCAGCCTCCGAACAGCTTCCTTGGCCACCTTCTAGCAAGTCACTGAATGTACAGGAAAACCTAAATCCCTTAATAGCTCCCCAAAGCTCCGCCTTCTGGGACTGAATTGCTTTTCTTACCTCACCTTTGGCTTCTCTGGTTTGCCGGGCATCTGTCTTCCCAACGTTATGAATTGTCGAAAGACCCTTTTCTTAGTGAATGGACCATGCCTCCCCGGGAGGAAAAGGATGTCTCTCCCTTCCACCTCCCCACACCTCCCCACCCCCGGCAGCAAGGTGGCCGACACCTCAGAGCTTATAGGAAAGCCAGGTATGAGTCGGGAGTGATGGGGCAACTGCAGTCTCATGGGAAGGGGGGCAGTACCGGCTTGTCCTTCACGTCCTACCGAGGTCACAAGTTGCCCCACATGAGTGGCTCTTCGGCACGGCCATGGCTCCAGAGGCAAAAGGACTTAGTCCAGAGCCCAGCAGCATGCGGCAGAAAAGTGAATGGACCATGTGTTAAACTATGGTGCCATGCCTCCCCGGGAGGGAAAGGGTGTTGCTCCCTTCCACCTTTTTCCCTCCTGGCAGCAAGGTGGCCACTACCTCAAAGCCTATAGGAAAGCCAGGTATGAGCAGGCCGTGAAGGGGCAACTGCAGTCTCATGGAAAAGGGGGGTCAGTACGGGCTTGTCCTTCACGCCCTACTGAGGTCATGAGTTGCCCCTTCCCCGAGCAGCTCTCCAGCACAGCCATAACACCAGATGCACAGAAACCAATCTCGTAATTGTCTGGCTCTTTGAAGAAATCCAAAATCATAGCCAGCTATAGAAAACAAAGTATTTCACAATGCCTTTTCAGCAATTCTGATTGTTGTGGGGGGGATTCTAAACAATAATGGTGCATCTTTTGTCGAAATAATTAACGTAATCAATGTAGAGAAGAGTTAAGTGGAAATCATCTGCCTCACAGGCATTGGGAAGGGTGAGAGGGGGGTATTGGGGTTCTTGGTGGTGAAAAATGAGTGCTGGTGAAGGGAGAGGTGTTTGATCATTGCATGACCGAGACTTAAACCTGAAAGCTTAGTAACTTTTCCCACAGTGATTCAATAAATAAATATAAGAAGAAAAATAAATAAATAAAATTATGAAAAAAAAGAAAGACCCTTTTCTCATCTTGTGTCACCTCATCTTGCTTCTCCTGACTTACTGCTTCCTGTCATTCATCTTTGAGGTCATTATCTCACAGGAACTTTCCCAATCCAGTACTCTGAGTCCTTTAGTCGTGTACTATACATGAAATGGCATACTTAGAAGCCACACTTATCCAGTCATTGGAAGAGTCCTTTAGTTTTTATGATTCCACTTTGCTTTGTTTTGTTTTAGTAGCTATCACTCTCTGAGTTGATCTTGCTTATTATTTAGTTATTTCTCTCAATTTAACTGCACCAGAGAAGGGGGTCCAAGAATGTTTGTCTGTTGTTTTCCAGAACTACCACCTTGCTAGTTATTTATTGAATGGATAAGTTAATTGTCATTAAATAGGCACACAAAAAAAGTTCTTTGATGTACTGGAGAGCACTGAAAAAACTTGCTTAGATAAAAATGTGAATGAGAAACTATAAGCCTATACAGATCTATTTACACAAAAACAAAAATTATTGTGGAAGAGTTTGAAGTGTAAGAAAAAGAAAATGGAAAATGGTGTCCTGCCTCCAAAAGTGTCCGTGGACAGCCTGAGGGTCAGTCATTGACAGTGCGGGGATGGGAATATCAGGAGGTATTTGCCCTGTGTTTGGAGGGTCAGCCCTCTCCCTCCCAAACCCTGAAGGTTTCGGACACAGAAAAAAAAAAGAGGAAGGAAAGAAAATGGAGAATGTAAAGGTATAAAGTTAGAGTAATAGAATCTGGTCCTGATGTGGGAGACTCAAGTGAATTGGAATCAGCCATACTGATGATGTGCACCAAGTACTGATAATAAAGGGGAAAAGCCAAACTTCTAAGGACGTCCAGGGGCTGGAGAGGTGGCACTGCAGGTAGAGGGTTCCCATCACTTGCAGCCAAGTAGGCTTCCATCCTGGCACCAATATAGTCCGCGGAGTCCTGCCAGAAGTGACCCCTGAGTGAAGAACCAGGACTGAGTAAGCTCTGAGCACCACTGGGGGTGGACCAAAAAAAAAAAATAGAGAGATGAGCACTGCTTATCATGTGGGACAGAGGTCAATGTTGTGAGACAGCCTGCCTTTTCTAATATCACAGATACCTGGATTTTTACATAAAATAAAATAATGCTAGCAAAACATAAATTCACAAAAGCATTTCTTGGATCTAATAAAAATACAGCTGCGATCCAAATCTCAGAGACAGCGTCTAATCAGTTTGTAACACCTAGTTTATAAGTGCTTTTGCAATCTTATCCCTTCAGAAATAGTCCAGAATCTTATAAGTGAAAATGAAATTTGTTTATGAAGTGAGAATGGTTTGTAAAAATAATTTGAAGTTATAAATAAGATCATCTGTATTCTATACTAGGGGACATGTTTCTGACTTTGCTGTGCAATTCAGATCAATGCTCTTCGGTAAAATGCAGAGACCTATGCATACAGACCTACAAATACACACGTATCTCTCTATTTCTGTATAGAGAAACGCTATCCTTAGTAGCGTTTTGTTTCCTTTACAGCACAGGTAAGTGATGACATCTGCTCTCTGTCCTTCTCTGTCAGGCTGATTTTACTCAGCATGAGCAAGATCCTTCAGTTCTCCCTCGTTTGAAGGAAACCCCATGACTTCATCTTTTCTGAAAGCAACTTTGCATTCTCTTATGCGTATCTCTCACAACTTGTAATCCATCCATATACTGTGGGGTATTTGGGTTGTTTCTACACCTTAGCTATAGGTATGAATATATACTATCTTTTTCTTTTCTTTTAATGGTATTTTGTTTTTAGTACATCCAAGGAGTGGAATTGCTGAGTCATAGGAGAGCAAAAGCCGTCCTAACCCAGTCTACAGATTCAAAACTGAATCTTATCTGAAGCCACCACCACAAACGCACTCATAAATGTTTCACTAGCTATACGGGCATCCCTTAATCCATTCTGATAGATAAAATTCACCATTATTCTGATCTTTGTTACTTTACAGGGAGGATTTAGCTTCCCTAGAAGGTCTTAAGTGAAGGGGATTCTCAGAGCACGTTGCCCAGTGAGGATCAGCTGGGAGGAGGACACACAGAGTGGGCACACTGTTGAGAGTCCACTTGGCCAGTCACTCTGCAGCCAGTGCTGGAGACCGTCCTTCCAATGCTGTCCCTTTTGGCCGCAAGGGAGCTCAGAGCTCGGAGGACCCATCTTCTTCCTTGCACTGGGACTGTTCCACATCTGTCTCCTAACTGGAATCACCAGTTGGATTCAAAGGTCACAGGATTAACACACTTTGCTGCTCTAGGAACATTTGTTTTGTTCTAGGGATGCAACCAGTAGTGCTTCAGGGTTTTGCTCTGTGCTTAAAGGTGGTATTCAGGGGACCATGTGATTCTGAGAGTCACACCCAGATCTTCTTTTGTCTGCAAAGCAAGAGCTTGGCACATTAAATGTGTTCGCTCTCTCTCTCTCTCTCTTTCTCTCTCTCTCCCTCTCTCTCCTCTCTTTCTCTCTCTTCCCCCTTATATATGAATTTTTAATGCAAATTTCATGAGATTTATTTTATTGTTTGATACTGAGGACATTGCACATCTAACAAAATTGAAATAAAAACTATACTGGTTGAATTTTTTCTCCTCCATGCAGTGCTATATTGGTTGCAATCAGATTCTGACTTCAGGATATTGAAGCATGATTTGCAATTTTTACCCTGAGCGTGAGAGCTCTCCAGTGTGTGCTGAATCAAAATAGTATTTATTATTCTACAATTGCTCTGATTGATTAACCTTCTCTTGTCACCATTCCCCCGCCTCTCCAACAAATTACTTTGATTAATCTGGTAGCTATTTATATAGCAGAATTTGAACACACACATACAAAAATTGTGCTCATCAGTTGCGGGTTATTCTTCTGAATTGATTAAAACCATCCTACAGTCTTTAAAGAATGTAAATATTATACATTTATAATTTACATTTCTATTCAAAATGCATCGTGTGCTCTCATTTTATCATAGAATTTGTGTGAAAATTCAGCAATTTTTGTTCCACAGAAAAGAAGAAAATAGCAACAGGTCTTCCACTCAATAGAAAACCAAAGAGACCTGTGTCGTTTTCAAAGATAATAGCTCCCTTTATGGTGCTGGTAGCAGATATCTTGGAAATTGTGAAAAACAAGATACCAGATGCTCAATACTCCCAAGTCATGCCTGCTGTCTCGCCAGTTCCCCGGAGAGACTCTCACAAGTCACAGTGACACTGAGAGACACTGACAGCGTGATTAATCACTCAGACATGTAAAACATCTATTAATTAGTACTACCTGGTTCTTAAAATAGTAAGACAAGTGCACTCTATCTGGTCAAACCTGAACAGCTTCCAGAATCAAGTGGTTTCTCCCATAGTCAAAAAACATCATTTAACTAGCATTTTAATGCACATTTAAAACAAAACGGTTCCAGTGACTTTTTACAACGACGTTTGGGAGGACATTTTATTTAGTCAGACTGTTAAGTACTCAAGTGTCCGTTTTCAGAGACTTTGGACATCTCACTAATGAATTGTCAAAAGAGGGTGACTGTCGCTAATAAAATTGTAGTTGTACAGATGAGTGATCTGAAGTATGTGAGTTTATTGGTACAGTGTCTGAGACACAGAAAATAAGGAATAAATAAAATTATTTCAGTGATGCTCTCTGGGGACTTATGATGTACCAGTAATCATTTGAGACCTGAATTTTCTAACATGATGATTCCTGGAAGATTTGAGCCTTTAGAAATCTTTCTTTTTCAGGTTAAAGTGTATTGTTAAGTATTTAGTGGATTAAGCAGGATTTCAAAGATTTGATACAAATAAGCAAAAGGGAGAAAAGTATAGTTTAAAAGCTTTAAATTGATTTTACCTTTCCATATTTGAATCAAGTATGGCTACTCACGTAGCTCACAATAAGTTCCTGGAAGAGATGCTTGTCTAAACACTTGGGGAAGAGCAGAAAACAGAACTTTCCTCTATAATAAAACTTAAACATCAACATCAAGAGGAGTTAGTATTGTGAGGACATGTGAATAAATCAAGTTAGTCTTCTTTATTCATAGTTTTCTATTTATGAATTTTCCCACTTACTAAAATTTATTTGTAACCACAAAATCAATACCTGTAGTGCCTCTATCTGGCCACATAATAAATGTGCAGAGTATCGAAAAATTTCAACTGGATTTGGTACTGTATTTTCTTTATTTTTGGAGGAATTTTCCCAGTCTGTGCTCAAGGTGTCTGCGGGGGAGGGGGTCCCTCCTTGTGATACTCAGACAACTACACTGGTGATTCAATGTGGGGCCCAAGGGTACAGTGCTACTCAGGTCCCTTTGTGCTCTGGAGTCTCCAAGATACTTTCAGTGATGCTCATGGGGCCATGTCCTACCGAGCTCAGAGACCAGGTCAGCTGCATGCAAGGTGTGTGATATCTGTCCAGCACAAATTGTTATTTTCGTAATGGTTCCTAAGCAGAGGACTGAAATATTGCCAGTGCTCCTAAGTTCATAAAAGCTATGGTATTACATACATGAAATAAGATAAGGTTCAGGCAGGCAAGTGTAATACAACAATTGGCTATAAATTCAAAGTTGACTGTAAGTTAATGACTCAACAGCCTGCATTGAGTAAGGTACGTTAAATAGGAACACATAAGAATGAGTTATGAATTGTGCCGAGGGTGAATACATATTCAGATGGACACAGGAGTTTTTAACCCTGTGCTTTGCCAGGAGGAAGGAATTCACAAATCCAGCATTTAGGGTGGCTCTAGAGAGAATAGCTGCCATAAATAACAGGAATTGACTGTGATAGGATAAGCCAAGGACATGTAAGTAGACAGTGAGGCTAGAGAGAGATGAAATGGAAGTGAAAGAATCGCTAATTTACAAAGAATGGAGTTGGTGTCTCTCCAAAATTGTCAAGTTTGAGAATAAAAGCAAAAAATAATGTACTTGTAGGTATTTAGGAACGAGATCATTCATGCCTGCCTTTAGACCACAATAACGACTCGAGATTTTATTCCAGATGTGACTGGTAGACTTTGGAAAATTTTGAGAGGTTAATTGTGTAAACACAAAAAAGTCAGAGGTCTATCTCTCCTGCCGCCTGCGTTCCATAGTCTCACACTGCTTCCCCCACCCTGGGGAGGTCGATGGTGATGGGCAGGTGAAGGAAGGAAACGAGGGCCAGGCTGGTTGGTGTCAGTTGCAGTTTATTCCATCCCCATCTCCATTCTCCTCTGATTCTCCTCCTGCTTCTTCCTCCCCCATGCTACTTCATTCTCCTTCTCCATCCCCCTTCATTCTCCTGCTGGCTCTGGAATCTGGATCTGGATCCCCTTTCTCCTTCTCCTTCTGGAGTCTGGATTCTGATCCCCCAGCCCACTCTTACAGTCTAGTTATATCCCAACAGATGAGGGGTTGGGGCTTACCCATAGGCGTGGTCACAATCAACAGGGGTAAAGTTCTTTCCCTCAGGGGGTACTTCTTCTAGGACAGATACCTTCTCAGCTGGACGACCCACCCAAGAGCGGAATCCCATGGGTGTGTTTCTCCTCTCCTTGTCCAACAAGCATATGAACATTCATAATATTAATCATTTTGTATGGACACTGTAAGAGATACATTAAGCTTATAGAATTGCTCTCCTAGGGCCATCTCGATCTCAGACTACAGTGCTCAGGCCAGATAGTCTTTCCTATTCCTAGCAGGGTCCTAGTCTCATGGTTACTTCTGGATCATGACAACATTTGTCTATAATCAAGCTCTTAACTTATAGTTAAGAATCGTGGCACTTTGGCCTGGCCTATTTTGATGCCAGGGTAGCTCACAGCTTGCCCTGGGTCCATTTAATCCTTAGTTGGGACCCTTTTGGGGTTTTAGGAACTAAGGGCAACTGAGGCTTAAGTGGAGAAAGAAGATGCCCATGAGTGAATGATATTCAAAGCCAATTAAATCCTAAGTTACACTCTGTCACTGTCACTGTCCTCCTGTTGTTCATCGATTTGCTCGAGCTGACCCAGTAACGTCTCCATTTTTTTTGAGACTTGTTGTACAAAATTGTACAAAAGCATAATATTAATTGGTCTTCCTGTTTCTATATAAAAAGGACATTGCATTCAAGTAAACTATTCAAAAGACATAAGGAATGGAGAAAGGCAATATTAACTTACAATACAAGTTCAGTGTCCTAGAAGGATCTGACCTTACAAATTAACAGAGTCTGATTAGCGGTGGAAAAGCTGATTAACTGGTTGGGGAGGAGAGCATAGAGAAGAGCTTACAGATAAACACAATGGAATGGAAGTGTCTCAGGAGCACTGTAATAAACCTGAGTTCCTTGTGGCAAGGGAGGAAGGACAAACCAAGGTCATTGTACAGTTAATAAGTTCTAATTATATTGCCAAAGGTCACACAGGCTTCTATAAGGAGAACAAGTTGCCAGGGGGAATAAAACAGAAATAAATTAGGTGGTGGTTCTTGCTGTAAAGTGAGAAGTGGTATTGGCTACGAACTTAGACTATTATTAGACTCACCAAGATGCAACCATATGTCCTGTGTCTGTCATATTTATCTAACATTCAAGACTCAGACTGTTTCTTGGTTTTCTGGTTGTCCCTCTCATTTGGTTCGACCGAAAGTAAACCCTAAATGACAGATTTGGGGCAGTTACTTTCTGGGAGGTAATCCCTGGAGACAGCTGAAAAAGACAAGGAGAACATCCAGGGTATGTTGTATTCCTTGCTGGGAGCAGCTGGGACTTGTGTGCTCTGAGGTTCTCTGTGGAAGCTGATGTCTTTGCAGAAAGTCTGGGGCAACTTCTTTCCCAAATAATTGAGGACTGCCCTCAGGAACATCAACTGCTCTCTGGACTTCTCTCTGCAGGAACCAAGTCCCGTGGCTTCAGAAAAATCCCAGAGCCAATAGTGGAGAGACTGATGGGGTGGAATGCTGGCCACGGGCATCAGGGCCATTCACTTCAGCTCCAGTCGGAATTTTAGGTGAGTGGAGTGAGAGGCACGGACTCAAAAACCTCTGTTCCACTCTCTGGCTTCCCAGGAAATTGGATCTTCCTGCTACCATCAGGTGTCATAACTGGCTCATCGGAAACCATTACATTATCAGGAGGTTTTGAGATGTAATTCACACCTTATGTGCTTCAGGAGAAAGGGTATTTCCTGAAGCTGAGAAGGTCACTTTAGAATCAGCTGCCATCACTTAGTTGGACTAGTTATAACGATATTGAAGTAAGTAGTAACGTAGGGGTGTTCCTTAGCAATGAATTCCAAGAAACTATAAGACTAAAAACTATTTGGGAGTAGTGATGCCCATCTGCTTCCA
Organism: Sorex fumeus; assembly: GCF_029834395.1. Lineage (NCBI taxonomy): Eukaryota > Metazoa > Chordata > Mammalia > Eulipotyphla > Soricidae > Sorex > Sorex fumeus. The sequence continues at coordinate 571,157 of NW_026606070.1, read as the reverse complement.
GCTGAAGATTGATAATGGCAGCTAAAAGCCTATGGACAGGATATAACAAAAAAAAAAAAATAGAACATTAAGGTGGGTTGGAAGTTGTGTAAGGACAGCAGTGAAGGGTCCTTGACACTTTGGTGGTGATGAAATGACAGTGACTTTCTACACCAAAAATATAAACATTAACACTATTGTAACTATGTTACCTTAAGTACAAAAACAAAGTGAAACAATTCAAAAAGAAGCCCATCTAAAGACAATTCTGCAGCAACAAGGGCCTTGACGTGATGGAATGAAGACCACCTAAACTCAAAGTCCTTTTGCCTTGACAACTCTGGAGATCTGTTATTCGCATAGAGTCCCAGGCTAAGGCAGCTTTAAAAAGGCCAATAGAAATAACTTTGCAAAGAAACCTCCTTTCCTTCCATTTTGTAATCCTGTTTTCCCTACTTGGGATGGATGTGTGATTTTTTTTTCTCTTTATTTTCAGAGCCGTCTCTTCTCTCTAGAGAAGTTCACATTCACTCTTGGATGCATCTCTGTTTAATCTTACACCTTTCAATTATATATTTCAATTAAACTTCCTCACATCACTGTTCACTTTCATAAATCCCTTTCTGCAAGAATGGACAATAAACTGAGGAAATCTAAGTGGAGACTGAAACTGGTTTCCTTTTTCTGAACAAAGTATATCCTCACTTCAGTCTGAGGATCACAGTGCTCCACAATTTTGAACCAATTCCCACACCGTGCAGATCAAGTGGGTCTTAGACGCAGTTTGACGGTGAAGCTGATAGAACATAAACATTTGCACCGTGCAAGAACTTCTGCAGATTTTCCGGGAGCTCTACTTATGGTTCCCTGAGCTGGGGGCGGCGGGCAGGGGGCAAGCGGTGGAGGGGAGGGTGAGGCATGCAAGGCAGATACCTTAAGCTCTGTACATACATCTCCAGCCCTATTGTATTTAATTAATTTAAATGTAAGGTAAAGGTAAGGTAAAGGCCCTCCCGTTGATCATCGATTTGCTCGAGCGGGCCCAGTAACGTCTCCATTGGAGATTTTGTTGTTACTGTGTCTGGCATATCGAATACTCTCGGTAGCTTGCCGGGCTCTCCGAGAGGGGCGGAGGAATCGAACTCGGGTCGGCCATGTTGGCTGCGTGCAAGGCAGACGCCCTACCCGCTGTGCTATCGCTCCTGAAGGACTTTTCGTTGTTGGTGTTTTGGGACCACTGTAGGTGGTGCTTAGGGCTTACTCCTGACTCTGTACTCAGAACTCATTCTTGGTAGTGCTCAGGGAGACATATGTCATGCTGGGCTTAATCCAGGATCAACTGCTTGCATAGTAAGAAACTTGAAACCTACTTTATCTCCCATTTTGTAAGATTTGGGGATTAGGGATTTGGGCCACACCTGGCAATGCTTAGGGGTTACTCCTGGCTCTGCACTCAAGAATCACTCCTGATGGTGCTCAGGAGACCATACGAGGTGCCGGAGATCAAACCTGGGTCTGCCGCATGCAAGGCAGGTGCCTTACCCACTGTACTATCTCTCCATCCCTATTTTGTAAGATTTTTGACGGTGATTTTTTTAAAAATCGAACTAAAACAGTTGTTGCTGCACTTTTTATTTTTTTGCTGTACTTTTCATTTTTTTTCTGTTTTGCATCTTTATTTTATTTTTTTGGACAAACTGGTAGGCTACTGAATGTAGCCTGCCCACACGGCAGAGTCTGGCAAACTCCCCGTGGCGTACCCAATATGCCAAATACCAGTAACAATGATGGGTCTCATTCTCTTAACCCTGGAAGAGCCTTGAATATGGGACTTTTTAAAAAAAATCTCAGGGCTAGGACGAAGGAGACGTTACTGGGGCCTGCTCAAGGCAATCGACGAATAACAGGATGATGGTGATCATGATCGTGATCTTTATTTTAGTAGTAAGTGATATGTCAATTAATTTTGTTGTGAATCTCTCTCCTCCCTTAAAAATAGATATAGCAAGGAAAGGGAAATAATTCTGAAGTTAAACAGAGGAAGTCTCTACATTCTGGCTCTTTCTGCAATGGGTATTTCTATACACCAAAGGTGATTTTCTTAGTCCTCAAGAGAATCATCCTCCAAATTTTTCTTATGTAGTAAAGAGAAACCTAAGTTCATATACTGGGATCATTTAGAGGACTCAAAGTTATTTTACTTCTGCCAGAGCACAGCAATACTAGTTTCAATAAGAATCTGAGAGTATTCCTGGAAAAATCCTTCTATCTACTCTAGTTTTGAGAATGACTCAAGATCTTGAAATAAGAATTGTTCAAATGGACTCTGAATTCTCTCTGGTGAAGCGTCTCAAGCATTGGGGCTCAGAGGAGAAGTGTAAAAATGCACAAAATACAGCATCTTCTCTTAAGAATCTTTCAAATTAGGGGCCAGAGCGATAGCACGATGGGTAGGGCATTCGCCTTGCCAAACCAGATTCTGTTGGAAGGAGAAAAGGGGTAAAATGTACTTTTATTTCTATTACTAGAAGTGCTGATGGGAAGAGTCATATTTGAGAAGTCAGTGAGGATGGGTGGGATTTGGGTACATAGAGTTATAAAGTAAAAGGAGAGAAAGAACCTTGTAAGGAGAGGCAATATCTTGAGTAAGTGTATGATCCAGAAGATGGCAACTCGAGCAATTAATCTGAAATAGGGACCAACTAGGGTATTTTCTGGAAAGTCCTCACACCTACCCCCCTGAAATCTGTAATGTCGATAAAAGACACGTGAAAGTTACTACAGTTCTCCCCACTAAGCAAGATGCTTGTTGTTCTCTCATCCAGATGCCAAAGAGTCATGCTCTCACTGAATTCAAAGTAAGTTTCGGTTTGCATATTTCCTTGATATCTGTGTTTGCAACTTAGAAATCAAATGTGTTTTGTCTGTGTGATATCTTAAATAATATTGATGGCATACTTTTTGTGAGAGGAAAGTAGAAAATATTGCTATGCACGTTTTGTAAGTGAATACCAAAAGGACAAACAACAGGAAACACTTCTTTAAGATCGACTTTATCTTTCGTTTCCTGATCATGCTCTTTCCATACTTGCACTGGGAACACTGTGGAATGAAAAGAGGTCAACGTGCATTCAGTTTCTCCGTGAGCCACTCAATGTGTTATCTTGGATACATTCTCCTGAGCCTCGATTGATTTATTTGTAAAGTGGGGATGGCCAATGCAGAGTCCTGGTAAGAACCAAGTGCACTATACTGAATAATTATGCTCAACTGTGAGCTCAATGCAAGCTTGGAATCACCGGTGGTCTCTCTTTGGATCAAATGCTTCATTGCCCGAGGAGAAGGACGTGTTCTGTGCTGTGACGAGAGCCATGAGCCCTCACAGCTAGTGAGCAGGAGACAGGGAGCACGGCTGGATGGGGAGCTCTGAAGGGTGCTAACACTCCTCCTCTTGCTTGCCTCCTCTTCCTCAACCATACGGCTCACAACTGTTTTCCTTCTCCTGCTTACTGACTAGTAAGTTTCCAATAATAGAGATGCTCCTTTAATCCTCTGTGAAATATATATATATATATATATATAATATATATCACTGTCTTCCCATTGTTCATCGATTTGCTTGAGCCGGCACCAGTAACATCTCCATTGTGAGACTTGTTGTTACTGTGAGAGAGAGAGAGAGAGAGAGAGAGAGAGAGAGAGAGAGAGAGAGAGAGAGACCCATTGTAATTACTGGTTTTGGCATATCGGCTGTGAGTGAGGAAAGGTCGGACTACAGCTGAATCTCACAAAGACAATGTTTATGAGAAACAGCCTCGCTTCTGACGCTCCATTCGTTCTCAATGGAACGACCATCTCCGAATGCAGCAGTTATGTATACCTAGGTCGAGAAGTCAACATGATGAATGACCTGGCACCTGAGTTGTGCAGGAGGAAGAGAGCAGCTTGGAACGCCTTCAAGAACGTCGAAGAAATAGCTAAGAGGACGAAGAACCTCCCACTCTGGGCACATCTCTTTAACTCCACTGTTCTTCCTGCATTAACATACGCCTCAGAGACCTGGGCCCTACAGAACCAGGACAAGAACACTATTCGGGTCTCCCAAAGAGTATGTTTGGAGTATCACGTTTCACTCAAATGAGAGAAAGAATCCAGAGTTCCGACCTCCATCTACGATCAAGAATCAGGGAAGCTGTCTCATTTGCCAAGGCGTCAAAAATCAGATGGGTTGGACACGTAATGAGATTTGGAGATGACCGCTGGACTAGAGCCATTACTGACTGGATTTCATGGGACATCAAAAGACCGCGTGGCTGCCCACCTACGAGATGGTCAGACTTCTTTGTCTAAACCCTGAATGATTGGTTTGAGGCTCTTCGTGTTCCTAGAACAAGCAGACACCATTGAGCTACACTAGCACGCGACAGGGACAAATGGAGACGTTACTGGAACCCACTCAAGCAAATTGATGAGTAACGGGAAGTCAAGTGATCAAGTTATCAAGTGATATATATATATATGTATATATATATATATATATATATATATATGCACATAGCTCTCCCATCTCAGAGCAGATGCTTCCCCTTCTTGATATTGTTCATTGTTCTACATTGTGGTAACTTTGTTTACAACAAAGGGGGAAGCAGATGTAGTACAACAGACACAGTTTACTATCTGGATAAAAATTTGACTTGGCAGCGGTTCAATCTTGGACCTGCCAAATCAATGCAACGCTGTGTATGTGATTTGATTAGGTCAACTGTGCAGGTTCCTTTTGTTGCCCACATTTCCCAGGCTGGGGGTTTGGGTGTGCTCAACAACTTCCAAGAAGCAAATCTGCTGGCATATATACAATATATATGTATACACACACACACACACACACACACACATATATATATATATATATATATATATATATATACTATAGATGATCAGACATAAAGGTAAAGGTAAAGGTAAAGGCCCTCCCGTTGATCGTCGATTTGCTCGAGCAGGCCCAGTAACGTCTCCATTGGAGACTTTGTTGTTACTGTGTCTGGCATATCGAATACTCTCGGTAGCTTGCCGGGCTCTCCGAGATCAGACATCGACTTGGAAATAAAAAATCGTCTGCCAGAGCCTGGATACAGCAGGTAGAATATTTGTCTTGCCTGTGACAAGCTTATTTGGGTCCCTCACGGTCTGGCAGGCCCTGCCAGCCAGCTGTGGTCCCTGAGCACAGAGCCAGGAGTCAATCCTAAGCATCGCTGATGTGGCCCAAACAAACAAACAGAGAGTTTACTGGAAAGTAGAAGAGAAAAGAAAATCCCTATTCAGGGGAACATAGGAAATCTACTATAGATGATGTTAAATAAGTATAGCTAGGTTGTATGGCGGGGTTTTTCTAGGCAATCTGGGTCTTTGTGTATCAGGCGACCAGGCTGTTGCGAAGAGTTGGAGGATTCCTGTTTGGTTCCTGAGTGCGGGCTTCTTTACTAAGATGATCCACCTGACCACTTGCCAAGCTACTTTCCTATTCTTTATCTTTCAGCCTCCTGAGACCCCAAGGCCTAGAGCAGAATTTATGGCCCGGGGCAAGAGTAACCTTCCCTTTCTCGGAAGGAGCCTGGGAAGGTGCAGGAAAGTTTAAAATCCAAGCTCTCACTTGCTGCTCTTGGGCAGGGCCCCTTGTCAGACTCTGGGGGACCACTGCAAGCCAAGGTCAGGACTTGTACTTTTGACCGACTGGCTGTAGACCCCAAAGTTCCAAGTTCTAGATATCATCTCTGCCCCCTGCCTTGCCCTGAGCCTCGCGTAAACACACACACACACACACACACACACACACACACACACACACACACACGTTCGATTATTACGATAAATGAGGGAGCAACCAAGTTGTTTGTTTGGTTTTGGGGTCACACCGTGAAGTGCTCAGGGCTTAGTTCTCTACCTCTGTGCTCAGGGGAAGAGAGGGGATTCTGGGGATGGACCCCAGGTAGTTGCATGCAAGGCAAGCAACTTGCAGGCTGTCCTAAGGCTCTTGCCCCCTTCTTCAGTCACTGATTTATGACGCAGGCTGGGGGTAGAGGGACATACACTACACTTTCTCATGTCCCCCAACTCCCCAAGTGCTCCCCAAGTGCTCCCCATAAGGTGATTTTTCTCTGAGATTTCTGTGGGGGCTCCATTGCCGACAATGACACCGACAACGAATTCAGCCTGTAGCCTTCTCTCCTGGAGGTCACTTGGTTAGATTGGAAGTTGGGACTCTTTCATCCAGTGCCTGTGGAGAGGTTTCCTTGGCAACCAGCCCACATGCTCAGGTGTTTCCCAAATTACTTTAATTAACATTAACTGGAGATTCTGGGTACTGCTCGGCACACTTAGAAAATTCCAAGGATTTGGGGAGCTGGGCATCAGGACCGATGGCTGAAAACCAAAGCCATCTGAGGAATGCGCTTTTCATCAGCTGAAAGCCCAAACACCTTTTTCTTAGAAACTGCAACATCGTACTCCTCTGTAGTACATAGGTCATACGCAACTTAAGAGCTAAAATAAAATATTGTTTCCTGTGTTAGCAGTTCTGGAAAAACAAATTACAGAGTTGAGTTGGGCTCGCGGAATGCCAGTTCTGTTTCTCCAAGTTGAGGAATACACGAATATTCAAAGTGGGAGAAGATTAACCACCGTTTTGTCAGCCCACGTAGGGCAGGATTTTCTTAAATAGTAAAGCCCAACTAAGCTCAGATTCCTTCCTGGCCCCGGAGGGGTCACATGGTGCCATCTGTCTTCATCTGCCTCCTGTTCTTGTAGACTGATCTAGGGGACACAACAAAGTTTAAAACTCTGACTTCAGTTCTCTGCCCTGAGTGGGCAAAGAAGTTGCCAGGATGTTAAGATGGTCTTTTCTTCTTCCCTGTAGCTAAAGCAGTTGGGTCCCTTCTTGACAAAAGCCACAAGGAAACGCTGACTCTTGGAGAAGGATCAGGGGTAACAAAATCCGTGGTGGTGGGAAATGGGCACTGGTGGAGGGATGGGTATTTGATCATTGTATAGTTGAAACCCAAGCACAAAAATTTGTAAGTCTGCAACTGTACCTCATGATGTCTCACTAATAAAAAAAAATTAAAAAAAAAAGACACGAAGAGTTCTATTCCCATAACGCAGCCTAAACCCTAAAGCAAGGAGGAAGGAAAAAACGCCTGCCAGGTTGAGGGGGTTAAGCTCAGCGCTGCCTGCGGGAGCCGCTAAGGCAGTTTTGATCAGCTGTCCTGCAGGTGGGAGCCTCATTCTGTGCAGTGAACACCAAAAGGTCACTCCCGTGGAGGGAATCTCACATTAATTCATCCTTGAAAATAGTCTTAAATGTTCGTCTTCACCATGTGATGACGGTGAACATCCTGGCCGCCTGGAATATGTAGCACTGTCCACTGTCCTCCCGTTGTTCATCGATTTGCTCGAGCGGGCACCAGTAGCGTCTCCATTGTGAGATTTGTTGTTACTGTTTTGGGCATCGCGAATACGCATGGGGAGCTTGCCAGGCTCTGCCATGCAGGTGGGATGCTCTCAGTAGGTTGCCGGGATCGCCGAGAGGGACGGAGGAATTGAACCCGGATCGGCCACGTGCAAGGCAAATGCCCTACCCACTGTGCTATTATTGCTCCAGCCCATGGAAAATGTATAGATTGGATTCCGGCAGGAATGATTACAGGTGTAAAAAAGACGAATAAGAAGCACGAGATATTTTGATGTCTGATCCTGGTCTTTATAGCTGCTGTGTTCAATCTGGTCCCTTCATGTTTCAGTAGCGGGGCCTGGAGCTGAGATGCAGGGGATTCCCTGTAATAGCAAAAGAAAGCTTTTCTTTCCTATTATGACACAGGAGCCGTGATGGCGGGTCTCTGAGTTTGTCCACGGTTTCCAGATTCAAGAATGAAAGTATTGAGTAACTAAGATGCTCAGACTCAACGTTAAAGATAGAAAAGTTTATTGGAAAGTAGAAGACAAAGGAAAAGAAACGTCCCATGTAGGGAGGAACTGAGTTTAGGACCACATTAACTCTGGCTCCTTTGGGGGCGTGGTTTATAGAAAACTGGGTCTTTTTGTTATTGCCAAGTGACAGGAATACTTTAGGAATGCAGAGTGGCCTGGCTAGTTTAGGTCTTTTGTGCTTCCTGTTTGACCATTAGCCTCAGGCATTGCTATTACTCTTGGTCTGGGGCAGAATTTAGGGTCTTGGGGCATTACTCACTGCCCTGCCTCAGGAAGAGGCTGAGATTTGCAGGCATTTTAAGGTGTGGAATGGAGATAGCTTAAACTGAGCCTGTCATAGATGACCGGGGGAAACTGAGGCTTCCTCTCTCACTACTGATTTGAAAGGCAGAACAAAGGATATTGCTGGCTGGGAGAGTTGTGAGTGGAGAGGCAGAAACTAGAGCCTGTGACCAGGAAATGGAGACACGGACGTCTGTAAGAGCGACAGCTCTGCCTCCCTGGGTTCCTAGGCCCATGTCCACTCTGGCACTGAGGGAGTTTTGCAGAAGACATAGGGAAATTGAACTGTAGTGCTCGGGCAACGAGAGAGAGAGAGAGAGAGAGAGAGAGAGAGAGAGAGAGGAAAAAAGAAACTCATTTAGGGTGGAACATCGATTCTTCGGAGAGAGAGAGAGACAGAGAGAGAGACAGAGAGAGAGACAGAGAGACAGAGAAAGACAGAGACAAAGAGAAAAAAGAGACTCATTCAGGGTGGAACATGGGTTCTCAGGGGAGAGAGACAGAGAGAAACAGAGAGAGACAGAGAGAGAGGAAAAAAGAAACTCATTCAAGGTGGAACATGGTTTCTCCAGGGAGAGAGAGACAGAGAGACAGAGAGACATAGAGACAGAGACAGGTGATAAAAGAAACTCATTCAGGGTGGAACATGGGTTCTCCGGAGAGAGAGAGAGAGAGAGAGACAGACAGACAGACAGACAGACAGACAGAGAGACAGAGACAGAGAGATAGAGAGAGAGGAAAAAAGAAACTCATCAAAGGTAGAACATGGATTCTTCAGAGAGAAAGAGACAGAGAGACAGAGAGAGGGGATAAAAGAAATCCATTCAGGATGGAACATGCATTCTCCACCGAGAGACAAAAGCCCTGAAAAGTCAAGGGAAAAGGCAGTGGTCAGGGGAGCAGAGGGCCGAGGGGATGGACGACAAGCCAGATGGAGCATGTGGCACTGGCTGTGGTGCGGCAGCTCTGATGGGTGTTTCCCCAGAACAGACAGGCGTCCATGGCACATGTCTCTCTGGAAGGTGATTCCTGTTCCCCCGTGGCTGCGGCCTTACGCTGGGCGGGTGGAGCCAGACACATTTCTGTCCCGAAATTTTGGAAATTCTCCTGAAATTCAAGGAGTCCCTGCCCACCGCCCATTTTCCCCTGTGCTCCCAACCCCTTGCAAATTCACCGCCTTAGTCCCCGAGTTTATTCCATGACCTGATTTGGGGGCTTTTCCTTATTTGGAGCTCAGGAGTACCTCTTACTGACTTCTTGCAGTGACATCCTGCATTTAAGAAGAATTATTTTGTAGAAGCTATTGGCACCTGTTGCCGAGCTGACCATGTAAACTCTGCTCAGCATGCAGCATCCTCTCAGATGCTCCCACAGCTGCGTCAGGTCCCTGAGGCCAACTGACCACCAGCAGATGGCTGCGGGCTGGGTCTGAGCTCAAGTTCAAGGGCAGAATTTCAGGTGCTCCATGAACTCTGTCATGGTCCAGGGTTGCTGTTGCTCCGTTACTTGAGCCACACAGAAAATCACCTGGATTTCTCCGTCCTGCTCTCCTGGGCAGTATGAGACGACGGTCTCCAAAGTGTCCACCTTCTGCCCGTCCTTTATACCAAAAAGGTTGCCAATGCAAATACCATTGGTGCACAGTGACCGGATTCAGGAAAAGATGACAGGCTCAATTACGTGACCAAGGAAGGGAAAGTTATGGACATAAAATATTCAAAAAGAAAGTCATGGTGGGGCAATGGATTATAGATGAACAATGGTAAAATAATTAATTTTTGACTACTGTGTTAAGAAAAAGATGAACATGCCTTTCTAGGAAGTATTTAGGGTCATCCATACACACTGGTCTGGAACAATAGCACAGCAGATAGGGCGTTCGCCTTGCATGTGGCTGACCCAGGTTCGATTCCTCGGCCCCTCCTGGAGAGTCCGGCAAGCTACCAAGAGTATCTCACCCACACGGCAAAGCCTGGCAAGCTCCCCGTGACGTACTGGATATGCCAAACACAGTAACAACAAGTCTCACAATGGAGACTTTACTGCTGCTCGCCTGAGCACATCAATGAACTACGGGAGGACAGTGCTACAGTGCCACCAACAACATGCCTGCACTTTCCCTTCCTCCTCCATGGCCTTTCCTCCCAGTGGATTAACTTCTGGATCCTCTGATGGATATTGACTTGCAGTTAGAACAAAAAGCAAGCAAACAAACTTCTGTAGAACATACCGGAAAGAAGTCTCCCTCGCAGTGTAACCGACCATGGTTCTGCATTGAACGTGAATTAAGAATAAGAGCACCAGTGAAGTCTTTGAGTTTCCTACAAATGCTTCCAAGGGTTGTGAGGCAGGCAATCACCTAGCATTGATCGGGGTGGGCAGCATGGCCACGCTCAGGAGGATCAATAGAAATTAATCAACCCCACAAGAAGGAAAAATATATGTGCCAAGACAGGTGGGGAAGAGCATAAGTGTGATCCTTGGTGAGTAGTTAATATCAGAAGCCCATTTGCTCTTCACTTGGCTTTAGGGAACCAATATTTTCCCGAGCTCTGAAAGAAGACTCACCCTCCACTTTAAGGCACTCACAGTGAGTATACAATTTGTGATTTAATATTTAACATTTATTACACAACATGGTGATAACCCTATAATAATATGTAAGAAAATAAATTTATTGGAAAGAGAAATATTAGGTCTAATTTGTTTTTTCCCATCTATTCAAATGTAAACGTCCGATTTGGGTTGTTAGGCATTCGCTGGAGCGATAGCACAGCAGGTAGGGCGTTCGCCTTACAAGCGGCCAACATGGCTGACCCGAGTTCGATTCCTCCGCCCCTCTCGGAGAGCCCGGCAAGCTACCGAGAGTATTCGATATGCCAGACACAGTAACAACAAAAGTCTCCAATGGAAACGTTACTGGGCCCGCTCGAGCAAATCGACGATCAACGGGAAGGCCTTTACCTTTACCTTTACCTTTACCAAATGAATCAATGCTCATGGCCAAGTTTTTGTTGATAAGGACACATATCCTTATCACATGTTCCGAGGAACAATTCTTCTCCAGTGTCGAAAACGGCATGGTGAGATTCGTGCCTTCTTGTCTCGATCAGACCAATGATGTCGTACTTGATCTTTCACGCTTGTACCATCAGGTCCTCAATGGATGCATCTGATGCTAGCGTACGTGCATTGAAAGAACAGACGATCATTTTTGTTTTCTTTCATTGTGGCAGCCTAGTTCGGCCTTGAGATTTTATCGGCCTCTCCTTTCTCATCCTTCTCAGTGCTGCCATGTCGGTGAAGCCTTCAGGGTTAGGGGAATGAGACCCATTGTAATTACTGGTTTTGGCATATCGAATACACAACTAATAGCTGCGAGGCTCTGCCGTGCGGGTGGAATACTCTCGGTAGCTTGCCAGTCTTTCCAAGAGGGATAGAGGCATTTGGGGCGACCTCTAATCGCCCTTGTAGGTGTTACCATATTTGAACCCTATCAAATATGGTTCGGCAATTCTGGAGGATGGGTATTTAGTGTCTTATAATGTGTTGTGTGGCTGCTTTGCGGCTGCGCGGGTCCGGAAAGCATCCTGGAGTGTGGCGGCAGTTGGGTAGTGGAGGTAGTGGGGTAGTGGAGGTCTGCCAGTGAGGTATTTATCTGCCCCCAAGTATTATCAGCTTTCTAAAGGTGGGTTTTATTCTTACTTTGTACATACCTTTAAAACAAGTAAGGGACATAGAACAAATAGTTAATTAAGTCATATGCTCAGTAAAATTTTACTATAAAAAACATCTCCCTCCTGAACATAAGGAGAGGTCGTGTGTATGAATATATATGGTTATGAAATCATTTTTTCCCTTGGTAAATAGTCTCTTGTTTTCTAAAAATCTGTGCTTTGTTACTGGTGCCAGAATTTATGCTCCTATGCTTTGATCACTTAAAGGGTCAGAAGTAACAAAAGAAAACCATTGTATTCAAGGAATGTGTGAAAGCTATTGTATTCATTTCCTGAAACTGCCTTAAGAAATGACCACACACTGAGTAGCTTAAGCAATAAACAAATTTATTCCTCTAGTTCTTGGAGTTTGAAGTCTGAAATCAAGTTATCAGCAGGCTTGTTTATTCTGTGGTGGTTAAAAGAATCTCTTTGTCACTTGGAGAATTCAGCCCATCACAAGTATTTTGTAAGAAAACTGATTTCTTTGAGAACGCAACTTCAACACACCAAGAGAGTTAAATAACACCCTCCTTTGTGTGTGTGTATGTGTGTTCATGTGTGTGTGAGAGAGACAGAGAGAGAGAGTGAGAGAGAGAGAGAGAGACAGACAGACAGACATTCACTCAACTTTTACAATGAATTTCATTTGGATTGGGAGTGAGTGAGAGGGTATTGGGCTACACCTGGCAGTACTCAGGGGTTACTCCTGGCTCTGTGCTCAGGAGATCCTTCCTGTGATGCCTGGGGAACGGTATCATGCCAGGGATAAAAACCAGCCCTCCGGCATGCAAAGCAAATCCTCCTTACCTTTGGGTGCTCTCTGGACCCTACAAGAAATTTTTAGATGTCTCCCAATTCCTGGTGTCATTTTTGTTGAGGGATTTGATCTGCTTGCTTAGTTTATTATTCTGATATAGGCAGGCATATAGGGAAGGCGATGACAGTAAATTTCCTAGGAATTACTTACTAGCTCTGAAGTTGTGAAGTTGTGAAAGAAGTTCTTGCAGAAAAATAAGAACTAAGGCCTAATAAGACCCTTACCTGGTGTCATCAATGGACCCAGAAAAGCTCCAGCAGAAACAAAAGGCCAGCAAAGGAATTTCAAAAAAGACCATCACCCCTCCCCCACAATGTCCTTGGCAGTGGACTTTGACCTAGGTAGAAGCCCTGTGGGGGCAGGTTGAAGAAATCCTATGAGGGCCTCCTGGAACAAAGGGAGGACACATATGCTGTTTGCCCTTGAGTGGCCAAGCACAGGTGTCACCCGCATCTCCCCTCTTGAGATGTGGACTTTGATGTCTAATGCTGGGATGTGTGCGCGGGCTCTCTCCGTCCTTGGAGAAGCCCACGTTCTCTTTTGAGTATGTTACTCTCTCTCTCACTCTCTCCCCCTCCACACCTTAAAAAAAAAACCCTCCAGATAAAATCTATTTACTTCACTGCTTGTCTACTTCTGAAATTCCTTTCTGCAAAGTGAGACAAGAACCCAGAAACCCTGGGTCCCAGTTGGCAGAGGCGGATGGGGAGAAAGTGACTGTCTTTCTCCTCCCCACTTCACACGAGCCACCCATGGGTCCCACCGACATCACTTTGAAGTACCACGGAATAAATCACATCTTGATCCTTAGTACTCGGTGTCAATCATGAATAATCTTAAATTATCTAGATTTTAGTGCTATCTACACCCTTGACTGTGGTAGGAAATTGTAAGAAAAATTACTCAGGACTTAAAAGGGAGAAAAAAGGTTATCTACTAGAAAAACATTAGCTGTCAAGATGATCTTTCCTCTTGTGGAGAAAATGTCCTGCTGAATATCACTAAGAGGAAGCTGAATATTCATTCAGTCTCACATTTGGGGTCTCACTCAAACTCGAAGCCCACAGCCCCAGGTCTCTGCTGTCTCAAATTATTAATACACAACATACCTTGAGTATATTCAAGTTTAAAATTCTCTTATTGTAGAGCCCAGCTTCTTAAAGTGTATCACTTAAAACTCCTACTTTTAATTTTTTTCTTTTTGGGGGGGCCACACCTGGCAGTGCTCAGGGCTTACTCCTGACTCTGTGCTCAGGAATTATTCCTGCAGTGCTCAGAGGGCCCTATGGGGTCAAACCCGGGTCAAGCTTGTTCAAGGCAAGTACATTACCTGCTGTACCAGCACTCTGGCCCCTAAAGCTTAAAACATTTTAAAATAAGTTTGTCACTGTCACTGTCCTCCTGTTGTTCATCGATTTGCTTGAGCGGGCACCAGTAATGTCTCACAATAAACTGTGAGACTTGTTGTTACTGTGTTTGGCATATTGAATACGTCACAGGGAGCTTGCCAGGCTTTGCCGTGTGGGCAAGATACTCTCAGTAGCTTGCCAGGCTCTCCGAGAGGGGCGGAGGAATTGAACCCGGGTTGGTCGGGTCAGCCATGCAAACGCCCTACCATTATGTTTTATTATTTTCATTATTTTTTTATTAATTGGCATACCTACACTTTATGTCTTTATGCCCACACGGCAAAGCCTGGCAAGCTCCTCGTGATGTACTCAATATGCCAAACACAGTAACAATTGTCACAATGGAGACATTACTGGACCCGCTCGAGCAAATCGATGAACAATGGGAGGACAGTGACAGTGATATCTGGAATCATGTAAAGGCTTTTTGGGCGAAAGGGGATGGAAGTGTCTCCATACATTTAAGAAACCTGTTACTGGGGACTAGGATATATTTCAGAGGTGAAGGTTGATCCCTCCTGCCACCTACCAGCCCCGAGTGTGCCGTGGGCTCTGCAGCGAGTACCACGCTGAAATGGGGCGGCTCCAGCAAGCCCGGGTGTCAGAGACAGAGGGAAGGAGGAAATCATTTTGTTACAAATCACACTGTCGAGATATTGCCCTGATGTGGTGACTGAATGAGCCCAGCTGCTCGTCGTTGGTGCCAAATCCTGCATCGGACCAGGACAAACAAGGGAAGAAAGAAAGAAAAATCGGGACCTTTTGTGATAGGGACCAGTTCCCTGCTAGCATGAATAGAGAAGGGAAATTACCAAAGTGTTGATAACACAGTGTTCGTTTGGGATATGACTAATTGGAAGTTTGTTTTGAAAACACAAGGGGAAAAAGCTAGCTGTTCACATCATAATGGGAGATGTCCGAGGGTCAGGGTAAGAGAAAGAAATGGAGTCTTAGCTTAAGGTATGGCTTCAATGACAGCTTGGTTTATTTGTCTATGCCTTTTTTTTTTGGAGGGGGTCACACTCGGTGATGCACAGGGGTTACTCCTGGTTCTGCACTCAGGAATTACTCCTGACGGTGCTCAGGGGACCATATGGGATGCTGGGAATCGAACCCGGGTTAGCTGTGTGCAAAGCAAATGCCCTACCCGCTGTGCTATTGCTCCAGCCCCTCTCTATGCTTTTTAAAAACTGCAGTGGTCATGCTGTCAAAGCCAGAGCACTGTGGGTCTGGGGTCAGAGCAATATCACAGACCTGGGTTCGATCCTGAGCACTCCATATTGTCCATCTAGTACGCAAGGTTGAATTTCTGAGTGCAGAGTCAGGAGTAACCCCTGAAAAATCGCTGTATTCTCTGAACAAAGAAATGCCACGTCTTGAAGTAGAATAGCTTTGGGAACATTAGAAACATGAGCAGGGGACAGAGAACCAAAGAGGTGGAATTTCTTAGTGGTCAGCCCAAAGAGGTGGACGGATATGGATAGGTCACACGTCACAACACGGACCAGACCAGACAGGACCGAAACCTGGCTGTTGCCCTCACAGGAGAGTGAGAGGGGCCACAGAAACAATTAGCAAATGAACAAATGTCTTCAGGACCCAATGCTGGTTGTACTACCATCGAGAGGATTCCCGGTGACAAGAGCCCCCTCCAAGTCCCAAGTTTGCGCCCTGCCTCAGTGTCCCCAAGCGTATTGTCACTACACAACCAACAGAGAAACTCCTTGTGCCCTGCTTCTCTTTGTTTTACCAGTGCCTTGTCGGCAAGGAAAACTCCTGTCGAAAGCGTTCTGTCCCCCTGCCCGGGGCTGAGTTTTAGGTGATGGATTGCCTAGTTGTGATCTGTCTGGACGTTCAGTAATTAAATCTCCTTGCTGGCTTGCCTGAAGATGTTCTCACTGTGATTGATTAAATGAATTCCCTTACAACAATTGTACTACATGGGTTTCTCTTGAAGTATTTCCTCAAAAACGTGGACTATCTCATGATCTTTGCACAAAGAACCCAACTCAAGTAATGTTTTTGAGAGAAAAAAAAATGGACATGGAATCTTGTTTTTTTTTTTATAAGAGAAAATTTTATCAATGTTAATTATTTATTTAGAAAATGAACAACTATAAGGGGCTGGAGCAATAATATAGAGGTTAGAGCTTCTACTCTACAGATGGTCAACCCAAGTTTGATCCCCCATGTGGCTTACCGTGAGAAAGGGAGCACAGAGTAAGGGAGTAAGACCTGAGCACAGCTGAGTGTGGCCCCCAAGACAAAATAGACAAAAAGATAAACAAACGTGGACAATAGGTAAATAATTACAAAGCGTAGGACTTGGTGTGTGCGCATTTTAATTCAAGCTTTTAAAAAAATTTTGGTGGGGATTAAAAGCACTATAAAAGAAAACCCAGAAAATAACACCAGGAGAGGACCCTACTACTTCTTAGGCTCAGCCTATAGGAGTCTTCGCAGAATGGGGAGACCTCAGGCTCGGAGCTCTCCTCTCCTCCCCCATGCAATCCGCACAAGCTCACAAAGCTGCAAGGCTACTTTCACAATGAAGACGTGTCAAAGGAAGACATTGTTTTCATGTATGAGTCAGTATGGATTTAGTAATATTTTTTATTTTGGAAAATCGTTGTGCTACTTGGGTATAATTTTCTTATAGTTTTGGTCAGATTTGGGAATTTTCTTCCAATGTTGTTTTCCCACAACACCCAAGAGGAGAGCGAGAACAAAGGGGAATGCCCTGCCACAGAGGCAGGGTGGGATGGGGAGATGGGGGATGGGAGGGATACAGGGATCATTGGTGGTGGAGAATGGGCACTAGTGGAGGGATGGGTACTGGATCATTGTATAACTGAAACCCAAGCACAAAAATTTGTAAGTCTACAACTGTACCTCATGGTGTCTCACTAACAAAAATTTAAAAAAAAAATTTAAAAAATGTTGTTTTCCCCCCTCAATGTCTTAAAAATTACATTAGATCTCTTAGAGCTTATATTTTTGCTTTTGACTTTTTCCTCTTCATGGTCATAATTGGATAGTTTCTAATGCTATGATTTAAAATTCACTACCTTTTTTGTTTTCCTGCATGTCTAATTTCTATCAATTCCACTATCTTGTATTTTATCTAAAATTTAATTTGACTCTTCTAAACTCTATTTAAACTGTCTTCCACACTCTATGTAACATACTCAACAGTTTCTCTACTTTCTTGAATATATGGAATATAGTTTTAATAACTATAGTTTGTCCTTTACTGCTGTGTTTCTATTGAATAGTCACTCTCCATATTACAAATCATATTTTCAAGCGTCTTTATATGTGTAGTGTTGTTTAATGAGATAGCAGGCATTGATTTTATCTTGCTGATTTATAGACTCCTGTGGGGCTTGGGGACCATATGGGATGCTGGGTCTGATGCCTTTGAAACTAGCCTGTACATTTTGTTAGACGGGGCCATAGCAGTATTTAGTCTGTGCCTAAGTTTGTTCTACCCTAGCAGGAGATCTCTGAGCACTTTTTCCGATGCCGTACGGAAGATTTTGAAGATTTTCCTCTTTTGCTGCTGGAAATACCAACTAGTTGTTTTTGTTCCTGAGTAAGATTCTGAATCATCTCTCTGCTCCTTTATCTGGATTATGTTTCTAGCTTCAGAAAATTTCCTCACCCACACATGTCATTGGCCAGTGCTAAGTTTAAGATTTTTTTTTCAAGCCAGTGATGCTCAGGGGTTATGTCTGAATCTGTGCTCAGGAATATCTTCTGGTGGTTCTCTGGGAACCGTATGGGATGCCGGGGATCAAACCCTGCTCTGCCATATGCAAGGCAAGCATCCTACCTGCTGTACTATTGCTCAGGCCTGTAAGTGAAGCTTTGCGGTGGGATCTTTAGCATATGTCGGAAGCTCTCTGTGTCATTTTGTCAGCCGCAAGCCTCCTGGACTCTGCTCCAGGGACTCTTGCTCCCTTTGCTGGCTCTGAGGCTCCCAGTCATCTCTCCCAGCTTAATCAAACTTGCTTCCCTAGACCAGGTGAGCAGTTGAAGTTACTGTAGGTCTCTGTTTTTGGCGTTGTTGTTTTTATTTATTTTGTTCTGTTTTCTACTCTCTCGGTAACTTGCCGGACTCTCCGAGAGGGATGGAGGAATCAAACCTGGGTCGGCTGCGTGCAAGGCAAATGCCCTACCCGCTGTGCTATCGCTCCAGTCCTTAGTTGACAATTTATGGCCTGCCAAGCTCCCCATGACGTATTTGAATTGCCAAACACAGTAACAACAAAGTCTCCAATGGAGACGTTACTGGGCCGGCTCGAGCAAATGGATGAACAATGGGAGGGCCTTTTCTACTCTCAGGTGTGATGGTCCTGCAGTTCTTCATGTCACTTGTCTGGAAAACATTTTCCTATGTAACTTTGTTTTATACTGTGGATTTAGTAGGGAAAACAAGTTTATTACATAGTACCCTCTTTGGGCCAGAGGCAGAAACTCCCCAAGGTAATACTCCTATGGTCAGAAGTGGTATTTACAAGATTGTAAATTTTACTTGTTTAGACTGTAATGGGCTTATTTTTCCTCAATCAAGGCAAATTATGCATCATGCACTATTCCTAGAAACTTTCCTCTAAATAATTATAGCGTTGACTTAGAAGCTCAACTCTAGTCTTCTTATCCTTCTCACCACACAGACGCACACAAATCTGACAAATTGATAATTTCCTCATGTTAAACACCTATCAGAACAGATAGTTTAATTTTAATAATAATAAAAAACTGGTTAAAAAAACAATCCGAAAGATCAATGAAACCAAAAGCTGGTTCTTTGAGAAAATTAACAAGATTGATAAGCCTCTAGCAAAACTCACAAAGAAAGGGAGAGAGAAAACCCTAATAAACCGAATCAGAAATGAAAAGGGGGTCATTACAACAGAAACCACAGAAATTCAGAGGATCCTCAGGGAGTACTTTGAGAAGCTTTATGCCACGGAACATCAAAACCTCGAGGAAATGGATAAATTCCTAGACTCCTACAGACTCCCAAGGCTGAACCAAGAAGACCTGGAATACCTGAACAGACCTATCACCATCAAGGAAATTGAAATGGTAATAAAAAGGCTCCCCAAGAACAAAAGTCCTGGCCCGGATGGATTCACTAGTGAATTCTTCCAAATCTTTAAAGAGGACTTACTCCCAATGCTCTTTAAGCTTTTCCACGAAATTGAAATATCAAAAACACTTCCCAACAGTTTCTACGAAGCAAATATCACACTGATACCAAAAGCAGACAGAGATACCACAAAGAAAGAGAATTACAGGCCGATATCCCTGATGAACACAGATGCAAAGATCCTCAACAAACTATTAGCAAATAGAATCCAACTACTCATCAAAAAGATCATACACCATGACCAAGTAGGATTCATCCCAGGGATGCAAGGATGGTTTAACATTCGAAAATCAATCAACATAATCCATCATATCAACAAAAGAAAAGATAAAAAGCATATGATTATATCAATAGATGCAGAGAAAGCATTTGACAAGATCCAGCACCCCTTTATGATGAAAACCCTATCCAAAATGGGTATAGAGGGGACCTTCCTCAACATAATTAAAGCCATCTACCACAAGCCTACAGCAAGCATCATCCTCAATGGGGAAAACTGAGAGCCTTCCCTCTAAGATCAGGGACGAGACAGGGATGCCCACTCTCTCCACTTCTATTCAATATAGTACTGGAAGTACTTGCAATAGCGATTAGGCAAGAAAAAGATATTAAGGGCATTCAGGTAGGAAAGGAAGAAATCAAGCTCTCACTATTCGCAGATGATATGATACTCTACTTAGAGAACCCAATAACCTCCACCAAAAAACTCCTAGAAACAATAGACTCGTATAGTAAAGTTACAGGTTATAAAATCAATACCCAAAAGTCCATGGCTTTCCTATACGCAAACAGTGAGAGAGAAGAAAGCAACATGAAAAAAACAATCCCGTTCACAATTGTGCCCCAGAAAATCAAGTACCTAGGAATCAGCTTAACTAAGGAAGTAAAGGACCTGTACAAAGAAAACTACAAAACGCTACTTCAGGAAATAAAAGAGGACATGAGGAAATGGAAAGATATCCCCTGCTCATGGGTCGGGAGACTTAACATTGTCAAAATGGCAATACTACTGAAAGCATTGTATAAATTCAATGCAATCCCTATAAGGATACCCATGACATTCTTCAAAGAAATGGAGCAAACACTCCTGAAATTTATATGGAACAATAAGCCCCCACGAATAGCTAAAGCAATTCTTGGGAAAAAGAAAATGGGAGGAATCAACCTCCCTAACTTCAAACTGTACTACAAAGCAGTAATAATTCAAACAGCATGGTACTGGAACAAAGGCAGAACTGCAGACCAATGGAACAGGGTTGAATACACTGACATCTCCCCTCAATCATATGCTCATCTAATCTTTGATAAAGGTGCAAGTAATGTGAAGTGGAGTAAGGAAAGCCTCTTTAATAAATTGTGTTGGCATCATTGGACGGCTACATGCAAAAAAATAGGCTCAGAACTCTGCCTAACACCATGTACAAAAGTAAGATCAAAATGGATTAAAGACCTCAACATCAGACCAGAAACCATAAGGTACATTGAAGATAAAGTTGGCAAAACCCTCCATGATATTGAGGCTAATGGTATCTTCAAAGATGCCACGCCACTGGCCAAGCAAGTGAAAACAGAGATAGATAAATGGGACTATCTTAAACTAAGAAGCTTCTGCACCTCCAAAGAAACAGTGACCAAAATCCAAAGACAGTCTACAGAATGGGAAAGGATATTCGCCGAATACACATCTGACAAGGGCTTGATATCCAGGATATACAAAATACTGGTTAAACTCCACAAGAAGAAAACATCCAACCCCATCCAAAAATGGGGCAATGAAATGAACAGAAAGTTTCTCAAAGAAGAAATCCGAATGGCAAAAAAGCACATGAGAAAATGCTCTACATCATTAATCATCAGAGAGATGCAGATCAAAACCACAATGAGATACCATCTCACACCTCAGAGACTGGCCCACATTCAAAAATACAAAAGCAACCAATGCTGGCGTGGATGTGGCGAGAAAGGGACACTCCTTCACTGTTGGTGGGAATGTCCACTGGTTCAGCCCTTCTGGAAAACAGTATGGACGATTCTCAAAAAATTAGAAATTGAGCTCCCATTTGACCCAGCAATACCACTCCTGGGAATATATCCCAGAGAGGCAAAAATGTATAGTCGAAGTGACATCTGCACTTGTTTGTTCATTGCAGCACTCTTTACAATAGCCAGAAACTGGAAGAAACCTGAATGCCCAAGAACAGATGACTGGTTAAAGAAACTTTGGTACATCTACACAATGGAGTACTATGTAGCTGTTAGAAAAGATGAAGTCATGAAATTTACATACAAGTGGTACAATATGGAAAGTATCATGCTAAGCGAAATGAGTCAGAAAGAGAGGGATAGACATAGAAAGATTGCATTCATCTGGGGGATATAAAGTAACAAAGTATGAGATTAATACCCAAGAATAGCTGAGATCAGCACCAGGATGATTACTCCATAACTTAGAGGCCAGCCGGGTATCCTAGAGGAAAGGGCAGTTCAGATAGAGAAGGGAGCACCAAATAAGGGATGTTTGGAGGATCCTCCCAGGAGGGGAGATGCATGTCGAAAGTAGACTATGGACTGAACATTTTTTCCACTCAATGCCTCTTTTGCAGACCACAACACCCAAACGGAGAGAGAGAACACAGGGGATTGCCCTGCCACAGAGGCAGGGGAGGATGGGGGGATGGGGGTGGGAGGGATATTATCCATGGTGGTGAAAAACGGGCACTGGTGGAGGGATGGGTATCTGATCATTGTATAATTGAAACCCAAGCACAAAAAATTGTAAATCTACAACTGTAAAAAAAAAAAACGGTTATTGAATTGTACCTAAATATTGATATATCTAATGTATTAAATCAGTTATACATTAAATAGTATTTATTGAGCACCTATTTTAGGCCTAATAAGGCACTGTTCTGGATGAAAGGGAGAAAGCCAAAAAGTAAATTTCTTCACATTTTGAAATTTATATTTTATTGGTTGGGCTGGAGCGATAGCACAGTGGGTAGGGCATTTGCCTTGCACGCAGCCAACATGACCGACCCGGGTTCGATTCCTCTGCCCTTCTCAGAGAGCCAGGCAAGCTACTGAGAGTATCTTGCCTGTATGACAAAGCCTGGCAAGCTCCCTGTGATGTATTCGATATGCCAAACACAGTAACAGCAAGTCTCAAAATGGAGACGTTACTGAGACCGCTCGAGCAAATCGATGAACAATGGGAGGATGGTGACAGTGACATATTTTATTGGTTAGTGTGTAAACATACAGCAGAAACTCTGAAAAAAAGTGCTTAGTAAAAGTAAATGATTAAATGATAGAAGGATAAAATTAATGTTAGAAATTAATTTTATAAGTAGGATGACTTAGGTGACTAATTTAAGTAACTGTCAGTTTAAAACAATCTAAATGAGACATATACATGTATATATGTCTGTATATAATAAAAGAAAAAGGAGTTTTAAGTATGATAAAGCCCAAGAAAAAGATGTGCAGACACAGAGAATGTGTTCTTGTCCTATAGCATGAAATGCTCTAAGTGCCAAGAGGGTGAACAGCAACGGAATCAGGAGTCTGAGGAATTATGGCAGTAGGGTTGTCTCTATATATAAAGTGTCAGGAACTTGTGTTTACTTTGGATTGACAAGAAAACACTGGGAATTTTATAGAAGAGGAATAATGTGAGCAATAGTACAGTGGGTAGGGCATTTGCCTTGCACTTGGCTGACCCGGGTTTGATTCCTCCGCCCCTCTTAGAGAGCCCGGCAAGCTACTGAGAGTATCCCGCCAGCCTTGAAAACTCCCTGGGGCGTATTTGATATGCCAAACACAGTAACAACAAGTCTTACAATGGAGACGTAACTGGTGCCCGCTTGAGAAAATCGATGAGGATGGTGCTACAATGCTTGACCTTCCTTAAGACTGTGGAGAACTGGAGAAAAGATTGTACAGAGGTAAAGGGAAAAAATAAAGGAGCAGGTGGAAGGACATGGGATGATTGTGATGGCTATGGGAAGAAGTCGCTGTTCTGGAGTTGCGGGTCAATATGATTTGATAAGTTGATTGTGGAATATGAACTATAATGCCTAGAATAATCCAGGGCTGGAGGGTCATATGTTCTGGGGGAAAATGGAAGCAAACAAGTTTGTGCGAAATACTTCGACAGGGAAATAATGTCAATTTTGAGCTATTGAGATACTGAGTCAAAAGTTGAAGATGTTAATCTGCATATTATTTCAGGAAGAGATCAAAACCAGAGAAGTCATTTGGGGAATTGTCACACATAGCTGGTACCTAAAATTCTCCATTTGGGGGAGGGCATGAAAGAAGAGATTGCAAATAAAGAAGAAAGGAAGATTCAGACGTTCTGCAGATTGTCAACAGAGAAGTTTAGAAAAGCATTAAAACACAGGGGACTTGGAAGAAGCTTCGAGGAACACTGGGAAATGTGTTTTCTTATATTAGAAAATAAGACAATGGTCACTGTTTCAAAAGCTGATGAGGATATATTATAAGAATGAAACATTGATCATTGTTATGACAACCTGGAGGCAACCAGTAACTTCAACTGGAGTATGTGTAGCAGGAAGAGAGAAATACTGGGATCATTGGAAGTGGAGAATGGGCACTGGTGGAGGGATGGGTGCTCGATCATTCTGTAACTGAAACCCAAGCACAAAAATCTGTAAGTCTACAACTGTACCTCAAGGTGTTTCACTAATAAAAATGTAAAAAAAGGAAGATGCTATGCTCTGAATGATTGCTGAGTGATAGGGTGGAAGCAAGAATGGAAAAAGAGTGAGATTGTTATTATTATTATTATTATTATTATTATTATTATTCGACTCCTCTGCCCCTCTTGGAGAGCCCAGCTAGCTACTGATAGTATCTCGCCCTCATGGCAAAGCCTGGCAAGCTCCCCATGACATATTCAATATGCCAAAAAAATAGTAACAACAACTCTCACATTTGAAACGTTATGGGTGCCCGCTCACGCAAATCGATGAACAACGGGAGGACAGTGCTACAGTGCTATTATTGTTGTTGTTGTTATTTCAAGAGCCTGGCAAGCTACGGAGAGTATCCCGCCCACACGGCAGAGCCTGGCAAGTTACCCGTGACGTATTCGATATGGCAAAAACAGTAACAATAATGGGTCTCATTCCCAGAACCCTGAAAGAGCCCCCAATGTGCCACTGGTCTATGCTAGCATGTGACAGGGATGAATAGCGATGTTACTGGTGCCCGCTCGAGCAAATCAAACAATGGGAGGACAAGTGATGCAAGTGATTATTATTATTATTGGGGGGTTTACACCTGGCGTTGCACAGGGGTTACTCCTGGCTCTGCACTCGGGAATTACCCCTGGCGGTGCTCAGGGAACCATATGGGATGCTGGGAATCAAACCTGGGTCAGCTTCATGCAAGGCAAACACCCTACCCGCTGTGCTATGGCTCCAGTCCCGGGGTTAGAAAATTATTGCGGAAGAATAATTTAGGGGAAAAAAATCACATGTTCTAGATAAGTGGAAATAGTTCATTGCAGAAGCTATGCAGGAAAAATATCACTAAACTAATGTTTAGTGATGCAGGAAAAAGAGAGTAAATTGTAGTAGTAAGCCCTTGAAAGTGAAGAGACGCTCCTATTTCGCAGGTGGAGAAGTCAGTCTTGGGGCCCCTAAGAGATGCTTCAATCAAGTAATAGGAAGGCACCAGTAGTAAACTGTCAGTTCAAGATTTTAGTGTGTGAAGATGCAGGCCACATTGTTCAGTGGCTTGCTTTTTGTCTAATTATCAAAGAGGGTTAGAGAAGAAAGATAGGACAATTGAAGATACGAATGTAAGAAACAGTCTCTTTTGGGGGCCGGGGCACACATGGCTGAGTTCAGGACTTATTTCTGGCTCTGCACTCAGGATTCACTCCTAATGGTCCTTGAGGGCTCTACGGAGTGCCAGGGATTGAATCCAGGTTGGTCATGTGCAAGGCAGGTGTAGTATCTCTTCGGGCCTGGAATAGTAATCTTGAAAAATAAAGCAAACAGAATCTATGAGAGCAGTGTGTTTTGTGGCTTCACAAGGACTTTTGCAGTCAGTCAAGGTGTTTTTATTCAGGACTATTTGGTTGCAGACTTGGGCTTGATGTTTTAGTTGAATTTAATTAGGACTCGGATTTTGCTAAGAGTATGATGCAGAGAGAAATGGGGAAAATAGTCACGTTTGTCAATCAATGATCTTACCCTACTATGAAATCTAAGCTTTAACTCAGGGGGAAATGAGGAGGATAATAGCTACTGAAAAAACTCTGACTTTTGTGGGCTGGGGGAGTTTGCTGAGGTTGATTGCTAGTGAAAGACAGAAACAAACAAATAATTGCACACTTTTTGTGTGTTGAATAATACTGAGACAAAATATCTGGAAATATATTGTGATCCTTCTGATAACAGTACTAAAAAATGTTTCCTAGACACTATTTCATTAAGTTTTAATGATCAAATAGGAAGACATTAGTTAGTATGCAGTTCATTGATAGATCTTGAAACAGTGTAGGAACCACTTTCCTCTTAAAATTTTGATCTAGAAATTTTGATCACAAATCCCCATCGGCCATTCTATGTAAAATTTGGCTTTTTCCTCAGCCTTTATATATTCTTTTGCCTCTCTATTTTTGTTTAGAAGAGGAGTGAAAATCCTAAAAATATCACTAAAAATATTCACAAATACCAAGTTTGGGTTTTGACCCATGCTTATGGTTTAGTATTACTTACAAGATTAGAGGATGTATGAAACAACAAAAAAGTGTATGTCATGAGCTTTGCCAACTTCCAATATACTTGTTTTCACTTCTCAGAGGTACCTGATTCAGACCCTTCTGTTAGAGCATGTTTTCATACTGAGCTGAAACCAAATCTTTTCCCGAGTGCAAGGGTTAACATTATTTTCAGAGAGAAGAGCTGCGGTAACCTGGAGACCCTCTGCTCATGCTGTATAAAGAGCTTCCGCTCCTATTTCATCTGTGGCTATTTATAGAGCATTTATAAAAGAAGCTAGACTATGGGCAATCTGTCATCCAATGCCATGTATGGAGGAACTGAATCATTAAGACTGTATCCAGCCCTACCCAAAACCATAGTCAATTTTTCATTTTTGAAGTCAGATTAATGCAAAGAATTTCCTTTGAGGAAGAGGAATTTGAGAAACAAAAATTTGATGATATGTCAATAATTGTAACTGGTGGTCAAGTTATTTTCTCTTCCTATGGCTTGTATAAAGAAAATAATCCTTTTTCTGGTCTGAGGTCTTGAGATAGATGGTCATATATGGTGTGTTTGAGCTTGTATGGCGATTTCAAACCCACATGAAGAAGTAATTGCATTCCTATAAGGCAGGTATTGAATAAATGACCATGCTGTTTTCAGCATGGTCATTTATTAAAAAAAAGTGTCTCATACAAAGTGTTTTAAAAAAATTTCTGGAGAAATGTCCTCTTAACCACATAGTGGGAGCTATTACCCACTTTCTATTTCTGTTTATTTTGTCTTCTAAGAAGCTTGAAGATTTTATAAAGACTTTATGCTTCTTTTTTTGCCTTTTGGGTCACACCGGCAATGCACAGGGGTTACTCCTGGATCATGCACTCAGAAATTACTCCTGGAATGCTCGGGGGACCATATGGGATGCTGGGAATCGAACCCAGGTCTGCCGCGTGCAAGGCAAATGCCCTCCCTGCTGTGCTATTGCTCCCACCCCAAAGATGTTATGCTTTTAACTTTTGAATTTTCCTAATTAAATATGGTTTCTCACTATCATCCTGAAAGTTTTTATTTATTGAATTAGATATTTCTTCAAACATATTTTAAAGAACTTAATTTTGACCTTTTTTTTGGGTTTGGGGAAGACTTCTGGCTGTCCACTGAGCTTACTCCTGACTATGCTCAGGGATCACCAAGACGAACTTTGGGGAACCATACTGCAATTTTATTGTGTTTAACTGATTATTTAGTATTTTTTTAATGTAGAAGTGCTGTTATTTATTCAGCCATTGATTTATTTAGCTTATTGAATTGGGCATGAACTCCACATTATTTTTTTTAATTGAATCAGCATGAGATAGTTACAAAACTTTCACGTTCAAGACTCAGCCATCCAGTGATTGAATACCCATCCCTCCACCAATACACACTCTCCACCACCGATGAGTTACTATTAATGGTATTGACAAGCCTATTTCGGAATCCTAGGAGATAAGGGATTTTTACTCTTTTGTAAATTGCAGATTATATTGGTGTACTAACTAAAATATTGCATTTTTACCTTCAGCATTTGCTCATAGGATCCCTATATTCTATGATAAGTACTCTTCCCAACACGATTGTAGAACACACACACACACACACACACACACACACACCATCTACTACTCAGAGACTTAACAGAGATGTCTCTTGTGGATTGGGTATGAAACCTAAATTCAGATGATCAAAGACATGCAAGTGTGACACTCAGATTTCCTCCCAGAGCTTTGCTTGAGAGCATTTTTCCCTTTGCTGGTTGGAAAGACTCTTCCATGCTTCTGTGGCTCTGTTCAGCTCCTTCTTATATAATTTCGCTGGAATCCACCGCCGCATGTGGTACATTTCTGAGTGGTTGCTCTGTCGCAATTACTTTTCTCATCAGTCGAAACACCCTTTTTTCTACAGCCTTTTAGAAGGGTTGTGTTAATGTTGAAAATAGGCTGCAGCAGGTCCACTGCTCTTCATTCTGTGCTTCCTGCAGAGGCATGTGCTAATGAGATGGGAAATAATGACAGGTTAACTAAGCAGCAGAAATGAGAAAATTGGGAAAAGATGTAGTTCAAATAGAAAAGGGAAATTTCCCCTTCCTCTGACATCCTGCCCTATACCTTATCCTGGTGCGTGAACAAGCTGCAGCTGGGCGGACAGGCTGGGGGTCAGCACACTTTGGGATTGGGTCTGTCAGTCACCAGTGGAGCTCTTTGCAGGGTACAAGACATAGTTTTTTGAAAGAAAATGGTGCGGGCTGGAGCCATAGCACAGCAGGGAGGGCGTTTGCCTTGCACGCGGCCAACCCGGGTTCAAACCCCGTCATCCCATTATGGTCCCCTGAGCACCACCAGGAGTAACTCCTGAGTGCAGAGCCAGGAGTAACCCCTGAGCATCACTGGGTGTGACCCAAAAAGCAAAAATAAATAAACAAATAAATAAAAGAAAGAGTGTTAAAGCCCGCAATGGACAAGTAAACGGCCACTGCGGATAAGGCAGTGTGAGTAAGTAAATGTAGAAAAAGGAAAGAAGAAATTTATCTATATTATTATGATTAATGTGGAAAAAAAGACCAAACAACTCAACCTTTGTGTTATTAGCACCTTTTTCCAAAGGATGATGCTGCAGATTATATTGGTGTACTAACTTAAATAGCGTATTTTTACCTTTAACATTTACTCATTGGACCCCTATATTCTATGCTACGTACTCTTCCCAACACGATTGTAAAACACACACACACACACACACACACACACACACACACATACACATACAAACCATCTACTACTCAGAGACTTAACAGAGATGTCTCTTGTGGATTGGGTATGAAACCTTAATTCAGATGATCAAAGACATAAATCAAACTCAACTTTGTTTTCAAAGCCATGTTCATTTTTTGACCCCGAGAACAGCATTTTTTCCAGCTTTAATGACCATTTGTAATGCTTGAGTATCAGTGGTTCAAAATCGTCTACTTCCTCTTGTGCCAAAGTCTACGTATGCACAACCCAATTGGCATACTGGACCTATTGATCACTACAGATATATTAGTCCAAATTGAGCTGCATTTTTGGTGTAAAATAAATCCACACTTTTCAGACTGGGTTTGTAGAAATATATAAAACACCTCAATAGTGTCATTAACCGCATTATAAGTATAACATTTTAGATTTATTCAGCTAAATAAGTCATTAAGCTAATTTTTGCAAATTTTTTGTAGCTTCTAGAAAATTTCAAATGGAATTTTTTTCCCTTCTGTCTTTATGGTTTGTTTCACATTTCCATTGGACAGTGCTGGTTTACAATGTCCTTAACTCTAAGTAGCCCAAATGTATTAGGACTTCAGCAGATAGTGAGATGCAAATTCTGAGCTCCTTGGAGATGGAGGAGCTGAGATACCACACAGAGAAGGTTGAAAAGAAGCTACAGGAGAATCTAAAGGTCTTGACAGGATTATGGAAGAACCAACAAAAGTGCAAACTTTAGTTTGTTGAGCTGGGTTGACTTCTATGTTACTTTCTCCTCTAAGTTGGTAGTCCCACTGAACTTTCAGTATTAAGAAATTCAGAGGTGTTGTGTGACCATGTATGTGGCTTATGGTCCAGAAACATCAGGATCTATGATCTGAGCCAATGAGTTGACCAGACAGCAACTATGGGAAGAGGGCATGGCTGCTGGAGCTTCTGGAAGTACAACTAGCAACAAACAGCTTAATAAATTCATAGACAAGGACTTAACAACCTAGTGATCAGCTGTAACAATTTTCACATGAAAATTGATTGTTCTGCTCACTGATTTTAATATTTAATATTGTTTCTAATATTTTAATATCTAATCAATTTCAACTCAAGAATTGTATCAACAGTTCTGGCTTTTGCCTACATTGAAATAAGTAAAATTTGTTTTTTTAAAAAAAGTGAAAGGATTTCCCTGCTACAGTACCCAGATAAACTTTATGTATTCAGGGAACTCTATGCCAAGACAATCTGGAGAATTTTTTTCTAGCCTTCTCTCCTTTTTCCACTCTGGAGAAGCCTGTGATCTCTCTTAAGCAAGTATTTCTCTTTTTTCTCTCCTCTCAAACTTTTCTGAGTAAAGATAGATAGATAGATAGATAGATGTAGATAGATGTGTATGTATATACACATATAAAACAATTTAGATTACATATGTGTGTACCTACATGTATATAAATATATATATAAATTCCATAAAATAACCCAACTTTTCAATTATTTCCAGCTAGCTATTTCCCAATTAAACAAATGCCCAGTTACATATTATATACATGTACATACCTATAAGAAAAAAATATATGTACAACATTTATTTGAAGTATATTTCAGATTTCTTAATTTTTTAATATTTCTTAAATTTCTTATATTTCCGAGTTCAGGGAATAACCAGTTATGTCTCCCTATGGGCCAAGATGTAATAGTATCTGACATGTTCCCTAATACCTTTGAATGAGCCTCCAAATTTGAGGAAGAATCTTACTAAGTATATAGATTTAAAAAATAATCAACCAAAGCAGTTGCTACTGGTAGTAGTAAATATTATAGCTTTATGGAAATTTTGGCTGCTGTTCGTCTAGTCATTCTTTCACATATTTATTTCTTCCACAGACCGTGGCAACTGTTCCCTGGGGAAGACACATGTTATGTAAGATCACGTGGTACCACAGGAAGTCAAAGGAATGCAGGACATAGTGTCAGTTGTGGAAACATTGATTTTCCTAAGTTATTTATTACACTTAAATGCTCTAGCACATGCTTTGTGTATTTATTTATGCATTTGTGAAAGAAGAAAATGCCTTTTACCATATTTTTATATAGACTAGACCTCAAAAGAGACACATGTATACCGAATCTTCTTTTTCTGTAGAAGGAAATGTTCTCAAGTCTTTAGAACAATAACAGGAGCAAAACTCTCTGCAATATTTTTGGCTCTGCTTAGAGTTACATAATATTTAGAAGGAATTGTTGTTGTTCATTCTAATATGTTAGAGCTCATTATTCTTTTGATGCGTGTCATCATAAATGATACATCTAGTAATAAACTGAGCTTGTCACAAATATAGATGTTCACTTTAACTCACAAATTTTCTTTAACTAAAATGTATTTCTGTGTATTTCTTCATATCTATATTTCCTCAACTAATAATAAGAGATGATTTCTAAGCATTATTTTGAAAAGGATAATAAAATTTATCTACTAGAAGGGAAGAGCGGATAAATAAACCCATGTACCTAAATTTCCTGTGAAGAGACAATAAATCATTTTCTTTTGAAGATCTGATGTCAGAAAAATTTCAGACATCAAATCGAAACCAGTCTAACATAATCAAAATACAAATCATTGTCAGTTCTAGTCTGCAAAACAAGTTGCTATCATCTAAAATAAGTATAAAAATATTTTCTTTGTATGTAGGAAAAACTATTATAAAAAAATCAGTGATTACTAAATCAAAATGCCTCTGTGGTTTGTATGTGTCAGAGTCAGTGATCCTTGCAAAAAGATACTGGGGAACATTTATTGTGGGATACTTAATCTCATATATCCTATTAATTGAATATTAGCATCCTACTTCTACACAATGCCAAGAATGAAGAACAAACAACTTTAAAACTTTCAAGTCAGGGTGCTAGAGAAATAGTATAGCTGGTAGGGTACTCGCCTTTCATGCAGTTGACCTAGAATTGATTCCCAACAAACCGTGTGGTTTCCTGAGTCTTCCAGGAGTGATCCCCGAGCACAGAGCCAGGAGTCATGCCTGAGCACATCTAAGTGTGACCCTAAAATTTAGACAAAACAAAGCAGACAAAAAATTTCAAGTTGGTGCTCTGGAATCAAACTCCAAGATAGAAAATGGCTTTGGAATACAAGGAACCATGGCTAAGCTGGACCAGAAGCAATTCACAGATTGCAGAGGAGAATCAAAGGTGAAGCTGAAACTTCCGGGTGTCACTAACGTTGAGCTCCGAGTGTTCAGAGTTATAGAATGGTCTAGACAGGGAAAGGAAATCAAGGTGGCGCTAGCAAGAATTTCTAGGTCAGCACTTCCAGTCAATTGCTTTAAGGAAGTTTTAGAATCAGAGGGCCTGAAGCTTTAGACACTTGGTAATTGGTTGTATAACTGAATAAGCTTTAAAGTTTGTGTCCTTCTCTTCCATTCCACATTCCCAGCTCCTCCTACCAGGTAAAGTTTAGACTGACTCTCCAGGGTTGAGAAAGCAAAAACATACAGGGGAAAGACTTGTCATTTGAAGGACATAAACCCCCCTGTCCCAAGCAGTCAGAGAGCCCAGCTGCCTTCTTCCATCTCTGGTTGGGGCAAGCAGAGCCTCGGGAATGTTCTGTATGTGGATGCCGCTATGAGAGCTTGACCTGCAGCTAATATAGCGGTCCTGATGGGCAATATTGTTTCATGGAAGTGGCAAGCGGTACCCACTAACCTCTCCCCTTATTTCCATACTAAGAGCACACTCCTGAGGATTTTATTTGCCACTTTAGTACGTGTGATGCATGATGACGGATCTTCATTGTGTGTATTCGACTAAATGCCCATGATTTATATGAGGTTTTTCTGAAAGGCTCCTGAATATGTGTGGACTCGTCCCTCACCCTCATCTCTATAAAGGCGCAGCTCCACTTCCCTTTGAAGCTTGCCCTAAGTTCTGAGCTGGTTATATTCCTCCCAGCTTAGCTGACTTTTTGCCAATACAGCCCCTTTTCCATTGAGTTGATGCTATGAGTCTTTTTTTTCTTTTTGGGTCACACTCAGTGATGCACACAGATTACTCCTGGTTCTGCATTCAGAAATTACTCCTGGCATTGCTGGGGGACTATATGGGATGCTGGGAATTGAACTTGGGTCACGTGCAAGGCAAACACCCTACCCGCGGTGCTATTGCTCCAGCCCCAATGCTATGCATTTTTGATGATAGCTAATATTTATTTCCTCATACTGAAGCAATCTTATCCTTCACCTTATTTTTATTGCTGGATTTGGATTCTTTTCCTTATCGGGCCTATCCATTCCCTTCCTTGTACAAGCCTCAGATCCCACAAACTCAGATCTGCCCTAGTTCGGAGATATCACAGTGGAACGGAAGTTGTTGGGGGAAAATCTAACTGGTACAAGGAAAGGAAATACGGAGACGCTTTGTTTGATTGTTAGTTTTCTAATGTGTTAAAATGCAGATGCATCCTGTATGGAGTATGGAGATTTCAATGCTCAAAGTAATGCGTCGTTATTCCAGGTGGAGACGTTCCTCAGTTGGGATGTGTCATTTGTACGGATCTTTACATATAACAGAGATTTCAGGTACCTGCGCTTCTTCCCACCAGCCCCCAGGATGCACCTTAAGCACAAGGTTTATTTCGGAGTCAATTACCCTGAGAAATTATAGGCATAGGGAACTTATTCTTTGGAAAGCAAATTAATTTTTTATAAAAGAGCTCTCCATTTGTAAACACGAGTCCTCTGAAACCTGGAAAAGAAAGTTGACTAAATCACAGCAGGACCTTCTTAATGGAGAAGATGCAAACTTACATATGAATAATTCACTTTATCCTGGCTTATCAGTGTTTTTCTGATAGCCGCTTCATAACTCTCCTATTCCCTCGCCAACCCCTCTACCGTCTACTTGCCTTTAGCTGAGGATCCTATTAAACTTAGAGTTCTAAGTCACTTTGGAGAGTTTTCCCTGGGTATATTCCATGATTGTATGCTATAGCAGATATACATGTTAATGAATCCCCATTTTCTTTTCTCAGCCTCAGCTATCGTTTATAATACAGCTCTCGGCTTCAAACTCGGTGGCAAGAGGAAAAATTATTTTTCTCACCTTATTCAGGTCCCAAGAGACTCATCTTTGGCATTTAATCCATCTTTGGCACCCAATCATTGTTTGAGGGACTCTGGCCAAGTGTCTGTCTGCTAGCCAAGGTTCAGTGCAGAGAAGACTCCTGTTGGCTCAAGGCTTCCTCTGGGGCTGAGGGCAGCGAGTATCCTCACTTCTCTTCTAAGTTTAAATTCTCAGATCTGAGGCTCATCTGAAGTTTACAATAAGAAAAATGTCTCTGTTTTTTGTTTTTTGCTTGTGATGACTGTTATGAAGGAGTATGAAGCTTTAAAATACATTAGAGAGATCCACATAAAAGGAATGATTCTAAAATTGCAAACTGGTATCCTGAATGCTTCTCTGTGATCCTTCTTCTTCCCGACTCCCTGTGTGACTGATTCAAGGCTGTTTTATTAGTAGACCCGAAGCTGAGTGTAAGTTCCCTGGCATCCCAAGAGAAGAAATATGTCTGGGGTTCAATTATTTAAGATAGGAAGGAGATAATGAAGCTTCCTTTCCAGCAGTGAGAGAAAATCCACCAGCCTTTCTGAAGTTTCCAAGCAAAGAGAAACTTAATTCCATTCTTCTGTTAGAAGAGAAGTATCCCTGGGGATCTTATTATCTGGATGTACATGGAGCCCAGATGCTGATAGTGTTAGAGGAAGAATTCCATGGTTGGATGTCAGGGAACAGGGAACATTCCTTCACCTTGTATTCTTCTAGAACTGGAGTAGCAAATGACATAACTAACCTCAGACAGATACGTAGGAGGAAAAGATCAAAAGTATCACTCAAGTATGAAGAATTAATATGGCTTCTAATTCTTAACTAAGTGGGAAAAGTTAGGGGTTATGTACTAAGCTCTGGAATGAAATAAGGGCCTGGAGCATCAAAGAGAAGAGACGACCTCACCTGATGAAAGGATGGATGTCTTCCTGTGGCCTAAACTTGTACCTCAATAATGGTCCAATCTCAAGGTAGATTTATCTAAAACAACAACAAAAAGGTCCTTTCAAAGGTTATGCTTGAATCTTCAAAGATGAAGCACTGCTGACCAAGCAATTGGCAGGAAAGATTAACAATTGGGACTACATTAAACTAAGAGGCTTCTGCACCTCAAAAGCAATAGTGACCAAGATCCAAAGACAGAATATGGAATTGGGGAAAGGATTTCACCCAATACCCATCTGAGAAGGAGTTAAGAGCGAAGGTACACAAGGCACTGGTAGAACTTTGCAAGAAAAAAAAATACCCAACCCCATCAAAAAATGGGGAGAACAAATTAACAGAAACTTCCTCAAAGAAATTTGAAGGGCCAAAAGACACATGAAAAAATGTTCTACATCACAAAACATCAAGGGAATGAAAATTAAAGCAACAGTGAGATTTCATCTCACACCACAGAGACTGGTACATATCCAGATAAACAAGAACGACCCAAGTTTGCTCGGATGTGGGGAGAAAGGGACCCTCATTGATTGCTGGTGGGAATGCCAACTGGTCCAGCCATTTTGGAAAATAAAACTAGAAAGTGAGGTCCCATTTGATCTAGCAATACCACTCCTGGGAATATACCCTGGGGGTCCAATAAAAAATAAAACACAGCAGAAACACCATTTTCTCTTCTATGTTCATTGCATCACTATTCGCAACAGCCAGAATTTGGAAACAACCTGAGTGCCTAAAAACAAACGTAAGGATAAAGAAACGGTGGTACATCTACACAATGGAATACTATACAACTGTTAGGAAAAAGAGAAAGAAAAAGAGAGGGAAAGAATAGAAGAGCCTGTTATAGAGGCAGGCAGGGGAGGGGGGTTTGCGAAGGGCTGGAAGGGAAGCCAGGGACAAGGTACTGAGAAATTACACTGGTAGAGAGAGATGGGTGTTGGAACATTGTATGACTGAAATGCAATCACGAACAATTTTGTAATGCTTTATCTCATGGTGACTCATAAAAAAATAAAGATTATGCTTGAATCTTTATTAATTCTTTTTTTTTTAGTGTAGGAAATTCAACACTGACCCTTATACATGCAAGGCACACACTCTACCACTGAACCATATCCCTAGGCAATAATCTCTACTTTAAGATAACGGTACCAGTTTTCCCCAGGCCCAGAGTGACGCTAATGACATTTAGTTTCACCTTCAGGTGACACATATTAGAAGCAGCTTATTCTGCTTTCTTGGTGAAAGCCTGTCTGACCTTGTTAGAGTGATACAACATGGGTTGAACAATTTAAGGATTAGTTACAAAGTCATCCCATCTTCCATCAGACCCAGAGTAACTGTCCTTCACCTCTGTATGTGATGAGTAAATGTTTATGTCAGGTTTGGCACAGATTTTGTTCTATTTGGAAGAATTTATCAACTGATACCATCAATAACTGGGAACTGGAATAACGGAAACTTGAGTGATGTTTAAGGTAAGCAAATACAGAAGACTTGCTAGACTCATCCATCATTGAGATAACTTTGAAAATAATGTTTACAGAGAGTTCAATTGAAGGCAACAATGAAAGCAAATTAATGAGACTTAAAATAATTGAACTCTTGAAATTAGATGAGGACCATCACTGATGAGACAAATTTTATATATATATAGGCCTTCTTGCATGGCATGTATTTATAAGATCTGACACTTTATTTTTTATTTTTAAATTTTATTCTCATCAGGTTGTTCACATTAATTGATAGATTTAATATATCAACACCAATCCCACCACCACTACACCTTCCCACCACCATTATTTCAAGTTTTACCACCACAGTTCAAGCCTGCCTGGCACAGGCAGATTCTAGATAATTTGTTTTCCATTGCTTATTACAAATATCATGAGAGATCACGTGACCGCTTTTGCTGCCACACGCTTCTAGAACTCTAAATGTGTAGATGATTGGGATCCAGAGACATCTCTGTTGAGAGTTAATCCATTTTGAGATTCATTTGTGAATCTCTAGATC
Organism: Sorex fumeus; assembly: GCF_029834395.1. NCBI lineage: Eukaryota > Metazoa > Chordata > Mammalia > Eulipotyphla > Soricidae > Sorex > Sorex fumeus. Next base: position 534,223 of record NW_026606070.1, on the reverse strand, counting down.
AAGACTGGTGGCATGCTGGCGAACTGCTGGAGGCAGTGACAACCAGGACCCTGAAAGGACGGGCTCGATTCCTCCGTCCCTCTTGGAGAGCCTGGCAAGCTGCCAAGAGCATCCCACCTGCACAGCAGAGCCTGGCAAGCTTCCCGTGGCATAATTGATATGGCAAAAACAGTAACAACAAGTCTCACAATGGAGATGTTACTGGTGCCCGCTAAAGGAAATTGATGAGCAATGGGCCGACAGTGCTATGGTGCAGTGCTACTTGCTAAAGAAATGACTCAATGGAAAAACTGAAGTCAAGCCTGAGGTCAGGGAGCTCTGGGTCCTCTCAGTAAGACACCCCTCCTCTGCCTTGCTGCATTTCCCATTGTCCGGAATTGCTGGCTCCCCTTTTCAACTGGGTTCTCTGAAATTGGCTTAATAACTTCTGTAATGCAAATTTTCTATCTTCTTGACACAAAGTCTTTTGTCTTGATCCTCAGTTCCAGACCATTCCCAGCTTTGTGCCGCCAGAATCCCAGATAGGGAAGGAGCCATGAACATTTCAAAGAGATCTTAGTATGTTAACCCAAGACCATATGAGAATTTAGTTCTTCCTAAAAGGATTGTTCGGAAGTCAGTCTGAGCAGACTGCTTCACTGCACTGCAGGTATGAGAAAGCCACTCCTCTCATCATGAAAAACACAGTTCCATTGGACACAATATTTTCTTATGGTCATTACCCAGTAGGATAAATAAACAGAGCTCACACACATGCACAAAACTTCTGATGAGCCAGTAAGAATTTCTCAATGTTGCTAGGAAATACTCTTTTTCATGTTTGGGCAGATAAAGGTGTCTACGAATGAACATCCAATTTTGAGTTGTATTTATTTCTCTAAAAAAGTCATTTAGAGAATCCAAAATACAAGTTGTTTCATATGGTTATCTGTCAGAAGAAGCACCTTGGGAACTGAAGGAGAGATTTGCTGTCAAGTTTGTCTGCTGTTATGCAAGACGCTTCTCCCTCTCATCAAATTGGTCTAGTCCTGACCCCCCCCCCCCAAAAAAAAAAGTCTGTTTTTCCTAAACTTCACCTATTTCGATTTGCCAAATGCCGGTCTGGAGCGTCTGGTCCTACCAGATGTCAGAATTCCCTGCTGCTATCTTCAGTATTGATAGTCTTTCACTTGTGGTAAATATAGCTCGTGTTGACTCACTTGGCTTGTTCTCCGAACAGCTGTATGCATGGCAGGAGAGCTTGGGAAAGAGTCAGGACATGCGCTGAAGCTTCCGGGGGGACTCAGTCACAGCTGGAAGATCAAGGGTTTGAAGAACGTGAATAATCGCAAAGCTTGCATCTCAGAAGAAACTCCCCTGTAAGACAAAATCAGGCTTTCCTGTTTACAAACATATTCACTCTATGCTTGTCACGTGATGGAGAAGGGAAACACTTAAGTTCCCATGTCCCTTTGTCATGAATTACAACTGTGGAGGATGGAGCCATAGCACAGTGGGTAAGGTGTTTGCCTTGCACGTGGATGACCTGGGTTCCGATTCCTTCATTCCTCTCAGAGAGCCCAGCAAGCTACCAAGTGTATCCCGCCTGTATGACAGAGCCTGGCAAGCTCCCCATGCCGTATTCGATATGCCAAACACAGTAACAACAGGTCTCAAGGTGGAGATGTTACTGGTGCCTGCTCGAGCAAGTCGATGAACAACGGGAGGACAGTGCTACAGTCTGTGGAAAACTTACTGTAGAAAGGTTCAGCATACATGTTTCTTTTCTTTGCAAGGTTTATCTAGGTCATCCACTGTTTCAGTATGTCCAGGGCAAGAATCTTGGGAGATCTTCATAAGGATCCTGTGAGGCACAGATGAAAAATGCAGATTTCAAGTTTTTCCTGGATATTGAATCCAAATCTAAGACTTAAGATCCTGCATTTGGAATAAGTGTCATAGGTCATTTTTATGCATAAAAAGTGTAAACCTACATGCTTCCATGACTTTCCATGAAGTTAGGGCTCACATCTATTTTGTTCTCTATGGAATACTTAGCGCCTACAGCAGATGACGCCTAACAGGCAATAGTGTTTTATTCTAGTTTTATTGACTTATCATTTGCTAGTTATATATGCCTTTCAGAGAGCCTGGCAAGCTACTGAGAGTATCCCATCTGCGCCCGAAGAACCTGGCAAGCTCCCCGTGGCGTATTTGATATGCCAAAAACAGTAACAATAACAGGTCACATTCTCCTGACCCTGAAGGCACCTCCAATTGTTGGGAAAGATGAGTAAGAAGAGGCTGCTAAATGAGCACTGGTGAAGGGATGGTTAAACAATTATTGTATGAATGAAATACGAAAGTTCGTAAGTTTGTAACTGTACCTCATGGTGATTCACTAATAAAATTTATTTTATTTTATTATTTTATTTTTTTGGGGGGTCACACCCGGAGATGCCCAGGGGTTACTCCTGGCTTTGCACTCAGGAATCACTCCTGGCAGTGCTTGGGGGACCATATGGGATGCTGGGAATCGAACCCGGGTCGGCTGCGGGCAAGGCAAACACCCTACCTGCTGTGCTATAGCTCCAGCCCCATAAAATTTTTTTTTAAAAAAAAGAGGCTGCTAAAATCTCGGGGCTGGGAGGAATAGAGACGTTACTGGTGCCCGCTTGAGTAAATCAACGAACAATGGGATGACAGTGATACAGTGATACAGTGATCATTTATTATTATTCAATTAATTATTTGGGCTTGAGGTTACTTTCACCTGTGCTAAGAGCTTCGTTCTGGCTCTGTACTCAGGGGTCACTCCTGGTACCATATGTGGTGTCAGGAATTCCTGGAAACCAGTTTGGTTTTCTACAAGGCAAGTAAGTGCCGTATCCACCATATTATCTCTTTGGCACCATCATTACACTTTTTACATGAAATATCTAATTAAATCCTAGAGAGTGAAGTTCTGACCAAGATCATAAAAACATGCATATAATAAATAAGTTTATTGGAGTCATTGAAAGAATAAGTGGAGACCCTTCAAATCAATCACTCATAGAACTAATTCACTATCTCCTGCCAGATTGTATTTTACAGAGGGAAAAGGTAATGTGAGGAATGTAAATCAAGAAGAAACGCTTTGCTATGTTTCTTAGCAAAATTAGTCAACTTTCTTCAAGAAAAAGAATATATTTTATTTTGTTTTCACATTTGAAATCTATACAAGTAACTTATATTAACTATGCAGTACAATAAAGCAGCAGTAGTAAAATTCTCAATTCAGGGCTAAATGTTTGTGGATATTTTTCTTAGACACCTTTAAAAATTAAAATAGGGACAACATAAAGCACAGATAGAAAAAATAGGAAAAAAAGAAAAAATAATCAACCCCACTGAAAATAGCAGGCTGGAGCGATAGCACAGTGGGTAGGGCATTTGCCTTGCATGTGGCCGACCCGGGTTCGATTCCTTTGCCCCTCTCAGAGAGCCCAGCAAGCTACTTAGAGTAAATGGAACATCAGGGACTAGTTCATTTTTCATGAACATTGTCTTGGTCAGATTCAGCGGCAGTCCGACCTTTCCACACCCATGGTCGAAGTTGGCCAGCATTTGTGCCAAGTCTCACACAGCATTTAGTTAATAAACTCAAATTAATTTATATTTAAGAAAAACTTGCTAATAAAATCTGTTATTACAGATGGGAATTGCTACACTTCATCAGCATTAGCATATGATTTTAGTTACACATACTAGATTTAAAAATATAATAGGCTATAAATAGCCTTGATTTGAATTTTAATATATTAAAATATCACAGACTTTTTAATTGAATCTATATGGAAACTCAGAAGAGTCTGTTCCCATAAAATCCAAATTATATTTGTAATAAATTTTATCACTAATTGCAATTAATGTTGTTTGGGTTCCCTATAATAAGAGATTATATGAAAAGAAGTATTTGACAAGTAATGTGAAGTGGAGTAAGGAAAGCCTCTTTAATAAATTGTGTTGGCATCACTGGACGGCTACATGCAAAAAAATAGGCTCAGAACTCTGCCTAACACCATGTACAAAAGTAAGATCAAAATGGATTAAAGACCTCAACATCAGACCAGAAACCATAAGGTACATTGAAGATAAAGTTGGCAAAACCCTCCATGACATTGAAGCTAATGGTATCTTCAAAGATGCCACGCCACTGGCCGAGCAAGTGAAAACAGAGATAGATAAATGGGACTATCTTAAACTAAGAAGCTTCTGCACCTCCAAAGAAACAGTGACCAAAATACAAAGACAGTCTACAGAATGGTAAAGGATATTCACCGAATACACATCTGACAAGGGGTTGATATCCAGGATATACAAAATTCTGGTTAAACTCCACAAGAAGAAAACATCCAACCCCATCCAAAAATGGGGCAATGAAATGAACAGAAACTTTCTCAAAGAAGAAATCCGAATGGCAAAAAAGCACATGAGAAAATGCTCTACATCATTAATCATCAGGGAGATGCAGATCAAAACCACAATGAGATACCATCTCACACCTCAGAGACTGGCCCACATTCAAAAGAACAAAAGCAACCGATGCTGGCGTGGATGTGGCGAGAAAGGGACACTCCTTCACTGTTGGTGGGAATGTCGACTGGTTCAGCCCTTCTGGAAAACAGTATGGACGATTCTCAAAAAATTAGAAATTGAGCTCCCATTTGACCCAGCAATACCACTCCTGGGAATATATCCCAGAGAGGCAAAAATGTATAGTCGAAGTGACATCTGAACTTGTTTGTTCATTGCAGCACTCTTTACAATAGCCAGAAACTGGAAGAAACCTGAATGCCCAAGAACAGATGACTGGTTAAAGAAACTTTGGTACATCTACACAATGGAGTACTATGTAGCTCTTAGAAAAGATGAAGTCATGAAATTTACATACAAGTGGTACAATATGGAAAGTATCATGCTAAGCGAAATGAGTCAGAAAGAGAGGGATAGACATAGAAAGATTGCATTCATCTGGGGGATATAAAGTAACAAAGTATGAGATTAATACCCAAGAATAGCTGAGATCAGCACCAGGAGGATTACTCCATAACTTAGAGGCCAGCCGGGTATCCTAGAGGAAAGGGCAGTTCAGATAGAGAAGGGAGCACCAAATAAAGGATGTTTGGAGGATCCTCCCAGGAGGGGAGATGCATGTCGAAAGTAGACTATGGACTGAACATGTTTGCCACTCAATGCCTCTTTTGCAGACCACAACACCCAAAAGGAGAGAGAGAACACAGGGGATTGCCCTGCCACAGAGACAGGGGGGATGGGGGGATGGGGGTGGGAGGGATATTATCCATGGTGGTGGAAAATGGGCACTGGTGGAGGGATGGGTATCTGATCATTGTATAATTGAAACCAAAGCACAAAAAATTGTAAATCTACAACTTTAAAAAAATAAAATAAAATAAAGGGGAAAAAAAATAAAAAAATAAAAAAAAAGAAGTATTTGAAATGTCAGAGACATTATATTATCGCAGTGTTAAGTAGCTTCTTTAACTTTGTATTATATAACTGATTTTAGTTTGTGACTGAAAATTCATCCCCCGAGCTACTAAGTCTTGCTAGTATATGCTTATGGTTTGGAAAGAAACTTTCTTGCATAGTTTTATATGAGAAGATTTATGTTGATCTAACTTCCAAGAAAGGGCAATCTACAGCTACTCCTTTCTAATAATTAAAAATTTATTGGTTCTATATGTGTGTATGCATATATATGTACATATATGTGTATATAAATATATATACACATGACAGAACCACATATGCCATTTTAACTATTAATTTATCTTAATCAGTGTTAGTAATTACCTATATGTTAAGTTGTGATATTGGTATGGTTGGATGATATTTAAAAATCATATAAAACATGGAATTTGGCTTAAAACATTTTGCTTATACACAGTTTAAAACTGGATAATGTTTTTCATTATAAGGCACACATTAAACCCTACATTTGTTGCATGTTTAATTTCTCCTGTTCATATTACCTGAACGTGTATACTCTAGGAGAGAAACTTTTTTTTTCGGAAAACGCTTTACATAGACAGCTTGATGAGTTCCCACCTTGTTGTAGCTGAGGAATGCATTTGTGGAATATATCAACTAGGATTCTTACATGTTTTGTAGATAGTAGATGCTCCAATCACCTCAAATTTCAAAATCAGTGCTTACCAGATAAGCCCCAATGAGGAACTCATCACTGGACACTGCTGCTATCCACTGTGAATGACCATGGAAATCTTCAGTAAGACTCAAACAGATCTGAAGCCCTGTTGTTTCGGTCTTCTCTCTGGATGAGATCTGGGGATTTTTACTTTTCCAAAGGGATAGGAAACCAAGAATAATTTAACATTAAGTGCTGAAAAAAGAGATGCAGAGGTTGCAGTGGGTATATTGGGTAAAGTGTATACCTTGCATCCTATAAAGTTAGGCGCCCCATATGATCCCCGCACACACCCCTGAGCCTACCAGGACTAATCCCTGAGCACAGAGCCAGGAAGTAGCCCTGAGCACTGCCAAGTGTGGCACAGAAAAAAATAAGGAGAGAGATCACACGGCTACTTCTCCTGGAAGAAAGCATAAAATGAGGCCCCCATAGCCAGGCCACTGGACTCCATGCCAGGCAGTCTTCAGCAGGGCACCCCAGAAGGGGCAGGTGAGAGCCCTCCCCGTTCCAAAGGACCCAGACCCAGCAGCCAACCTCCACAACGCAACTACCACGACGCTCAAGGCTTCTCCCCACATGCTCGGGCCAAGCCTCACATATGAGCGAACATATTCCTGGATCAAAAGACATATCATAAGACACTCTGACACTCCCTACCCACTCTCCATAATTACCACACCATGTTTGATGGAGTTCAAATTGTAGGCAACAAATCATAGAGGGAAATATCCATACGGATATACACATATTTTCAGATATATATATATATACCAAAGCTCACATCACCCAAACTTTAACAACATGTTAGTGGTATCCTATAGAATGTCTTAATGGCTCCTGCCAGAATGGAACAATCTTCGTACTGTTTCCTATATGAACACTTTTTTTGTAAGCATGTTCAGCAGTTCTTTATAAAAGACAATGCGAAAATATTATTTCGGTTGTGTTTTGGGGCAGGGATTGGGTTTGAGATGGAAACATCCCGAATTTGGTGGTGGGAAGGTATAACGGTGGTGGTGGGATTGGTGTTTGAATAGTAAATGTGATCAAATATTGTGAACTAACTTATAAGATAAAAAAAATTTTAAAAAGAATTCAACTAGTTAAGCACATCAAAAAATTAAGGAGAGATATGCAAAGTATAAGATTTTAGAGGTAATTAATGAATGACGAATGAAATTTAACATTTGGCTCATCAGAGAGACCCAGTAATCACGAGGGTGAAGAGGCAGAAGGAAGACGTGCAGTGAATTGTAGCAGGTGATTCCGGGGGCTGGATGTGCAATGCTCTTGGTAGGACAGAAAAAATGCAAATCCATGAGACAGAGGGAGTCGTCTCCCAACTCTGACAGTAACAAAGCTGAGCAGGAAGTTTGGAGATCATCTGACCCATTTTCCTGACCAGGGACCCAATCTTCCTCAAGGGAGCGTGGTCTTTTATAGGGTTCTGTAAACTGAGAAGCCAAGGCTTGCTACCAACCTTCCAATGCTGAGAAAAAGCGTTAACTCTTTCAGAGAATAATGCCTGAGAAGACGTAATGTTATAAATGGAATTTATATAGCTTGAAAAGTTAATGCATCTTCCCAAGTGAGCGTCTTAGTCACTTTTCAAGAGCAGGACAAGAACCATTAACTTGTCAGACTAAAGCATAAAGCAAAGAACTCTGTTTCCCCATGAGGTCTAATAGAGCAAATCACCTACATGGAAAGACATTACTTTTTGCCTGAAAGATAGAAGAACATGGTGAGTCATAAATCAATAAAAACATAACCATAAGCTATTTAGTGATTCATCCGTTACTTATTTCTAAAATAAGCTACAAGCAGAAGAGCATTTCACTGACATCCTCCAATTCTGCTTGGAGTTGCAGTCTAAATTTGAAGATCAAACTGTACCTTTGACAACCAGAATAAAATTCTCATTAACGCAAGACCTCAGAAAATCTGTGATTTACAAAAGAAAAACGATATTCACCTCTCTGCTTCCATTTGAGGAAGCTTTTGCATTTTTTTCCTTGTAGTTCAATTAAACTGGATTCTACTTTCCATACTCTATAATTTTTGAAAATCTTTCCCATAAGAACGTTTTTGATTTTCCATAATAATCTTTTCTACATAATAATAATACTTTCTATACTCTAATATTGTTGAAAAAGGCAAACCCAGGAGAAAAGAAGTTTGTTGAAAAAAATAGCAAATTATATTTTCAAAAATTGGCCCAGGCCCTGGTGTTACAGGGAAAAAAATCTAATCCCCTGTTCTCTGAATCTTGGCAGAACTCTGTGACTGTCTAGATGAAGTGAATGTGGCCCAAGTGATGAAGCATTCCTATTTGTTTTCTCTTCTTCCTTAAACTTGGGCCACTTTAGTTATTGTCTCAAGTGAAAAAAAATGTTATGGAAATGATGTGTCTAAGGCAGAGTCACTGAAAGTCTCAAGGCTCCTTCTCAGTGCTCTCTCTCACATGCAGTGAGGGGAATAGACCCCCGCTCACCTTTCAGACAGACCAGCCCCAGCAGGGGCTGTCAAAGGGCCACAGGACATAACCTGGGACGCATTCGAGTGCCCTTCCAATGCTCATCGCCTGGCTCTCTAATTGCCCATGGAACCCCCAAAGCGCCCAAAGTGGCCTTGAGCTAGTCTTGCCCTTGCTCTGCATATGACATTTGAGATTTTCTGCTTCTCTGCTCAGCTCCCAGCTGTCCGCAAATGCCCTGTCATTCCTATATAAAACGGTCCCCTCCAGGCCTCAGTCTTCAGAGTTTTGTGCCTGAATTTCGAATCCCCAGTCATGGAGAGACGGAGTTCACACACGACAATGCAAAAGCAAAGGATTTTTATTGCTAGCCTGAGCTAGTGCTAGCTAAAGCTAGGGTCCAAGTCTCATCCAATGCAGTGGAGTCTTGACAAGGACCCCGACTCCAAATCACAAGCGGTTTCTATAGGGTTCAGAGTCAAAAGCAGTTTAGATACTGGTCTATGTTTTAGCATCGACCCCACTACAACAGCGAACAGCAACTAGACAATGGTTGGTAACAGTTTCTTAGGAGGGTAGAGTGACCCCTCATGACTGGCCAGACCCAACTGCCCAGTTCCTGACCTACACAAATTACTCAACTAGGAGTCTACCAGAAACTGCAAGTCCTGCTTCGGGGAAAGAGAAACTGAGGCCTCGTTGAGGCTTACTGTTAGCTGCAGTGTGTCAGGGTATTGGTTTCCCCTTCACAGGAGCACTAGCTCTGTGGGGTCCAGGTGTCGTAACCCTTCGAGCCGCAGCTTGGTTTCCCACTGGCTTGTGGTGAGAACACTCCCACATCGGATTCGTGCCCTCGTCATCCAGCTGCCCGCTGTGAGGGAGCCCTGATACCTGGAGGCGCACACGGATGCTGCATTCACCCTTCCAGCAGGCAGCAACTGGAGCTGACAAGCAGAGTGAGGAAGGCTGTAGCCATCTGAGCATGACTGGAGGCCCCGCATCTGAGGCTGAGGAGAGCAGTCTGGGAGCCTCCCCTCAATCCACTCCCCAAAAGGCAGATTTGGGAACAAAATAAAATTTGAATCACAAATTTTTGGGGTACTTATTTTTTTTAACATAACAGTATCCATCATAGATCAGAGTCTCCTGCCCCCACGCCTGGCTGTCCTCGCCAGGGCCCCTTGGAGGGAGGAGGGTTGAGTTTCCCTCCCCGCCCTAACCAGGGCTCCGGCAGCCGAAGACCTCCAGAACCAGCCACCACCATGCTGAGACCACTCTCCACACGCATGAAGGTTCCAGCAGAGGAACAAAAGCATGCGGGTCCTGGGGCTGAGATCTCCAAGCCTGCTCGGATCGGGGCTGAGCATCCTCCACCCAGATCTTCCAGTAGGCAGGGGTCACACCCACCAACTGGCCCCTGGCATAGTGTAATCCCATCAATGGCCAAGACCCAGAGACTATAAAACCCAGCTCCCAGAAGCGGGACATCTTATTATCTCACTCTTACTTTAGACAACCTGGCAGGCTACCGAATGTAACCTGCCCACACAGCAGAGTCTGGCAAACTCCCCGTGGTGGACCCAATATACCAAATACCAGTAACAATGATGGGTCTCATTCTCCTAACCCTGAAAGAGCCTTGAATATGGCACGTTTTAAAAAATCTCAGGGCTAGGACGAAGGAGACGTTACTGGGGCCTGCTCAAGGCAATCGATCAACAACAGGATGGTTGTGATTGTGATCCATCATAGCAATACCGAACATTAATGAGTGAGGTGTGTGTTTCTGTATTTTAATTGGTTTTCAAAATTTCAGCAATGCAACGCTGCACAAAATTTAAAAACTCTTTTTTTTTAAAATCAATAAAGTGTCCTCTAAAAGAACAGAAAGAAGATTTGAGCACATGGAAGAGGGGGGAAGGAGAATCCACGTTGGGAATTACTTCCAACTCCCATCAGCCTCTGTTGCTTATGTTCATTTGGATTCTAATTTGACATTTATCAGACACCTTATTTATGGGGAATGAGAGCTCAGAAGTTTAAAGATATGCAGACCTGTACCTTGCTGACCTGAGTTGGGTATCTTAATTTTCATATTAATAAGTCTGTCAGTCTCCAGAAATAATGCAAAGATGAAGACTGTTTTTTATCCTCTCTTCTTCTTTTTTAAATTTTTTTGATTTTTGGGTCACACCCAGCGACGCTCAGCAGTAACTCCTGACTGCACTCAGGAATTACTCCTGGCAGTGCTCAGGAGACCATATGGGATGCCAAGGATTGAACCCAGGTTGGCTGTGTCCAAGGCAAATGTCCTACCCACTGTACTATTGCTCCAGCCCCTCTTTTTCCTTCTCATGGAAACAGAAGGTGTACCCAGTGGACAACTTTTCCAGTGTCCTTCTGTGTAGCATGATAATACGCTTTGCCCCTTCGCCTGGTTCAGACCAAGCCCAGTCTTGTTTGCCATGCCCTCTTGTGGGAACCCAAAGCTACACTTCCTTAGTTCTTTTTCTAAGGTTGCTAGTGCTGATGAGTGATGTCATCATGGTACTGATACTAAGTCACTCTGTTCTGGTCATTTTTTTAAAATTGAGATGGGAGGACCAGGTTTACTCTTGGTTCCTTGCTCAGGGGTCACCAAGGTAGTTCTTGGAGTACCATATGTGATACTGGGACCAAAGTGGGGTCAACTGAATACAAGCAACACAAGTGCTTGCTTGTCTTCTGGCCCCATTCTGTTCTACTTTTTAGCCAAAATTCACAGTTACTCAGCACAACTTTTAAAAATTTAGCCCCTGCAGAATTCTTAAACAGCCGATTGTTTGGAAGGTAACTGTCCTGGACATTTTCAAAACCCTGTGCTCGTACTGAATGCTCATAACAGATGACCTAAATCTTCTTCCGTGAAGTTAGCACCCGCTGGGAATGACTTTCTTTCAGTGGCTCCGTGCATTTGCATTGTAATAGATTTGCTCTCCATTGGAGTTTGGAGAGTATTTCTTTACTGAGGTCCATTCTCTGCCAATGAGGAAAAAGAACACGCCTTGGCTTGCCCTCTGAGCCCGTCCTATAGCTCGGATGCTTCCTGAATACATTTCCCTTCCCTGCGTGGTCCCAACTCCCCACCTCAGATTTGAGGGCAGGGAAGGAGAACAACCAGAGATAAAGCAAGCAAAGAAGGGCTCTCAAAAGACATTGATGGATAGTGTGCATTTCAGATTTTGTAGAAAGTGTTGTTATGATATGGAAATGTACACAGTTCACATTAGCCCTGAACATTTTCCTCAAGGCCTTCCTGAAATAGATGTTCATTTCCCTAATTCTGTCACGGCTGTTAGGCTTCTCCAATTTTTCCTTGTCTCTCTTTTTCCTCCCTCCCTCTTTTTTTTTTTTTAATAATACTGTCTTTAGCTCTACTTCTTTTCTAGCACCTAAGAAATTCTTTGCAGATCTTATGGAAAATAACTTAATGCCTTTCTGTAGCTCATCATATAGTCTTGCATTTTTATCTACCATCCATTTTAGCACAACAAAATCTGGACTTCAGGGTTCACCATTCCTAAAAAGATGAAAGAAGATATCTACAACAAATGTAACTCAGTGTTTTGTCCTGTTGCAATACTTTCCTTCAGTTCTTTTTTGCCTTTTTTCTTATATTCCAGACTCCTTTGGTTTATTCTCTAAGTTCTCTTTGCTTTTTGCCAACATTCTCAAAACAAGGCATCCAATTCTTAAGCATTTTTATGCTGACTCTGTGCAGGTGTTGACTCAAAATTGAAAACTCCATAGCCCAGATACCCCTATAATCAAAGGAGTTTTTACTGTTATGAGCAAAGCTTCTCACAACTATTCTGTTATATCACCATGTTCTCTTTTGTGTTTGAATATTTCACAATTTAAAGCATTTTATTCATTTGTTTCCTTGCGTATTGTCTGTCTTGCACAATATTATAAAGCCTATGAGATCAGAGCCCAGGATTGTTTATTTATTGATATACTTAGAACCTGATCAATAATAGATACATATTCAATAGACAGTTAGTGAGTGAACTAATTAGGATCTTTACCTCTATCCTATTCCTGGAATTTTGACCTGTTTCTTCTATATATTTTTCAGTCTCTATTTACTTGTATCTCAAAAATGAGATTCATTTTCAAAAGAACTTAAGGGTCTTATTGAAAACACAGTCAAGAGAAGAAAAATACTGATTTCAAATAAGATTTAAAAAATAAGGCAAAATTACAACCAAGATAAGATAATGCCATGGGGTGAAGTAGTGATTTCCTATCGTTTTAAAAATGTGACTCAGAATAATTTTGGATTATGATGTACTCTTATCATAATCCAAAACACATTGTATTATTGTATTTTTTGAAAAGTTTCACAAAATATCTACAAATGTGAAAATTGATATCAGCTATACGTTATTCTCTATATTGTTTGTATATTTTATCTTTTCAAATGTTGTCCATACAAGGTAGTAGTTCTATAAGGCAGAGTACTGAGAAAAAAATGCCAGGGAACGGGTTTAGGAATACATTAAAACTGAAAGACTGACCATGAAAGGGGGCTGGTGGGGAATGGTGCCTGGCAATAAGTGGGCTATAATCTCAAAACAATGAAACTGACTCATGTATCATAGAGCAGGTCTTTCTGGTCTGACTCGGCTCTCATATTGCTTGCTGGATTGGGGGGAGATTCACAGTTCACTTTGGAATTTGGAGATAACCTCAGTGAATGCTAATGTGGAAAAGAAAATCAAGAAAAGCTTGATTAGCTAATTTAGGAAAAGACTAAAAAACGGCAGATGAAAAACCAGATCGTTGAGAGAAGTTAGAGGATCTAGAAGAACATGAGTACAAGGATAGGGAAAGAGGAATGCTTGGTTTAGAGGCCACTTACGCTGGGTGCAAAATTTCAGGATAGGAACCAAATGAAATTCTGTTGCATAGAGGAAAAATATAGCAAGTGCACACAACTTCCTGTTTCTTTTCAATGTTGGTCATACAAAGTAGTAGTTCTAGAAGGCAGAGAACTGAGAAAAATGCGAGGGAACAGGTATAGGAATATATTAAAACTGGAGGATCGACCATGAAAGAAGGTAAGGGGCTTACAATAGAAAGATTACAACGAAAATACGGAGGACCGCTCAGCGGGTTGAGACTGTCATTCAGTTTGTAAATGTGGTTGTAATACTGTAAATGTGGATTGCAATAGACTTCCTTTCCGAAGAGTTTAGGACAGAAAATGGCACATGACAATAACTCTTCAGAGGTATTCCTACTATGGTTATTGAAAATCAAACTGCAAAATCTTGATTCCTCTATTGACAAAAGATTTTGAAACTCTGGGTAATTACAGCATTTCCTTCCCTGCCCACCTCAATCTCAACCTGAATAGGATGGAGAATTGATCGTGTTTAGGGAGAATGTTCTTCCTTTGAGAAGCAACATCACCAGTTCCTTACTTGTTGTTCTCCCAGTATAGAGAGGGGTTATTGAATGAGACAACCAGGAAAAATAGCTTAAATCGTGCCACTAAGGCTCTATTTCTTTTCCTATCTTATTCTTGCTCTGGCCAGCCTGAAGGTGAATTCCTACTCCGCATTGTTGAAGGCCTGCAAGATCAGACTGTGACTGTCCGAACAGCCTGATGCATGAGAGGGTGTTGTTGCCTAACTGTGGCTTTAAATAAGATATCCTTTCCTCCAATCAGAAACGTACCATACTAAAGCTTATGTTTCAACATCCATCTTTCTGATCTTTTTTTTTTTTTTTTGCTTTTTGGGTCACACCCGGCAATGCTCAGGGGTTATTCCTGGCTCATGCACTCAGGAATTACTCCTGGCGGTGCTCGGGGGACCATATGGGATGCTGGGAATCGAACCCGGGTTGGCTGCATGCAAGGCAAACGCCCTACTCGCTGTGCTATTGCTCCAGCCCATCTTTCTGATCTTTGTGCCTTTCTCTCCCCTGGTATTGAATCCAGGAAGGAACCATAAGGCTGCTATTTTGTGGTTTCTTATATGTGTGGAGGTTTAAAACACCACACAAAAGACTAACGTTTTCATTTTAAAGAAAGCAAGCCCTGATAAAAGTTATGCTATTATATAAATGTTTCCCTACATATCCTTCTGATTCCTTTTGGATGCTCAGTTTTTTACTTGCGACTAATACTGTATAGCTGACAAAGTCATTAACAACTTTTTAATCAAGTGCTCTATTTTTACAAAATAATGTTTTCCTAACAGTGCTTTATCCAGGCTGATGTGTACTTGGTAGTTACCCAAATTGGAAGCCAATTTTCATAGTGGTAATTAATGACAACAGTGTGATTCTTGTTGTATCTTATCCTATGTCTCAATTAATATTCCTAACATATGGCGGCCTAATGAATCACTTGTAGCTATTAGTAGGGTACATCTGTCCAAACCAGTAGTTCTTCACAACAAGGGTTTGTCTGATTCACTTTGGGAGCTTTCTTGAGTCACACAAGAGCAAATTTCCCTAGTATGAGATTCTAGCCAATTTATGGTCAAAGTTATCTCCAATTAGAAAAGAAATACAATGGTAAGAGTCTTAACTTGCCTTCTTTACTTTTATTTTCTATGCTTAAACAAGTCTTCTTATTTCTGAGCCTTTCAACCCTGGCTGACTTCTCAATCTTATTTAAATCTACTTCCTCTATTCAAATATACCTCGGGTTGTCTTGCTTATAAAGATTGGGGTTACTTAATGTCTAGGAGTAGAAAATTTAAGGTATTAGTGAAGTGAGGATTAAGAACCTGGATCTGCTATCTGCTCATTTCTTTAATCCGTGGTAAACCCTGATTTCCTTATCCATAAAATGGAGATTGCAAGAGAATCTTTCTTATAGGGATACTCTGAGGATTAAAAGCTAAAGGGAGATTATACACATAAAGTGTTTGGTAAAGTGTATAGTCCAAACAGGTGAGAAATGGTAAGGATTTAATAGAATATTAACCATTATTGGTATTATTGCCTTGTACTAATTTCTAGAAGCAATTTTTTTACTCTGTTTCTCTTTCTGATCCTTTTCTATCAGTTTTTGTGTTATTATAAAATATTCATGGAGTTTTAGAGCATCTAAGTACATGTTCTGGGAGTAGAGCAATGTTACAGTGAGTAGGGTACTTGCCCTGTGTCATTGTTTCTATGTGGTGGTCACCGGCCCGTTCGTGGTGACCGAGGGTCCTCTGGGTGCCTTCAGGGCCAAACCACCATCCGCACCCCACCCCCTAGCTGACCAACAGTGAAGGATGAACAAATGAAGGAACGGGGCCACCAGACTGGTGGGAAATCAGTGGCCATTTATTCAAGTCTCATGGCATTAGTTGTAGAGAAGTTATGAAGGGTTAGGGGTAGCCATTACACATAGTTGTGGTTGAATATCATCATAAACAGGGAACAGACGGAAAGCCCTTCCTTCAGAGGAAGTCTTCTAGGAGATACTCAAAGACAAATCTAAGTGCTCAGCACTCTAGATTCCTGATAGGAGATCCGCCCAAGGGCAGGATTCCATCTAAGGAATCAGGGTGTATTGCTTTCTCCTTTCCTTCGCCATTATCCATTTAAACAATCATCTTAAGTTTACTTCATAATAATACGTCTAGTATTATTTGGACAAACTGGCAGGCTACCGAATGTAGCCTGCCCACACGGCAGAGTCTGGCAAACTCCCCGTGGCGTACCCAATATGCCAAATACCAGTAACAATGATGGGTCTCATTCTCCTAAAGAGCCTTGAATATAATCTCAGGGCTAGGATGAAAGAGACGTTACTGGGGCCTGCTCGAGGCAATCGATGAATAACAGGATGATTTGTGATTTGATTTTTGTGAATACTTCTAGTCATTTTGTACAGACACATTAAGAGATATATTAAGTCTAAAAGGTGGCTCTTCCTGGGGACATCTATATCCCAGCTACAGTCCGCAGGCCAGGTTAGACTTTCCTAACCCCAGCAGGGTCCTTATTCAGTTACTTCTTTTTGAGCCATGACAGAGTTTATTTCATGACTGCTATGACTGTGCTATTAATTTATCATACTTCCTTGGTGCTTAACCTGCCCCTTTTTGATGCCAGTGTAGCTAATGACTTGCCTGAGGACAAAGCCACATTCTTGTCCCTCAGAGGGACCCCTGTTTTGGAGGTGATAGGAACTAAGGGCAACTAAGGATTCAGCCAGATAAATATGATTGATGCCCAGAAGTAAATATTATTTGGAGTCAATTAACACCCACGTTACAAAAACATAAATTAGCTGTCTTCCTGTGTCTATACAGAAGGGACATAGTTCTAAAATAAACTATGCAAAGGACATAAAGGAAAGAGAAAAAGCAATATTTCACTTATATATACAAAATCGAGTCCTCAGAAGAATTTGACTTTACAAGTCACAGGGTCTGATTTAGCAATAAGTGTTTTAGGGGAAGCAGAGTACAAAGGAGAGGTTAGAAATAAACACAGAGGATTGGGAGTGCCTGATGGAATCGGGTGTGCCTTGGGAGCACTGTGTTGGAAGTTAGTCAATAAATCTAAGCTCTCTGTGGGGGTGGGGGGAAGGACAAAACAATGTTATCCAACAGCTCTGTATGTGGTAGACCAGAGTTCAAACCCTGGCACCCCTATGATCTCCTGAGTACTTCCAGGAGTGATCCCTGAGCACAGAGCCAGGAGTAAGTCCTAAGCACAGCCAGGTGTGGCCACACCCAAAAAACAAAATCAAAAACAAAACTACTTTTGTTTGTGTTTTTTGGATCATACCTGGCGATGAATATGGGTTACACCTGGCTCTGCACTCAAGAATTACTCCTGACGGTGCTCAGGGGACTGATATGGGATGCTGGGAATCGAACCCAGGTCAGCCACGTGCAAGGAAAATGCCCTACCTGCTGTACTATCGCTCCAGCCCCACCCAAAACATACATTTTCTTAAAGAGAGTAAGCTCACTACTCTGTCATCCTTAGTTAGAATTAATAGCCATGTCGACTATATAGTGATTTATTTCACGTAACTCTTTCAATAAATATTTTAGGTGCTCAGAAGTTGACTACATTTTGTAAGGTTTCTTTCCTTAATCATATCATTTACTGGAAAATATTTTGCTATTTCAGACCATCACTCACCAATTACTCTGACTTGACTGTAAATGTCTATAGGAAATAATAAACTGATCTCATTTGATCTATAATGACCTTGAGTGCTAATTTAGCCATCAAATAATTAACTGTGTGTGTGTGTGTGTGTTTGGACCATACCTGACCCCACTCAGCTTTACTCCTGGCTCTGCACTCCGGAATCACCCCTGGGCAGTGTGAGGACCATATGGGATACTGTAGCTCAAACTCTATGTCGGCTATGTGTAAGGTAAGTGTCCGACCCACTGCAATATCTCTTCAGCCCTTAACATTTCTTTCCGAAATGTCACCATTTTGTATCTCGAATGCCATAAAATAATTAGAGTTGTCAGATTAAAATATGCGATGTTAAATAAATTTCAGATTAAGAATGAATAACATCTTAATATAATCATGTGCAAATATTGCATAGAGTGTATTTCCACAACAAAATTTGTGACTAGTTGTGATGCAGACCTAAATGGCATTAGCAAACCTGGTTTGCGTTCTTTGATGAGTATAAAAGCTGAAAGACACTTTAACAATTAAAATAATGGTATCGTATTTGGCTTAAATGTTGTTGTTTGTTGTTGTTTTATGGTCACACCTGGCAGTGCTCAGAGCTTTCCCTGGCTCTGCATTCAGGGATCACTCCTGGTGGGTCTGGGCGAACCATACAGAGTGGTGAGGACCAATCCTGGAGTTGCTTGCAAGGCAGTCATCTTATGCACTCTACTACCTCTCAGGTGCCCGAGATCACCAGCTCATGTAGTTCCCTCTAAACATAAATACAAAAAAATCTACTTAACTTGATCAACCGGTTCTTGGCCATCGCTGAATTGAAGGCTCTGTGTGCTCCTTCTCTTTGCGGTTGAGGAGACAGAGTTCAGACTAGAAATTCAGTACCAGAATGTCGTGCTAGTCTGACTTAATTCATGGAGTATCAAAGGTCCAATTCAAACCTGCAGTCTTTGCAGGAACCCAAGCGTCAGCCTGCTTCCTGCCTTCCTGAATCCCGCCTGTGTAAAATTCCTCCCCTGACTTCTCAATGGATTTATCTGCGCTTCCTTCAGGGGAAAGCAGGTAGGACCCGATTAAAACATCAAACACAGGCATCCTGGTCTCCCTGCTTTAATGAGCGTGTACTAGGACAGTGCTACTTAGCAGTGGCTTCTGCCTATCATTTAGCTGTCAACTTCATTTTTTTTTAACCTCAAACTTAATGGCTGCAAAATGGCCTGACCCTGTGCCAGGCTGTCTTTACTGTGCCACCTCCGAGGGGGGTGGGTTGAATTTCCCTCCCCGCCCCAAGCAGAATCTCAGCAGCTGAAAACCTCCAGAACCCAACCGCCACCATGCTCACGGCCACTCTCCACATGCTTGGGCAAGGCTCACCCAAGAGGGGACGAGCCTCCCTCAAGAGGGGATAAACATCACCCAAGAGGGGACTGGCAGAAAAACCCAGGTATGAGGGACCGTGGCTGAGATCTCCAAGCCTCCTTGGATTGGGACTGGGCCTCCTCCCCCCAGCTTCCCAGTTTTCCAGTAGCTTGGCAGCCACACCCACAAACCGCCCCCAGCGCCATGTAATCCCGTCAATGGCCAAGACCCAGAGACTATAAACTAAAGCTCTCGGAAAAGAGCAACGCAGAATCTCATATCCTCTATCTCATTTACTTATCAAAAGTAGCACACATTTTTTTGATTTTAACATACTTGCTTGTAATCTCTCATCTACAGGCTTAAGTGGCTCCAGAATGAAATACAACTACCTTCACACACTTTTCTTTTATTGTGGTGGGAAGATGCTCGGTGGTGGGATTGGTGTCTGAATATTGTCTGTAATGAACTATTGTGAACTACTTTTGTGAAAATAAAATATATAAACAAAAAAAACCCTTAATGGCCATGGAACATAAACCACAATTTAAAAATTTTTTTTTATTAGTGAAACACCATGAGGTACAGTTATAGACTTACAAATTTTTGTGCTTGGGTTTCAGTTATACAATGATCAAGTACCCATCCCTCCACCAGCGCCCATCCTCCACCACCAGGGGTCCCAACATCCCTCCCACTCCCCATCCCACCCTGTCTCTGTGGCAGGGAATTCCCTTTTGTTCTCACTCTCTCTCCTTTTGGGTCCTGTGGTTTGCAAGAGAGGCATTGAGTGGCAATCATGTTTGGTCTATAGTCTACTTCCGGCATGCTTCTCCCATCCTGGGAGGATCCCCCCAACACTCTTTATTTGGTGCTCTCTTCTCTATCTGAGCTTCCTCGTCCCCTAGCACGTGTGGCTAACCTCCAAGTCATAGAACAAAATTCCTGGTACTAATCTCAGCCACTCCTGGGTATTAGTCTCCCATTTTGTTGCTTTATGTTCCCCAGATTAATGCAACCTTTCTGTGTCTATCCCGCTCTTTCTAACTCATTGTGCTTAACATGATACTTTTCATGTAGTACCACTTGTATGAAAATTTCATGACTTCATCTTTTCTAACAGCTACATAGTACTCCATTGTGTAAATGTACCAGAGTTTGTTTAACCATCTGTTTGTTTAGTCATCTGTTCTTGGGCACTCAGGTTTTTTCCAGATTCTGGCTATCGTAAAGAGTGCTGCAATGAACAAACAAGTACAGATGTCACTTCGACTATACGTTTTTGCCTCTCTGGGATATATTCCCAGGAATGATAAACCACAATTTTAGAAGAAATTAATTTTGTTTTGTTTCTGTTTCTGAAAAGAGTAGAAAAACAGAATCCCTTTCTTTTTTTTTTTTGCAGTACCCCAGTTTTGACTTTAATTTGACTATCTGGTCATGTTTTGTTCCTTTAAGTTATCTTTGACGGATCTCTAATTCTGCTGAGTAGTGGCAGAAGGGAAGGGCAAGAAAATCATGGAAATGGGACATTGACCTAGCACTTGCATTGGAAGGACAGATAGCCAGGACTAACGATGTTCCTGGGACTGTCCTCTTCAAATAATTAATTTCATATTTCCTCTAACGACTTTCTGGAGAGAAAGGCAGGAAAGGATTTCCCATTGAACGAACGCTCTTAGAAATGTTTGCCTTGTCTCTTGGGAAAGGAACACCACTATCTACTTAGGAGTACATTTCTACAGGGAAAACACTGATCTTGGTCACAGCTGGATCTTTCTGCAAAATAGCGTTAATAGTTGAGGTTATAGGATTACAGCATTGTGGGGCCGATTAGCTACAACAGTATACAAATGTATTGAACTTGCCATTTGCATTAAGGTCACGTGAATAAGACTTAATTACAAAGCAGCCATTGATTACCAATTATTTAAAGGAAATGGAATCACAGAGATAGCACGGTGGGTAGAGCACTTGACTTGCACACAGCTGACCCAGGTTCTATTCCTGCACCCCATAAAGGTAAAAGGTAAAGACCTTCCAGTTGATCGTCGATTTGCTCGAGCGGGCCCAGTAACGTCTCCATTGGAGACTTTGTTGTTACTGTGTCTGGCATATCGAATACTCTCGGTAGCTTGCCGGGCTCTCCGAGAGGGGCGGAGGAATCGAACTCGGGTCGGCCATGTTGGCCGGTTGTAAGGCGAACACCCTACCCGCTGTGCTATTGCTCCAGCCCCCCTGCACCCCATAAGGTCCTCCAAATCCTTCCAAGAGTGATCCCTGAGCGTGGTGCCAGGAGTAACTCTTAAGCACTTCCAGATGTGACCCCAAAACCAAAAATAAAAAATAAATAAAGGAAAAACTAATTCATATTGACTAATGCTGCTTAAGAGTGAAGGATGAGGATAACAATAAAGTCAAAATATGGATAGCTTCTTAATTATTCAGTGCAGATTGAAATCTATAATAAAATAAATAGTCTTATTCATACAATGACTCATATAAGACACAGTACATAACCCAAATGTAATGTGTCATGTAACATTTGGCATACAAGTGTGTACTGGAGTGTGTGTACTCAGCAATGCACTCTACTTTGAGAGAGAGGTTGGCAAATGATAGCCTGCAGATTGGATGCCTGCTTTTGTGGATAAAGTGTTTGGAACACAGCGACACACATTTCTTTATGTGTTATTGGATGGCTTCTTTCATGCCCCACAATGAACATGAAGGGTTCCAACAGAATCTCTGTGGTTTAACCATATTTAATAAACCAATTGCCCAATATTTAACCAGGATCTCTGAACTTGAACCTAAATCTAGAACAAGGTTATGGCATATACAGTGATAAAGAGATTACCCCACGTCTGTCTTGACGATTTTATAACATGTCATTCAATTTTGTCTTTCCATGCTAACAGAGAAACATGAAAAATGCTAAATAATACATAAAGATTTTCACAAGTAGAAAAAGTGTTCCTGTATGTTTACTCATATTTTTCTTTTCCTTACTTAACTTATATTTTCCCTTTCATTTTTGCTATGTTTCTCTGTCATTTCTTCCTTCCTTTCTCTAACCATTTTCACATACATTTGTATTCTGAAAGTCAAGTGGAATGTGGTTCTTCTACATAGACTGATTCTCTATCTGTATTCATATGAGCAGTGCTGAAAGGTTTTCTAATGAAGTAATGTAAAGATAAACTGAGTAAGATAAATAAGTCCTGGGAATTCCCCTCAACGTTTATTTGATTGTGTAATAGCAGCAGAGCAGGAAGAATTCTGTTTGGTCAAGGTAACCATAGTAAGCACTGTCTGTAACTCAGGTATTTTCTCAGTCACTGGAGGATGAAAGGCAGTCAAGATGAACCTATCTAGAGGCCTAGAATTTTTCTCTTATATTTTTTGTAATTTTCATTGGTTAGGATAATTTCTGCTTCGTATGTATTTTATGTGTGTGTTTTAATAGGGACTTGCACTAGGTTATAATTTTTGTGAGTACAGGAAGGATATTCATTCTGTTCACTCTTTCATTCCCAATGCCTGATAGAAACCAGGGCCCCTAAGAAAAATCACTGAATGACTTCAGTGAGAGAGGGGGTCAGTGAAGCTCCGTGATAGTATAAATACAAGGTCATTTAAATCTTAGATAAATAAATCTGGAAGAGTGTTATTGTCAGTTTACTATATTACTTTTTTTTTATGACATCTTATTGTCTCTTTCCTACTTTGGACAAACTTGCAGGCTATCGAATGTAGCCTGCCCACAGGGCAGAGTCTGGCAAACTCCCCGTGGTGTACCAAATATGCCAAATACCAGTAACAATGATGGGTCTCATTCTCCTAAATAGCCTTGAATATAATCTCAGGGCTAGGATGGTAAAGGTAAAGGTAAAGGCCCTCCCGTTGATCGTCGATTTGCTCGAGCGGGCCCAGTAACGTCTCCATTGGAGACTTTGTTGTTACTGTGTCTGGCATATCGAATACTCTTGGTAGCTTGCCGGGCTCTCCGAGAGGGGCGGAGGAATTGAACTCGGGTCGGCCATGTTGGCCGCTTGTAAGGCAAACGCCCTACCCGCTGTGCTATCGCTCCAGCCCACAGGGCAGAGTCTGGCAAACTCCCCGTGGCGTACCAAATATGCCAAATAGCAGTAACAATGATGGGTCTCATTCTCCTAAATAGCCTTGAATATAATCTCAGGGCTAGGATGAAAGAGACGTTACTGGGGCCTGCTCGAGGCAATCGACGAATAACAGGATGATGAAATGAAATGAAATGAAAACTATATTACTATTTATGTTGTAGTCACTAGGATGGTTTTATCCCTGCCTTTATTGAGGGTGAGCTGAGAGGAGTTCTTTCTGGCGTCTTTGCTTCTCTAAACTGCCACTCCAAAGGAGCTCGAAAGAAAGGGGCCCATTTTGATTTCAAGCCGCCACATTCTCTGCTAACAATATGAAGTTCAGATTTAAGGAGGATTAAACAAAATTCTGCTCTGGAATTTCCCAAGATAGAAAACTCAGGAAACTTTCATTCAGGACCAGTGGGTAAACTCAGGTTCTAGGACTTGCCTCGTGTGTGTGAGTCCTGGTATTAAATCCCAGGAAACTGAACACAAACAAACAAAAACACCACCAACCACAGCAACTTTAACCCAAAGAAACACTCATCAAATATACTTTACAAGCTAGATGTTGTTTTAGATAGCACTGTAGCACTGTCCTCCCGTTGTTCATTGATTTGCTCGAGCAGGCTCAGTAACATCTCCATTGTGAGACTTGTTGTCACTGTGTTTGGCATATCAGATACGTCATGGGCAGCTTGCCAGGCTTTGCCGTGCAGAAGAGATACTCTCGGTAGCTTGCCGGGCTCTCCGAGAGAGGCAGAGGAATTGAACCTGGGCTGACTGAGTTGGCCCCGTGCAAAGCAAACACCCTACCCTCTGTGCAATCGCTCCAGCCCTTGTTTTAGGTACTGAACAATTAATACAACATTAAGATACGGTCCTGATAGTTGAGGCAATCACAACTTAATGAATTATGATTGAAAATTTCTAAGGAAAATGTTGAATGAAGAGGTGAGAAGTGAATAGAGAAGTAGAGAAGTAGCAAAGCGAACTCTTGTTCTCGCTGCATTTTCCTGAACTGTCAGTGCAGTGAAATGCAACCCCTGATAGAGTCATGTAGGAGCAGTGGCTTCAAGGGAAAGTTGTCCAGGAACATCAGAGACAGGAGCAATAAGTGGGCAATAGTTAAGGTTATCCCACGTGCCTCTGGGATGCTGCAGCATGTGAGATGGAGGTTCAGAGCCCAGCCAGGCATGGGCCAAAGAACTTTCCTCCAGAGATCAGTGGGTCATGCAGAACAGGACCAGGGAGCAATGCACTAATGCCAGATACCCAATAGCAGGCGACTTCCCAGCAAATAGCTGGGAAGCTGGGAGCAAAGGGCACACCCAGGACCCTGGCCCCTGAGAGGACCTGGGCCCATTGGGTGAGCCCAGCAATTCCCAGGACGACCCTGGTCCAGCCAGGACTTAAAGTTTAACCTGTGACCATTGGGTGGGATAGAGAGAGCTGGAGTGGAAGGGGAAGAGAATGTGGTTGTGCCTCTTGCCAGGGGCTAATGCACCCACGGGCATCACTCCTCTCCATGGGGTTTGGCTTATGGGTCTCCAAGAACTCTCCAACCACATCTAGGGCTGTTGCTGAGATTATTTCAGATCCGGGATCTCTGCCTCCACTCGGCCACAGTCCAGACTCTAGCTTTTATGGGGCCACGTAACTTCAATGCCTTTTAAAATCTGTTTCTTTGACGTCCTTCCAGTATATGTTTGATTGCTCCACCTTTGTGGTTTGAATATACAACTGGAGTTGCCTTTGCTGTTTGAGGCAGAAAGGTGGCATGCATAGAAACCTGAGCCCAGAGCTCTGGGAGTGAAAGATGATGTCCCAGAGGGAGAAGCATCCTGTGGGACACTGTGACACTGCGGTCTCATTGAAGTACCATGGCAGCTCCTGCATTCTGCTCTGCTCTGCTCTGCTCTGCAGAGACTGGACTGCAGAACTGGAGGATTAGAACTGGACCACAGCAGAGAAATAAAGGATGATGGGTAACGGCTGAGGAAGCACCAGCTGAGGGTCCAATCTGGAGGAGAGGGAGAGGGTGGATGAGCCCCTCACCCTTGCCTTACCCTGGACACTGTCCAGTAGGAACCTGTCTGCCAGCCACTCCCAGGCTGCTACCCAGTGTTGGCACCAACCGCTGCTAATCTAAACAGATGCAGAACTGTTAGTATACAGAGCAATGGACACCACAGTATCCTGGTAAATATTCTCAGATTACATTCTGCAGCCCTCAAGTCTGATATAACACCTACACAACAAGCCAATGGAAGACAGCTGCTCGCTTCAGGACACAGTAGAAGCAAACAATCCTAAACAAAGGAGGAACGGGGTGAATCTGACGCAAATGACAGCAAAATAGAAACTGGAGAGGGGGCGATGCATTTCTATTTGGTAGACTTGAATGAGTTTAACTTGAAGAAAAGATGGAAAGAACATTTGTACAATGTTAAGTGAAATCAGAAAAGTGATGGCCCAAATGATGCCCAAATTATGTGATTTATAAAGAAACAAGTAAACAGCTCCAAACAGAAATGATTATAATTAAAAAATGTTAGAACCTGGTGCTGGTGGTGATAGTCCAGCAGG
This sequence comes from Sorex fumeus, assembly GCF_029834395.1. Classification (NCBI taxonomy): domain Eukaryota; kingdom Metazoa; phylum Chordata; class Mammalia; order Eulipotyphla; family Soricidae; genus Sorex; species Sorex fumeus. The sequence continues at coordinate 508,317 of NW_026606070.1, read as the reverse complement.
CAGGGCACTTTCTGGCATGCTGCTGACCTGTATAGAGTCGCTGGCATCTCATATGGTTCCCAAGCACCGAAAGAAATAATCCTGAGTGCAGAGTCAGGAGTAAACTGTGACCATTGCCTGGTGGGACCACCAAAAAAGTCAATCAATCAATCAATCAATCAATCAATAAGAACTAAGTTTAAGACTCCAACAAATGTACTTATCAGCAAGCAAGGAAAAATAGTTGATGGTCACTGAGTTGTAAAGCGCGGTAATGCTATGATGAAAATTTATTATATGTATCTTTCGTTTTATAATTGGTACATAGCATGTACTTTAGAGAGATGATTTTGCTTGTGGGTGGAAAGTTCTAAAAAGAAGGACTTCCCTGTCTGCACGTAAGATGAACTTCCCTGTTCCGTTGAGAAAACACTGAGTTAAGGAAACTCCCTGGAGCCGTGCTGATAAGATGCCAGTCAGGTGCTCCTGGCCTGTGTTGTTTGAGCAAGAAGCAAAGTGATGATGAGTTTGCAAAGACGCCTGCAAAAACAGGTTCTGGGACCCCTAAGCTTTGTCTAGGGCTCCAGGCACTGGCCTAGCCTCCCGCCGTGGGTCTGATCAGCGAGTGTAATAAAGACCCCTTGGTTCCCTCCATGGATTGTCTCAAGTGCTTTGTAAACCCCTTACAATGTTTGGCGACCCCAGCAGCAGAATGCACAAAAACATAACTGTAAATAGAGAAAAGATTGTAAAATGCAAAACGAGTGTAAAAGCCTAACAGGGCTTCACCAGGAGAAATAATAACGGTAAGTATACAGGAAAAGAGAGAGTGGAAAAGGTAGAAATTTTTTATGAAGAAATAATGACACACCAGTGGTGGGGCAGGTGTTGGAACATTAAATGCCTGGAACACTTTATCATAAACAACCTTGTAAATCATGGTAGTTAAATAAAAAAAAAATAGAATAAATGTATATGGTGAGAATTTAAAAGATAATGTTAAAAATTAAAGAGATAATGAATGTTGACTGATTTTGTAAAGGAATCCCACATCTAAATAAAGAAACTAAAAAATAAAGACACATTTTTGAGAATAATGTAAAAACTCAAGCAGACATGCATTAAGAAATACTATAATAAAATGGTTAAATAATTGAGATAAAAACAATGTTCTTAGGGATTTAGCAATTAGGGAAGAAAAAAAGAATTGGATACAAGAGAATTTCCCTAAGATCAATCATGAGTTTTTCCAGTTTCTCAAGAAAGTTGAATAAAATTGATAAAACCTTAGCTAGGCTAATAAATGAGAGAAAAATCTAATAATCAGAGCCATAAGTGAATAATGACAAGCTACTCCATATATGATAGAAATACAAAGAATTATAAGAGGCTAATGTGACTACCTTTCTATGCCAACAAATCTGATGAGGAAATACACTGAAGTAGGAAGAAAGAGAAAAATGAATCAACCAATTACTATCTAGAAACTGAAACTAAAATTTCTCTCAAAGTAAACGTCCATAACCAGTGGATTCTAAGAGTTAATTCACCAACCTAAGAACTTCATGCCATTCTCCTCAGCTTCTTCACAGAATTGGAGAAGAAATACTTTTGAACGCATTTTGGGAGAGTGGTGCTCTTGGAGTTACGATTCACTCTGTGCTTAGAATCTCTTCTAGTGGTCCCCAGAGGACTGGATATGGCACCAGGAATTCAAACTGGGGTTGGCTATGTGCAAGGTAAGTGCTGTAACCCCTGTACTGCCTCTCTCACCCCTCAAATACATTTTATGACATTAATAGAACCTAATAACCAAACCAGAAAAAGACGGCACTTATATTGGCCTGTATAAGTGCAGGCCAATATCTATGATGAGCATGGATTCAGAAACTCTTGACCAAAAGTTAGAAAATTAAATTCAACAATGTATAAAATGTATCAATATATCTCTCTCAACAGAAGGAATATCTCTGAATGCACCATTTATGTGTACCTAGGTCGAGAAGTCAACCTGATGGACAACCTGGCACCTAGAGTTGTGCAGGAGGAAGAGAGCGGCTTGGAACGCCTTCAAGAGCATCGAAGAAATAGCTAAGAGGACGAAGAACCTCCGGCTCCGGGCACATCTCTTCGATTCCACCATTCTTCCTGCATTAACATACGCCTCAGAGACCTGGGCCCTACGCAAACAGGATAAGAACGCTATTCGGGTCTCCCAAAGAGGAATCAAAAGAGCTATGCTTGGAGTATCACACTTCACTCAAGTGAGAGAAAGAGTCTGGAGTTTCAAACTCTGTCAAGAATCAAGAATCAGGGACGCTGTTTCCTTTGCCACGGCATCGAAAATCAGATGGGCTGGACACATAATGATATTTGGAGACGACCACTGGACTAGAGCTGTTACCAACTGGATTCCACAGGATGTCAAAAGACCGCATGGCCGCCCACCTACGAGATGGTCAGACTTCTTTATCAAGACCCTGAGCGATCGGTTTGAGGCTCTTCATGTTCCTGGAGTGAGCAGATGCCATTGGGTTATACTAGCATGCGACAAGTACTAATGGAGACGTTACTGGCACCCACTTGAGCAAATTGATAAGTAACGGGATGTCAAGTGATTAAGTGATCAAAAAAAACCCCTAAAAAACCAAAAATGAACAAGTGACTTTTATTCCAGGCATCCAAGAATGGATCAACATATACACATTTATCAATACAATACATTTTATCAATAAAAGAAAGACAAAAATCATATGATAATATCAAGGAAAATTTTCATAAGGTTCATCACAATTATGATAAGTATATGTTTTTTTGGGGTGGAGTTTGGAAAACATAAACTTAGAAATGGGTGTTTCTCCAACTGAGGTTGATTCATTGCCACACAAAGTTTACTTCTTCCCCGTTCTCTTGGTTGGGTATCTTAGTTCTCCCCTGCAAACTTTGACCCTACTTGCTAGCCCAGCTCCAATGGTCTTCAGTGGAGTAGTTCCAAAATGATCCTGGGTTTACCATACTCATATAATGCAGATTCCTTACTGTCCTGGGAGCCATTTCTGTCTGTTCACTATAGGTGATGAAAGATCTGGAAATAAAATCATCATTAAGACAGACATTGCCTTATCACAATCTATAACATGTAAAAAGTGCAAACATTAACAATGATATTGGAGGAAATTGCAACAAAATGTTATGTACCCATGCTAGAGGGGCAGAGAGAATGAGCTGGTTATGCTTGGGTCGTCCCTTGGGTCAGCCTCATAGAGGAGGTGACATCAGGACTGCGCTTTCTAAAACAATCCAGAGTTTTCAGACTAATACAACAGAGGTGATTTGGGACTAATCGAATTAGTTATTCTACAGGGAACAACAAGCAAAAAATGGCACAGAAAAATGTAAAAGTCTGCCAAACATTTTATAACTGGAGGTCTTGTTAGTTCCTCTCTCCCTGTCTAAAACTTACCAAAGTAGCCCTATTCTTCAGGAGAATTGAATTCTGTTCCTGAATATCAAGATTATTCTGTTTGATATCATTAGAACTTCCCAATGCTGCCTTTCAGTCCCAGATTTTGATTCTGATATCAGCTTCTTAGAGAGCCCGCTTTACTGAATTTGCTTTCTATCGTGCATACCTCTTTGAGTCAACAGAAGGAAGGTCATAACTCTTGGATACTGAGCTTTGGCCCGTTTTACATTCAACTCTCTCTGAAATTGAACTTTACTTAAGCATTCAAGGGCAAGTGATTGAGAAAAGTGTGCTCCGGAGAGAAACAAGAAGGGAGGAGGGGCACAAGAGCAAGGCAAAGACTCCAAGGCCAAGGGTGCATCTCCAGGTTCTCTTTTGTCCTAGGGGGAGCTCGGACAGTAAATGGAATTTCAGGGCTCATGGTGCCTGTAGGCCAGGGAGCAAGGATGTTGGGCTTCTTGGAATGAGTCATTAGTAAGTGGAGGACAGGGTCTAGCTGTTGGCAGCACAATCAGCTCAGGGTGGGAATAGAGATGGGAAGGGGTCCCGAGAGGTGCAGTGTCTGCTACGGATTCACATCAAACCTTTCCCCCAAGTTCATGCCTCATTCGCAGAGGCACTTCTGGTGCCAAAATGTTTTCAGGCTTTTTCCCTTGCCAGGATGAGTTGGTCTCCGCTGTGCCAAGTTGTAATAAAACACCTGCATTCCTGGAAAGTAATAGCCCCTTCAAAGACAAGGGAAAAATAACAAAAACAAAACAAAACTAATGCTATTCTTACTGCTTAGGAGGCTAACCAATCTCAGATGAACAGTGAGCTTTTATTTCTATCAAAATATCATTCCATGTGGAAGGTGGAACTTAAAACTGTAAGGTGCACAAAAGAAATGATCTTTGGGTCTGAAATACACAGGCTGCTTCCCGATGACTAGCCAACAGCAGGATAAACTATTTCCAGGATGTTCTGCATTCAGATTGGGTATGTTCCAAAGCCAGTCTTACTGATGAAAAGTTTTATACCTACAATACAACAAGTGTAGGTTAATGGTACATACAGTTTGCAACCTCAACCAGAATTTTTGAATATTTTATTTATTTTATTTAATTTTGCTTTTTAGGTCACACCCAGCGATGCTCAGGGGTTACTCCTGGCTCTACACTCAGGATTACTCCTGGTTGTGCTCAGGGGAACATATAGGATGCTGGGAATCAAACCAGGGTCAGCTGCATGCAAGACAAACACCCTACCCACTGTGCTATCACTCCAGCCCCAAATTTTGGAATATTTTAGTCCTGACTCTTTCTTCTGCTCTATGTATGATTAATAATTAGAATGAAACAATTTGGAAAACAATTGTGCCTTTTGCTCTATTGTTTCTGCATGGGGATTATTATAATGACCTTCCTCTCTTTTCCCCTTTCTCTGGCATGAAATATTTAAGAGCTAAAATTAGAGTTCTTAAAACATACACTTCTATATCTCTTATTAAAAAATCAATAATAATGATGGAATCATGCAATAAGAATACGTTGAAATGAACAAACTTTGGGTTAAATTGAAAATGAGCCTCAAATCTACCCCCCCCCACCCCACCCTAATTTCTCAGTTGATACTCATAATACTAATATGTAATAGTTATTGCTGGGAATCAAGTGAGTTGTCTTGTACTTACTACAGTTGAAACCTAATCTGTTTTTACTCCATTTCTTGGAAATTTAGTAATCTATATGCAATAATTTGTAACTAATGATACTATTGAATTACCATTACCCTGTCATTCTGGATAAAAGGGAATCAGCTATACCTTTGTTTCCATTATGCCATATTTGTGATGACATCATAATCTAATTTTAAAAATAATTAGATTTGCCTCATTTAACTTTGCCATTGCTTGGAAAGGTTACATCTGTAAAGTAAACATAAAATACTAAGAAGCCAAGTGGAGCCCAAATGATTTGTTTACATTTAACATTGATTTTTTTTAAAAGCTCGTTTCCCTGTTTTGTACAGGTGACAGTGGAAAAAACAAAAGAATCTCTGAATGAAAAATACCTGGATTATTATGTTATAGAAGTGGGTCCCGGACCCTCCTGTTAGTCTCGGAGATGCTGACATTCACTGAGCCTATGGCTCTAGCAGGAAGATTGAAAACAAATTATGCTTTGAAGAGGATGTTTCTTCAAACACAAAATAGTAGCAGATCGACGGAATTGACAAGGAATGGTGTGAATGGCAAGTCAATGGGAAGAAAGACAACACTATTAACATACATTTATGTTCAGTGAAGTTTCTTCCACGGTCTTAATTTGATAGCTTTGTGCAAGCAACAAACTCACATTTTTTTCCTCCTAATAAATGTTTGTGTTGCTACTATGAGAAAAATATTGCATTTGCACATGTTTCTATATTACATTTCAAGGATAGTTAAGAGAAATATATCTGATTTCTCAAACATTTTAACTATTTATCTTGGCTAATTGATGGTCTGACAACATTACTTTAGGTCAAAAAATAGGAGCAAGATGGAAAATCTTTCCCAAAACGTGGAAAAATTTACTTTAATAATCTTGTTGGTCCTGTCATGTGTGGAGCAAATTCAAGGGGTCTTTGACTTAAGTAGCCTGACCATTAAAGCACCCAATCTTTTACTGTGTTCCTTTTTAGTGGCTGGGATCCTTAATTGGTCTTTTATAGAAAAAGTCATCCAAAGAAGTGGAATGATTCCTGTTCATTTCTAGGACTCTTGATCAACAATAAATTTCACCAAATATCAGGCGTTTTCTCCTTTTAGCAGACTTCATAATGTGCTACATGGAAGACACTCTTTTAGATGTCATAGGCAGGAGGCTGAGTATTGATTTTTTTGCACAAATCTCCATGAAATTATAAGCTTTATTTATTTATACACACTTTTGTTAAGGTTTTAGGTTACATCCACTGGGTTTCCAACTCACTTTCAGCAGTATTCATGAGACTGTGGAATGCTAGGGATCAAACCCAGGGCAAAGCAAGTACTCCAACTGTGAGTTTTCGCTGTAGCCCCATTATATATGCCATATTTTAAGCAGTATTTGTTGATACCCAGAGAGCAAGTCTTTAATTTAATTTCTGTACCCAGTAATGTGTCAAAATGAGTTCTTCTGCATCACCACCCAATCATATTGGGAATAACTTAAATTGCAAAAAAAATCCATTTTCAATGATTGAAGTATGATCCCTCAGAGGGAGGGTATCACTCACAAATTCTGCTAGATTTATTCAACATTTCCCAAGAGACAGTTACCTCGCTATGAATAGCAGGTGATAATATAAGCTATTCTATCCAACAGAAAATTTATCAGGAAAATTTATCTTGGCTCAACCCAACTTGACAAATATATCTAGAATCTGACAAGCTATCCCCTTTCTGCCACCCTCTTCAAGACACCATCGCGTTCCTTGGATTGTTACCCCTGTCTCTTGTTTCCTGCCTTACTCTCTCTGTTTATTCTCAACACACAGCATGATCAATCCTTTGGAAATTTTTGCTACGCAATGGCAATCCACTCTGAGTGGAAGATTCTATTATAGCTACAGCCTTCACTACACTTCCATATCGGATAACTTATCCCACCTGTTTCCCTCTTCTCCCTTCTCTCTATTTCCAACCCCACCGACCTCCTTTCTCTTTCTGTCTCAGCGCTGTTTCCTCTGCCTGGAAGGTGCTTTCCCCTGACATCTTTGTGGTCTATGCTCTTTCTTTTTCAATTCTGTTCAAATGTTACGTTCTCAGCACATTTGCCTCCTCTCTTATCCTCCTCCCTTCTGGACAATCCCAGTCTCTAACCTGCTTCTTATCCCCAGAGTATATTGTTGTATCTCCTCACCCTCATCTACTAGAATGAGAACTTCGTGAGATCAGAGATTTGAACTGTTTGTTCACTGCCAGACTGATATTTGGTTAGTGAGTGAATGAATGCTGCCATTTTATGACAATGACAGAAAATTGTTTGGGTCACCATAGTATTTAATCAACTTTCTTTTTCAATCTGGTCCTCTCGTTGTTCATCGATTTGCTTGAGTGGACCCAGTAACGCCTCCATCATGAGACTTGTTGTTACTGTGTTTGGCATATCGAATATGTCACAGGGAGCTTGCCAGGCTCTGCCGTGCGGGCGAGATACTCTCAGTAGCTTGCCAGGCTCTCCAAGGGGGGCAGAGAAATCGAACTCGGGTCGAACATGTTGGCTGCTTGTAAGGCAAACGCCCTACCGCTGTGCTATCGCTCCAGCCCATATTGGAATGGACACAAATGCATAGAAGTATTCCTACCTCTCTTGAATCTAAGACTGTCACTGTCACTGTCACCGTCACTGTCCTCCCTTTGTTCATCGATTTGCTCGAGCGGGTCCAGTAACGTCTCCATTGTGACACTTGTTACAGTGTTTGGCATATTGAATACGTCATGGGTAGCTTGCCAGGCTTTGCCATGCGGGTGAGATACTCTCGGGAGCTTGCCAGGCTCTTCCAGAGGGGCGGAGGAATCGAACTCGGGTCCTCCTAAACAGTTGATAAGCAAAGCAAAAATTCAGCAGTTATGGGGGGAAATGTGCCTATTATTGAAAGGACTACACTTACGTAGATAGAGAAGCCATCTCTTAATATAATCCCCCAATTCAAGTACAGCTATCTACCGCTCAACATTACTGGAGTCTTGGCAGATATCTCCCAGCCAGAGAAGAGAAGAATAAGTTTATGACACCAAGATACCAATTTATACACAAATTTTTTTGTGTGAAGTTTACTGAAAGGCATACTCTATTGAATGATAAAATAAGTAGAATTCCAGTCTTCATGCAGTTTCTCTTTTCTTCTTGGAAGTGGGTTGTAGCTAGAGTTGCTGGGAAATGGAATGTGTGAGAGGGCAATGCAGAGAGGCTGAGAATTACTCTAATAAATATTTCCCCATTGGAAAAAATCTTTGAGAATAGAAAAGAAGTACTATACCTAATGATATTTGCTTTGTTGAAATTTGATTAGAATTAATGTAGCTTAGATATTTAAAATTTTTGCTTTTGTTTTAATTAAAAATTTTTGGAAACCACAAATGCAAAGAGATTTTTAAAAATCTGTTCTGGGACCAGAGACATAGTACAGCCAAATTAGTTGCCAATCAGCACACAGCTGGCTTGGGTTCGATTTCTAGCACCCCGTATGCTCTCCTTTCACAACAAAGCCAAGAGTAAGCCCAGGTGTGGTCCCAAAACCAAACCAAGAAACAAAATAAGTAAACAGATATTAAAAAACCATCTACTTTGTTGTCATGGAAAGAAATACTCAAAATATGAAACTTAGGCAACTTATTTATACTCAAGGAGAAGTTAGAAGTCTATGACTGAAACGAGATGTGTTTGTACTGTCAATTAGCCTTACTAATACTGGAAATCTTCCATTTCAGACCATTCCTTGGGTTTTCTTCAAGGTGATAAAAATTCACGTGATAAAAGAAACACAGATCAGTGTGGGTGCTTTGGTATTCAGTACGGGGGAGACATGATGTACAAATCATTGTAGTCTTTGTCCTTGTAGGATTTACTGTGAAAGCATACATTTTTTTTTTTTGCTTTTTGGGTCACACCCGGCAATGCACAGGGGTCACTCCTGGCTCTGCGCTCAGGAATTACACCTGGCGGTGCTCAGGGGACCATATGGGATGCTGGGAATCGAACCCTGGTCTGCCGCGTGCAAGGCAAACGCCCTCCCAGCTGTGCTATCGCTCCAGTCCATGAAAACATACTTTGATGTAGAGTGAACATAGACTTTACTAGTACCCATCGGGCATACATGTTAACACTAAAGGTGAAAAAGTGTTTACAAAGTATTTATTGAGTGCCCCTTCTTCTCCAAGCACAGAACCTCGTAGAGGAGTAAAAGATTAGAGTTTGGAGTCTGAGAGCGTGTTTAATATGCTGAGCATAAACTCAGTATGTGGCAAGTGTGGGGTAGAGGATGCTTTTTTGAGCGTCACTGACAGCAACCTCCAAGAGCAGGACCCAAGCATCTCTGAGGATAACCAAAAAACAACATGAAGAAAACAAAAATTGCAACCAATTACCACTGCTGAAACAGAGTCTGAATGGAAGAGATAGAAATAAAAAGATATACTACAGAAAAAAATGTACTATCTTGGTCTTATATGTATATAGGGCCACTGTCACTGTCATTGTCCTCCAGTTGTTCATCGATTTACTCGAGCAGGCCCAGTAATGTCTCCATTGTGACACTTGTTACTGTGTTTGGCGTACTGAATACTTCACGGGTAGCTTGCCAGGTTCTGCCATGTGGGCAAGATACTCTCAGTCGCTTGCCGGGCTCTCTGAGAGGGGTGGAGGAATCGAACCTGGGTCGGCCAGGTCGGCTGCATGCAAGGCAAACACCCTACCCACTGTGCTATTGCTCCAACCCATTTTGGGCCACAGGAAAAGAAAATGAATTTCGGAGAGGTAAGCTAAGGAAGTATCATAAAATCATAGAAGAAAAAGAAAATAACTTAGATATGTCAATCCCACTCAGAAAATATCTGAGTGTGTGACAAAGGCATGCAAACATGGAATGAGACAGTGATAGAAAAGTAGGATGAAGTTATCAACTTTTAAATACATATTGTTAGCAAAAAATGCAACCAATTGAAAAAAGTGAAAATAAGCGACACTAGAAAGGATAAGAAAGGATCGAGGCTCAGAGAGTTTGAAAATAAGGGAAAGGACATATTTTCACTTTATTCTTAACTATCACTTATTCTAAAATATCAGATTTAAAATCTACTCTATGTTTTAATTCGTAAAACAGAAAATATCTCACACCCGTGCACAGGAACTGTAGAGCCAACTGTAAGAGCTAAAATTGAAAATCCAAGCAGAGAGGAAAAAGAGGTGATGAAGGAAGGGAAAAACAACAACACAACAACACAACGGAAGTACTGGCGCAGTTTTCATTCGCAATGATACATGCTGGAAAATAGTAGAATCCCATCTTCAAAGGACTGTGAGAAAAAAAATAACTGTCAGGCTAGAATCACATTCTCAGAGAAGTTATTCAAAAATGAAAATGGAATAAAACTACTTCAAAATGTGCAATGACAAAGTGTTTATTATTCATAGACTCTTAAAGAAAATGTTCTAAGAGTGTGGAACTCAACGGAGAATAAAAACGTGGGCTTAGGCTAAAGAAAGTAAATCCGAAGGAAAAAGACAAATACTGAATTTTCTCACTTATTTGTGATATATAGAATAACATGGCAAGGCAATGAAAAGTTTCAATGGTGGGCAAATCTTTGGTCCTGGATTGCAGAAACAAACATGCCAGGAAAAGAGAGAAATGGGATGGGGTCGGGGGAGGGGGGATGAGAAGAGGCAGTCTGGAAGGAACATAGGGCCAGGAGTCAGGGGCTGTGGCCTGTCTGTCTGTCTGTACTAGTGCCAGCACCACTGTAAGTAAAGGACCCAAGTGACAGTGAAAATTTAAAATGTGTCTGTCAAGGACAAGATTGGGCAGTGGGAGGGAACCTTGAGTCACAGTGGAGGGATTGGACTTAGAACACTGTCTGCATGCAACTTCAAGGCCAACAAATTTGTGAATCACTGTAGCACTGTAGCACTGTCCTCCCGTTGTTCACCGATTTGCTCGAGCAGGCACCAGTGACGTCTCCATTGTGAGACTTCTTGTTACTGTGTTTGGTTTATCGAATATGTCACAGGTAGCTTGCCAGGTTTTGCCGTGCAGGTGGGGTACTCTCGGTAGCTTGCCGGGCTCTCCGAGAGGGGTGGAGGAATCGAACCCGGTTCGGCCAGGCTGGCCACATGCAAGGCAAACACCCTACTGCTGTGCTATCGCTCCAGCCCTTGTAAATCACAGTGCCTAAATTAAAAACAAAAACAAAAACACCTTTTTTCAATGTGTATACAAAATCCAGTGCTGAACAAAGGAGCAGAGATGGGCTGCAGTGATGTGTAAAGGTCTGGGGCAGGGCCAGGAGAGGGGGTTGGCAAAGAGATAAACTAGGCTTTGTAAGGGGGAACTCTGGATTGGTTCCTCCTGAAGCTTCCCGAAGGGGGAAGGTGGCGGTTCCTCAGCAAGGCTGCTCGGGCAGGAGGCAAACCAGACTCCCAGACTTGTGCATTACTCAGAGGGGGCGAACTAGCCCGCGCCTGTCCACACAGACCCCCAGCAGCCTCTGGTTCCCAAACTGCAAAGTTGCTCTCCCTTGCCTTGGGCTGGACTCTGTCGTGTGGGGATGAGCAGAGAGGAAAAGAGGTGATGAAGGAAGGGAAAAACAACAACACAACAACACAACGGGAGTACTGGCGCAGTTTTCATTCGCAATGATACATGCTGGAAAATAGTAGAATCCCATCTTCAAAGGAAATTAACCTGCCCAAAATTCAGGTGTGTGGGTTTTGTGACTTACGTCTCTAAGCTTTCTTGAAATCAGGAAGGGCTACCAACCCCACATTCCCTGTATTTCTGGAAGCCCTAGCAGTCTCGCCCACACCCCAAAGCCTCCACCCAGTTAAAATTTTAACTCCAGCTGTTACCACCCAGATAAAAATTCTGGACTTCCGGAAGTGACATGTCCAAAGTCTACAACACTGATCATCCAGTAGTACCATTCCAAAGTGGATAGGATGTAACACAGAAGGCAACCAATCTCCACTAATCAAACAGTAACACAGAAAGTTAACCTGGAACATCTCAGGAACCCTTCACCCAAGGACTTAATGTTTCCATGGTGAGATGCAACGGCTTACACTAATTTTCTTCTAAGGAAATATTTTTTAATCATTCTGTTAGCAATTTATTGACAACAAGCAACATAAAATAAATGATTATGGTCTTGCTATGGGGCAGGCTTGAGAGGTGGCTGGGGAAATTGCAGACAATTGTGGAGGAAAGATGTGAATGGGGGTGGGATTGGTGTTGGAATATTGAATGCCTGCAACAAATAAATAATCGTGAACAACTATGAGAAATCACAGTGTTTTATATAAAGTATGGGGGAAATGTTTATGTAAGTAGGTCTTACTTAGTTCATGTAGCACTGTAGCACTGTCCTCCCGTTGTTCATCGATTTGCTCGAGTGGGCACCAGTAACATCTCCATTGTGAGACTTGTTGTTACTGTGTTTGGCATATCAAATACGTCACGGGTAGCTTGCCAGGCTCTGCCATGTGGCCAAGATACTCTCGGTAGCTTTCCGGGCTCTCTGGAGAGGAGTGGAGGAATCGAACCCGGCTCAGCAGCATACAAGGCAAATGCCCTACCCACTGTTCTATCGTTCTGGCCCACCTAGTTTATGTAAACTCCAAAACATATTAGCACAGAATTTCTTTGTTTTATGAATGACAGGAAAGGCATGATTATTATTATAATGAAATCCAAATATAAAATAAAACTTAATGCAATATACTGTAGAATCGAGTTACATACATAAATATGTAAATGCAAACAATCATAGTATTTTATTATAGTAAAAGATTTTATTTTCCTGATTACAAAGATTAAAATAATATAGCAATCATAAATTGGCTCTTACTGATTTATTTTCTGATCATTCTATTTGCCATTTCTTAATGTTTTGTTGGAACAATCAATATAAAGTAAATTTGTTATGTGCCTAAGGGGACAGGCTGTGGATTGGATGAAAAATAGGGACATTGATGGAGAGAAGGTCACACTGGAGATGTTAGAACACTGAATGACTGAAACAACTATACAATGAACAACTTTGTCTATCACGGTGTTTTTAATAAAAATAAAATAAAATAAAATAAATAAAATAATATTCAGACTGCACTTCCTGAATATAATAAGAATCTACACCTATTAAAGCACTGACTTTGATGTTTTTTAAGTAGAAATAAATAATTCATTGGATTTTTCAACATTAAAAGAAAAGACTCATGCCTTAAAGACAGAGGTTATGGGTAATCTTGAGAGAAGAGATGGTTTGGTCTTGAGGAGGCCAGTGAAGTAGACAGATGCCAGGAGGAAATGGATCTGACTCTGGAGGTACGTAAGAAGGTCTCAGGACTCTGAACAATTTGACGGGATCAAGGGAGGCAAGGCCGAGGGCTGAGGACAGCTTCCAAGGCAGTGACCAGAGGCGGGAGGAGAGAACAAAGGTTGGCTCCCACAGAAGGGCTCCTGCAAATGATGGTGAGGTGGAGAGGAACAGTTACTTTTTTTTAAAAAATTTTTATTAGTGAAACACCATGAGGTACAGTTGAGGACTTACAAGTTTTTGTGTTTGGATTTCAATTACACAATATCCCTCCCACCCACCCTCAGAACCCCCAGCCCACCCTGCCTCTGTGGCAGGGCATTCCCTTTTGTTCTCTCTCTCTTTTTCGGTGCTGTGGTTTACGAAAGAGCCGTGTAGCACTGTATCACTGTCCTCCCGTTGTTCATCGATTTGCTCGAGTGGGCCCAGTAACGTCTCCATCATGAGGCTTGTTGCTACTGTGTTTGGCATATTAAATACGTCACGGGTAGCTTGCCAGGCTTCGCCGGGAACAGCCACTTCTAAGGTGGAGAAAGCCTTGGACGGGAGACGCGTCTAAAGTTTAAATGCTAAAGGGCTGAGTCCAAAGAAGACAGGGAAAGGCTGAAGAAAGAGAGATAATTTAGGATGCCTCTTAGAGTAAGGGAGAGAGTGAAAGGAGGCAATGGGCCTTTGATAACTGAGAGCAAAGGAAAGAGGTAGAAAGAAACTCGTAGCCCCCTTCTCTTTGAAAGCAACACCTCACAGGCACTGAGTAGTGATGAACAAGTACTTAGGAAATGCATGAATCAGAGCCTGGAATGATATATATATATTCAGGAAGCCCCAGAAACAGAATATGACTGAGGAAACGCCAGTATATTCTCAGGATAGGTTTGGTAGACCTCTAGTGGCCAAAACAGAACATCTTTTAATGTAACGTCAGGGAAAAATAATTGAATAATATAGCTAAGGTTAAATTTATTTGTAGCAGAACATACGGAGAAAAACAACGCTCTCCAAACGTCCTGCTTGCATCTTCGATTGACTGTGTTCATGATCTTCAGCGGTTTGGTGGCACATGAGTTACGAGTTCGCTCTTAATAAATCACAACTCAGAACTAAGGCTTATGGAAGTGAATTTAGGAGTCTTTTTATTGTAATTAAAATATCTTAAATATTCCTATAGGACAGGACTAACTACATATGTACGGAATTTCATGCAAAATCTAGATAGAAAGAAGCACCTATTCATTTGAAAATGAAGAATTTCCTCTAACATTGTCAAAAGTCACTTATGACCAACTGAACCCTTGATTTGAGAAGTCTCATATATGACAAAAAAGGCGTATCTAAAAACAATGATAACAATGGAGGTGTAAAATTAATTAAAAACACAAAACTGTGGAAGTAAGGGTAACCAAACTATTTTAATCCTCAGACATGATAAAATGTACTAATGTCAAATTGCTCAAAGAACATTTGAGTGTACATTATAATTCTTTTGTCAGTCTGAATGTTTTCTAATAGAGATAAAGTTAAATTACCCTCAAGTTAATGACAATCAAATAAAATGTGTGGCACCCACTTGAGGTTAATTAAATTTAAAAAAATCTCTTGTTTGTGAATCAGGAAAAATACTTTGTATGACTTCAGATTTTGTCGGTTTTGTTTCTTACATGATACAATTTACCAACAAAGAAAAGAGTTCTAAGAGTAGGATTATTTGTGGCAATTATGCTGATGATGAGACTCAGTGGAAGAGAATAAAGAAATTTTCTTTATACTTTTTTTTTACCGAATTTTATTTTAGACACTTTTTAATTTTTTTATTAGGTGCCAGACTATAGATACGGTCATTTCTCTAATTCATCACTGCAAAATTGAAAATCTAGAGATTGGAGAATGGAAATCAATTCAATTCTTTGGAGCTTTCTTATTTACTTTAAATGTTTAACTCTTACTGATTTTGAGAATAACATTAGTAACAGTGTGAGAACCACTCTTTCAACAATTTTAAAGTACCATACACAGTGCTAACATTCTTTATAGCTTTTATTGATCTTCCTGGGATTTACATATCAGATATTCTGACCCTCCTGAAATTGCCAGCAATATTAACAGTAATCTGGAGGCAAGTATAAAAATTTCTAGGCATTTGCAATAAATTTCTTTTCCTTTCTTTCTTTCCTTCCTTCCTTCCTTCCTTCCTTCCTTCCTTCCTTCCTTCCTTCCTTCTTTCCTTTTCTTTTTGGGTTACACCCAGAGATGCTCAGGGGTTCCTCCTGGCTCTGCACTCAGGAATCACTCCTGGCGGTGCTCAGGGGACCATATGGGATGCTGGGAATCGAACCCGGGTCAACCAAGTGCAAGGCAAACGCACTGTGCTATCGCTGTGCTCTCGCTCCAGGCCCATTAAATTTATTTCTTAGAAATGTAGCTGTGCATACGAAGACTGAGTGCTTATTTATTTCTTTCCCTGCCAGGTTTTGTCAGGCACTGTTGATTCATGGTACTGCTAACAATAGTTTGGGGCATGGCAAAGTTCCAGTTCGACATCCCGTTTCCACATCATCCCTCCACCTCTGCCTCAAGACGTCTTCCGACTCACCTCAGCCCCACCCCATGCTACCCCACTGACAAACATTTTAGTGTGATTTTTATAGCTTGTTTCCCTATTTACATTAGCTTTAGTGTTTATGGCTTGGGTGTACTCAGTTACCTCTCCTGACCAGAGTGCCTAAAACCTTCCATCAGCCCATTTCCTCATTCTCTCCTCTCCCACCCACCCCCGTCCACACCCACCTCCTGCTTATTTGACATTCTTAGTTTTATAACCCAGGGCAAAGGGCTTGTCGTCATTTAATACCTTGGATCGCCTTGTTTTGTTTCTCCAGAGAACACAGATGAGTGACGTCACCAGTTATTTGTTCACCCTCTGACCTATTTTAACATGATGTCCTTCCGTTTCATCCAAGTCACAGAGAATTGCAAGGTTTCATCTTTTCTTATAGCTGCATGGTATTATTTCATTGTGTACACATGTACGAGTTTCTTTCTCCCTTCCTCAGTCATTAGACATTTCTCCATATCCCGGAGAAGTATCTCAGTATTGTAGTGAATCTTTGTACTTAGCATCATTCATAAGTCTTTTTGAGTTAAAGTTTTTGTGTTTGGTGATACGTGTTAAGAAATGGAACTGCTCAGTCATATGGAAGTTCAATTCTTACCTTTTCTGATAAATCTCTATACTATTTTCTGTGGAAGTTAAACTATCCAGTAAATAAAGTTTTCTTTTTGTTGAATCCTCACCAACAATTAATGTTTCCAGTTTTTTTTTTAACCATAACCATTCTTGCTAGTCGGCACTGCCTCACTGTCATTTTGATTTGCAGTTCCCCGATAGTAAGTGCCAAAGGACACTTGACTCATTCCAGCCATCTGGGTGTCCTCTTCGTGGAAGTGTCTGTTCATCTTCTCTCCTCAATTTTTTTTTAATGTAGGAGTACTGCTATTTATTCAACCACTGATTAGCTGATTGAATTGGGCATGAACTCCACCTTACTATTTTTTTTTCATTTTTTATAATTTTATTTATTGAATCACCGTGAGAGCAGTTACAAAGCTTTCGGGTCTAAGTCTCGGTCATACAATGAAACACCTGTACCTTCACCACTGCCCATTCTCCACCCCCAACAACCCCAGTATACTCCCATCCCACACACTCCCCCACCTGTGCTCTCCCCAATTTTTGATAAGATTATTAGTTTTTTGTTTATGAGCATTGTGAATGTTTTATATATATATACATATTTATATTAGTCCTTTATCTGATTGTGTGCTAATAACTTCTCCTATTTGGTAGGCTGCCTTGTGTGCAAATAATTTTGCCTATTTGGGAAACTACCTTTTCCATTTTAGTCTAAATTTCTTACGCCATGCTTAATTTTTTTAATTGTTGAAGACCCATTTGTTTATTTTGATTTCTGTTATCTTCTCTTTTCAAATGGAATAAAATCATTGAAAACATCTCTGAGGTTCATATCTTAGAGAGTTCTGCTTAAGTTTTCCTCAATATAATATATGGATTTTGATTCACGAATTTTGTTAATTCATTTTGCATTAAATTGTGTGTATGTTGTGAGATACAGATTCAACTTTATTTTGTGTCTGTGGCCCCAACACTATTTGCTAGTGCCTTTTTCTTGTGGTCCTACATTTGTGTGAAAGAATTGAGTATGCATTATATTTACATTTTCCTTCTATCTTTATTTAGATGTAATTAATAAGTAAAAACTGTGGGTATTAAAGGTATACGAAATGGCAATTTAACATTGTTAAATAATTTCTATAATCAAGTGACTTTGCACATTTATCATTACACACGACTACTGCTTGTGTTTGTGTGATAAGAACGCTTAAAATCTACTCAAAGAAAATTAAAGTCTACAGTATAGTACTATTAACTATAGTTGTCATGATGTACACATAATTTCCAAAGCCTATTCGTGTTATAACTCTGGTTGTAACTATCCTATACCCACAAATCCCAAAGGTAGCAACCATTATTCCATTCTCTGTTTCCATGAGATTGACATTTTTAGATTATACACTCAGTTGAAAATAGAACATAAAATGATAATTTTATTTTTCTGTGCCTGGCCTAATTCCTGTATACAATGTCCTCCAGGTTAACTCATATGTAAACCGTCACATTCCTTCTCTTAAGATCTGTCTTTGGGGGCCAAAGAATAGTGCAGTGAGTAGGGTGCTTGCCTTTCCTTCAGCCAACCCAGGTTCAATTCCCAGCACCCCATATGTTCCCCTGAGCACCTCCAGGAGTGATCTCTGAGTGCAGTGCCAGGAGCAACCCATGAGTACTACCAGGTGACCTCAAAACAAACAAAACATATCAAACAAAAAAAATTGTCTTTCTGTCTGTGTTTGTATGTGATATGAGTTTTTTTTAAACCCATTCATCCATTGACAAATACTTAGGTAGCTATTGTGAACTGTGTTACAATGAACATGGATTTACAGATATCTTTGAAATACTGATTTTCTTTCACTTAGATATCTACCTGAAAGAGGAATTTCTGAATCATAGGGTCATTCTATTTTTGATTTTGAGGACTTCCTTATCATGTTAAAGTCATTGATTACTGTAGCAACTTACATTTCCACAATGTACAAAATCTGCCTTTTCTTCAATCACTAACATGCATCATAGCTTGCCTTTTTGGCTATAAACCATTCTCCTGGGTCTTAAGTAATTGCACATTGTTGTTCTGATTTTCATTCCATGTACTTGTAAGACATTTTTATTTCTTTGGAAACATATCTACTCAGATACTTGGCTCATTTTTATACAATTTATTAAAATTTTTAATTTATATTTAGTGTTTTATTATTTACTCATATGAGCTCCTTACATGTTTTTGAGATCAACCTTTATCTATTATGTCATTTGCAGTACTGTTTTTTATTTCATATGTTTCCCTTTCATCTTCTTGGTTTTTCTTTGCCATCGAGAAGCTTTTAGTTTTCATCTGGGTAATATTTTCAATTCACTAGTAATAAAAAGATGCAAAGTCATGATAATAAAACCCTTTAACTTAAATTAAACATTTATAGCATTTAAAACAGTCCTTATTACATAAATGCAATATACATGAATTTTATTGAGGTAATTAGGTAGAAACATAAAAATAAAAAGGAAGACGTGCTCAGATAGATAAAACTAAAGATTCATCATTACTAAATTTGTAGTTTATGCTAACCGCAAAAAACAAGAAAGAAACTTTTTGATTATTATTTGGTTTGATCCCAGAGGAAGTCATTTGACAAATAAATCTCATTAACTTCATAAGATCACTGGTGCTATCAACTTAGATTTTTTAAAAAAGAATTCCATCAACACAGTCAGTTGGAAATAATTTTAGCCGTGGAAATTTCTTTTAGCTAATGGATTGTAAGCAGGAACTCAAATAAAATCTAGTGCATTTACTAAATGCCTTTTACTCTCCTGCCCTCCATTCTGTAATTCTTAGTATTTTCTGGGCACCAGAATAACCTTGTCAAATCCAATAATCCTTTAGCAGCTAAACTCCTCAATGAAATGGTTTTTTTCCTGTACTCCCACAGGCTGAGAAGTCTGGGTAGGATGATATCTTTTATAAATGTTTATTTTTAAATATCCCTTTGCATGTCTGCCTCTTTCTTCACATCTTAAGATTCAGTAATCAATAATTACTCATTTAGTCTTCATATATTCCTGACACAAATATTTGTTTACTAAAAAACACAACACAGAAACCAAAACCAAAACCTATGATGAGGGCAAGCATGTGAGGACAAAAACACAAGGTGCAATTCCAGTTTCACAGGATGTTCAGACGAAAGGTACAAAAGAGTAAATAGGTAATTAGTAATCACACAGCAAAAGTGCAAAAGAAAATAAAATTTCTACGAAGCTTCTTGCTTTAAACTGAATTCAGATGTCAGTTTACAAGACGGCTTTTTTTTTTAAGTTAAAAGGGTCTGTTGTTTTATTTATTTTTTTAAATTTTTATTAGTGAAACACCATGAGGTATAGTTGTAGACTTACAAATTTTTGTGCTTGGGTTTTAGTTATACAATGATCAAGTACCCATCCCTCCACCAGTGCCCATTCTCCACCACCAATGATCCCAGTATCCCTCCCAGCCCCCATCCCCCCATCCCACCTTACCTCTGTGGCAGGGGTTCTCTCTCTCTCCTTTTGGGTGCTGTGGTTTGCAAAAGAGGCATTAAGTGGCAATCATATTCGGTCTATAGTCTACTTTCAGCATGCTTCTTCCATCCTGGGAGGATCCTCCCAACACCCTTTATTTGGTGCTCCCTTCTCTATCTGAGCTCCCTTTTCCTCTAGCATGTGTGGCTGGTCTCCAAGCCATGTAGCAAACCTCCTGGTACTAATCTCGGCCACTCTTGGGTGTTAGTCTCCTATTTTGTTATTTTATGTTCCCCAGATGAATGCAGTCTTTCTATGTCTGTCCCTCTCTTTCTGACTCATTTCGATCAACATGATACTTTTCATGTAGTACCACTTATATGTAAATTTCATGACTTCATCCTTTCTGACAGCTACATAGTACTCCATTGTGTAGATGTACCAAAGCTTCTTTAACCAGTCATCTGTTCTCGGGCACTCAGGTTTTTCCCCAAATTCTGGCTATTGTAAAGAGTGCTGCAATGAACAAACAAGTGCAGATGTCACTTCAACTATACTTTTTTTCCCTCTCTGGGATATATTCCCAGGAGTGGTATTGCTGGGTCAAATGGGAGCTCAATTTCTAATTTTTTGAGAATCGTCCGTACTGTTTTCCAGAAGGGAAGACGGCATGTTTTAAGGATGCACTTTCGTGCCTCTAAAGTCCGCTAGCACCTCACATCCCTCACTTCCTCTACCTGGACTCTCCCTCCAGCACCGTCCCTAGGAAAGTGCTTCCACCACCTGCTTTAGTGACCCCTCCCCTCTCCCTCCGTCAGGCAAGCAGGGCTCTCTGCAGTCCCTGTCCAAGGCTTTACCAAACACCCAGCTCTGTAGTTTCACGTAACCGTCTCTCAGTCTCCTGGCCTAAGCCGTCGCTTCGACTTGCTTCAGGCTCTGGATGCGTGTTTTCAGATTTTTAAGTTTCCTTCTGCTTTCATTTGCTCTAATTCCAGATCAATTCTGGGATTTTTAGAAAGCTTTGAGGACTTTGTGAGAACAGGGAATAATGGGGGTTGGTTGGAGACCAGCCACACATGCTAGGGGAAAAGGCAGCTCAGATAGAGAAGGGAGCACCAAATAAAGGGTGTTGGGAGGATCCTCCCAGGATGGGAGAAGCATGCTGCTTACAATTTTATCAACTTCTTTTGCCAGAGGAGATCAGAAAAATCTCATAATGTCTCTATATTTATCAGAAATGGTAAGGCGAAACCCAGGGTGGATATAATACCTTTTTTTTTTTATTTAGAGAGAGGAACATCACTGTATCACTGTCATCCAGTTGTTCATCCATTTGCTCAAGTGGGTGCCAGTGATGTCTCCGTTCACCCAGCCCTGAGATTTTAGCAGCCTCTCCTTACTTGTCTTTCCCAACTCTGCCGTATTGGGGGCTCTTTCAGGGTCAGGGGAATGAAACCCATTATTGTTACTGTTTTTGGCATATCGAATACATCACAGGGAGCTTGCCAGGCTCTGCCATGAGGGCAGGACACCCTCAGTAGCTTGCCAGACTCTCCGAGGGGGACAGAGGCTCCAGGAAAAACTGCATCGCTCTCTTCCAGGAACTTTGTTTTATAGTCTCTGGGTGTTGGCCGCTGTTGAGATTACATGGCGTTGGGGGCAGTTTGTGGCTGTGACTGCCCAGCTACTGGAAAATGGGGGATCTGGGTGGAGGAGGCCCAGTCCCGATCTGAGCAGGCTTGGAAATTTCAGTCCCGGGTCCCGCACACCTGTGTAGAGAGTGGCGTTAAGCCTGGCTGTGGTTGGGTTCTGGAGGTTTTCGGCTTCGGGGGCTCTGCTTGGGGTGGGGAGGGAAATTCAACCTGCCCCCCCCCAACAGGGGTGAAGACAGCCTGGAGCGGGGTCAAGATGTTTAAAAATGTTAAGCATGCAGAAGAACAATTTGCTAGGAGAAAATGGTTGTCTATAATTTTCACTTTTTACAGAAAGAGGGTGAAATTTTGCAGAATTAGAAGAATCTAACAAACAGGTCCATTTTGAAATATCTACAACCCTAATAACTTGAAAAAAAAACACACACCTGAGTCTTAATTTAAGCTCAAGGAAAAAATCCAATTTATGGGACGAATAAAACGGGGGGACCCAATCCAGGACACCAGCTCTGAGATGAGGCTAAAAGGAAGTTGAAGCTTCGATATTCTCTTCCACCACCCAGAAATCAGGAACTCAGCTGTTCTCAAAAAACACCCAGACTCTGTCGGCAGTGAGACCCTCTTGTGAATTAGGTCTGCGTGGGTTTCTAGATGCTTCCTTCATGGGTAACACGTATCCACTTGTGACCCCAAAGCTCACCTACTTCCTGTGTATGCCCAGGAATTTTGTACTGAAAGTCAGCCAACAAAGCTCCCGTGCTCACGAGATTCAAGTTTCTCCATCAAACAGTGTCAGTGGCCACCCGAGCTTCCCCCTGGATGTCCAGGTCCTTCTCTGCTTTCCATGCACAGCGTCACTAAGCCGGGCCTGTCCCTCCTGAATCTGCTAATTGGGGGTCAGCAGGGCCCTGGCCTGTTTCTCCATCCCTGGCGCCCCTCCCCTCTTCCTCTTCGGCCCCTTCATCCTCCAGCCACACACGGATGTGGGTCAACGCCTTCTGTTTCTCTTGCCATCAGGCTGTGGGGCTGAGAGCCATCGGGTGGGGAAGAGGGGTTGACCTGTGTACCCCTTCCCAGTGCTCCCACCAACCCCTCTGGGCTACCCCTCACACAGGCCACAGGGGAATGACCAGCTGGACTCACTTGATGACACTTTCCACTGTGGCATGAGCAGCAGACACCGGGATGCCTCTGCAACGCCAGGATTATGACCAGGCCTTTCTGCCTTCCTGAAGACAAGGCCCTTGAATTCCCTCCTACCACAGCTATCAACGCCCCCCTCCCCTCCCACACACTTCCTTCTGAGGGTAGGAGGAGAACACAGAGAGGGAGTCCTGGGACTAATTCAGCACAGTGCTCATGGAGGCACTTATGGCATAGGGCTCAGTGTTAAGCCCAGTTTCATCCTCAGACCACCGAGTTCCCCTGGTACCAGCATCTTGAAAATGCTCACATGCCTCAAATTCAGGCAGAAGGACTCCAGCTTTCTTCCAAATTCTGTTCCTCACTGCGAGCTTTCTCGGTAGGGCACTTCATACATTTAGATTTTTAATTGAATTATTATTGCATCTCTGTCTGAGCCATAAGTCATTAAGAAATAAAATTTATCATTCACTTGTAAATATTTACAGAATTGATTATTGCAACTGTCATTTTCCCCCCCACTAGGGAATTGGTTCTTTAGTCATTAATTTTTTGAAAAACTTACTAAGGTCTAGAAAGAAAACCACGCATGTTGGGGAAGAAATTGCCTCGAGCTAGAAGCCTGTTTCTGTAATGGTCTAGGAGATTCTTGTCTTTTGCCTATGCCAGTTTTTCTACGTGGTTGCAAAGTGGCTGTCTACTGGATTACAATGAATGTATTGAAAAAGTGAGTTTGTTTTTGAGGGTTTTTTTTAAGCATATTTTTGTTTGGGGGATGGAGCAATAGCACAGCGGGTAGGACATTTGCCTTGCACACAGCTGACCTGGGTTTGATTCCTCCGCCCCTCTCGGAGAGCCTGGCAAGCTACCAAGAGTATCCTGCCCGCACAGCAGAGCCTGGCAAGCTCCCTGTGACGTATTCAGTATGCCAAAAACAGTAACAACAAGTCTCACAATTTGTTGTGAGATGTTACTGGTGCCAGCTTGAGCAAATCAATGAACAACGGGAGGACAGTGCTACAGTACTATTTTTGTTTGGGGGGTGTTCGGGGCTTACTCCTGTCTCTCTGCTCAAGGGTCACTACTGATGGACCACAGGAGACCCTATGGGGTGCTGGGGATCATGTCCTGGTTGACTGTGGGCAAAGCATGGTCCTGGACCACTCTACCATCACTCTAGGCCCAGACTTTTTGTTTGTTTCAAGAACTGGAGAAAAAGTAATGAGAGAAATGTCTTCTTACTTCTTATCAGAGTGAAGGAAATCAGGGTATATTCGGAAACATGGAGTTCATTATTTTGAGATTTTCTTTGGGAGATACACTATTCGATTCCAAGTAACATGGGCAAAAGCATCTAGCAAAATGCCTATATAAAACATACTAAATAAAAATGATTTTATTGTTGAATTATTAGTTGCTTCTAGAAAAATATTCTACTTTTAACCATAAGTTACAAAATGATATTTCAAAAAACTCATATACAGTTTAATAGATTCTTAGTGGATCTACTGGGTAAATAACTCAAATCTATAATTACCACGTTATTGTATGTGTAAACCTTTAACAGTAGTAACACCTGGTATTTATGAACTTTCTGGGTGACACTGCATCTCATTCATCCTTCCAATAACTGAGTAATTTAACAACAAGTCAAGTTGAAGTCCAGGTCCCCTGACTTCTGAGGATCCACAAGAGAGAGTCATAGGGTGAAATGTCTTCAAAGTGAGCTGCCCTTGAATAACCAAACTGAATATTACAAATCTAGGAAAGTCCAGTGCAATATCTGATGGGAATAATTGGGCCTTACTAAAGTATATTGTTATAAACACGAGTAGGTGCTGTATAAATAGCTTAAGAATCATTGATTTATTGGGGGGACAGGTATAAGGGTTAATACTTAATATAAGCAGGAAGATGATAACAGGAACAATTAACTAGGAACAGAAACATGTGCCTTGGAAGGCCTTTGGAGACTTGCCAGAGCACCACAATTACACGCAGGGGGTGTGAGAGAGTCCATTGCTTGTTGGGTTGAAGGTTGGGCAAAATGATACCCAAGATCTCATGCAATTAGCTTACGATAATTTGCGTCTTAGACTTTTAGCTTGAGAAATGAAAGTTGTGAGTTATCTGCAAATTCATCTTTACAAGAACTTTAACAATCCTTGTTGAACTCAGTTTATTGTCTTTAACCATGACCTATATTTGATAAGGTTTTTTTTCCATAGGAAGAATTATTTAATTGAGAAAAGCAGGGAAAATAAAGATCATGGGAAGTGCTTGTTTCTCTGAGATGTAATTTGAATTCAGTAAAATGGAGGGAAGGTCAAATTCAAGGAGACAAAATGGCATGTTAATTGCTGGGAGGAGGGAGAATTTTTTTTTAATGGGAGTGGAATTTTGATTTGGGAAAATGAGGAAGCTACCTGGGGGGCAGATGGGAATGGATTATTGCGCAATGCTGTGAATGTACTTTACTATTAAACTGTAGACTTAAAAAAAGTCATTAAATGTCTATTTCAACTGCAGTAAAATTAAAATGGAGAGAAGATATGCTATCTCATTAAATTATCTAAATAGAAAAAATTTGACTTTTCAAAGTTATTATTTTTAATTATTATTATTTTTAATAAGTATCGAGAAATAAATAGGAATTTTTATTTCTTTTAGTATTTAAGCTCTTACAGTATACATTACCACTTATATTTTAATAACAGTTTAATCAGTCCATAGAAGTAATTGTCTTTAAACACAAGGCAGTGTATTTTAATATTTACTTTAATATTTTATTTTATTTATTATTTATTTTTCTTAGTATTTGAACAGAAGCGTAGCTAAGTCTTTAAGTTGAAATAACATATTTATTATTAGGATACGCTTTTAAAAATTAGAATTTGCCACTATAGATCACTGCATCTATTGCTTAATGATGTGATGCGTACAGAAATTATTAAATATTATTGCATTTACCTGAGACTTTCTTATACTGAAATCAAATATCAAAAATTTAGGATTTTATTAATACAAAAGTAAAACAAATCTTGGCTAAGTTCTTGGCATTAAGTAATTCCACAGCATTTCCCCATTTGTACAGTAGATGTCACCAAAAGTTAAAAATACAGAAAAAAAAATGGTGCTTTTAACTGAGAGGTAATTGTGTATTTGAATCTTGTTAGGGAAAAATGTGCTTTTTTGGACACCATCCCTTACTGATTCACACATTAATTTTCTCTATTGGATATATTTAAAAACCCTGAAAAGACAATGCATATTTTAAATTATTATTCTAGCTCTTCGTTCACAGCATGAACTTTCATTTGGGGTTTTAACATGCAGTCTATAGAATAAGATCATCTCATTTGTCAAAAGTTAACCTGTGAGGGTCTACTAATCCCTGAGGTGCTCCGGTAAAAAATTGTAAATAATTTTTTTTATTTACAGTTAAATTTTTTTTATTGCAATTTACAACTGCAATACATTCCAAATGATCAGAATTTTTTTTTTTTTTGCTTTTTGGGTCACACCTGGCGTTGCACAGGGGTTACTCCTGGCTCTGCACTCAGGAATCACTCCTGGCGGTGCTCAAGGAACCATATGGGATGCTGGGAATCGAACCCGGGTCGGCCGGGTGCAAGGCAAACGCCCTACCCACTGTGCTATCACTCTAGCCCCATGACCAGGATTTAAAAACAAAAACAAAAACAAAAATAAAACATGAGCAAAGGATTCTCTTGTCCGTCAACAATAACAACATTATCATTATCTTTAGAATATTTCTCTCTCTGTGTCTCTCTGTGTCTCTCTGTCTCTGTCTCTGTCTGTCTCTCTCTCTCTCTCTCTCTCTCTCTCGCTTTTGGGCCACACCCAGCTATGCTCACACCTTTCTTCTGCCTCTCACTCACTCCTGGCAGTGCTCAAGGACCATTTGTGGTGCTGGGGATGAGGCCAAGACTGACCACACATAAGGTTGTACCATCACCCTGGCCATTCTCTCTGAATATTTCTGCCTAGACAATCCCGTTTCCTAGATCTGCCTCTCTCAGGAGGAAGCAGACAAGAAAGGTGAGGGCCTCCCCACCGCTTGACTACGCTGAGTTGAACTCCTACGCTGAGTTCAGTTAGATCCCAAGCCAGGACCATAAAATACCTCAGCGCCTTGGGTGAAGGGAACGAAAAGGCGGAGAGGAGGTCATACTTCCTGCCAGCCTTAGCGACCTCATTTCATCTAGGTCATCAGTGCTCAGCCCCATAGCCCTAGGCCTGTCGGGGAGAATGGAGCTATATCAGAGAATTAGGGACTCCAGGGGGCTTTCATGATGGTTCTATCCACAAGACCATTTAGGTCTCAGTCATTTCCCCATTATTTCTGTACTCTAAAATTGAGTCTAATATAAGTGTCGGTTCAAATGCCTTTGGGATTCAGGCAAGTAACAAAATCTTTGAATTGGCCCTGGATTTCATCAATTTGTTGCCTGTACCACACATAAGCTATATACCAGGTTGAACAATCGGTTACCTGGCTTGGACATTTATGTCCGCTACCTAGAAAAAAATGTAGTAGCTTTATTTTTTTAAAAATTTTTAATTTTTATTTTTGTATTCATCAGCAAAGCGGAGGTGGTGTAGTTGCCGACCATCTATCTTCACTCCCATTCCTTCCCATTCCAGTCGTCGCATGATGTTCTCGAGGGTGGCATTGAAGAGTTTTGGTGAAATGGTATCACCCTGCCGCACCCCTCTCTTGACATCAACGATCACTTCTTTGTAGAATGGTGAGATCCTGGTAGTGAATCCGCAATACAGCTCACGGAGGATCCTGATGTATTGGGCTTGAATGCCCTGATTGGCTAGGGCTTCAATGACCGCTTCCGTCTCAACAGAATCAAAGGCCTTCTTTAAATCAATGAACGTTAAGCAGAGCGGCATCTTGAACTCCCGAGAAACCTCAATGAGCTTGGTTATCGTGTGGATATGGTCGATGGTGCTGAATCCTTTGCGGAACCCTGCTTGCTCACATGGTTGTCCTTCATCTAGTGTTCTGCCAATCCTATTCAGGATGACTCGAGTGAACAACTTGTAGATGACAGACAATAGGCAGATCGGGCGATAGTTGCCAATGTCATGGATGTCTCCCTTCTTGAACAGTAGTACGGTCCTGCTGGTTTTCCATTGGGACGGAACCTTGCATTCAGACAGGTAGCGAGTGAAGAGCCGAGCCAGTGTATTGATGAGTACTGACGGCAGGTTCTTCAGGTGTTCAGGTCTGACCTTGTCTGGGCCGGGTGCTGTTTGCTTCTTTACTGACGAAATGGCGTGTCGGATTTCGGAAGGGAGAACGTTGGGAACGACATACCCATCCTGTGGAATTTGGTATGTCGGCAAGTGGACATGGCTATCGAAGAGATTTGAGTAGAAGTCATGGATAATCTTCTCCATTGCCATTCTGGAGGATGTGATGGATCCATCAGGACGTCGGAGGGCAGTCATCTTGCTCTTATAGTTGGCGAAGGACAGGCGGGCGTTACGAATACTTTTCCCGGCTTCTGCCGCATCTACCAGTACTTCTGCTCTTCTCTCTTTGAGGTCTTCCTTGATCGCATCTCTGCACTGCTTTGCAAGCTCGGACGTTAGCTTGCGGTTGCCTGAGGCATGCGCCAAACCACGCTGGCGAATTAGCTCAAGAGTTTTCGAAGATAGGCGACTTTTTGTGGCTATCTCTCTCTTGGCGTTCCTCGCACATTCATGGATGTGCTGAACCAGTCGATCGTATTCCTCGTCAATGTTGTCAACAATGGCATCTTCCCATGTTGCCGCAATAGTACCAAAGAGTTCCCAGTTGGTGGTCGTTCTGGGAGTTCTCTTTTTGAACTACACAACTACACCACCTCCGCTTTGCTGATGACATTGTTTTAATAACACCAAACATCAGCCAAGCGGCACAAATGCTGGCCGACTTTGACCGTGAGTGTGGAAAGGTAGGACTACAGCTGAATCTTACGAAGACAATGTTTATGAGAAATAGCCTTGTTCCTGACGCCCCATTCGCTCTCAATGGAACGACCATCTCCGAATGCAACAGCTATGTGTACCTAGGTCGAGAGGTCAACATGACAAATGACCTGGCACCCGAGCTGCGCAGGAGGAAGAGAGCGGCTTGGAACGCCTTCAAGAACGTCGAAGAAATAGCTAAGAGGACGAAGAACCTCCGGCTCCGGGCACATCTCTTTGATTCCACTGTTCTTCCTGCGTTAACATATGCCTCAGAGACCTGGGCCCTACGCAAACAAGATGAGAACGCCATTCAGGTCTCCCAAAGAAGAATAGAAAGAGCTATGCTTGGAATATCACGTTTCACTCAAATGAGAGAACGAATCCGGAGTTCTGACATCCGTCGACGATCAAGGATCAGGGACGCTGTCTCATTTGCCAAGGTGTCGAAAATCAGATGGGCTGGTCACGTAATGAGATTTAAAGACGACCGTTGGACTAGAGCTGTTACTGATTGGATTCCACGGGATATCAAGAGACCGCGTGGCCGCCCACCTACCAGATGGTCAGACTTCTTTGTCAAGGTCATGAACGATCGGTTTGAGGCCCTCCATGTTCCCGGAGCGAAGAGATGCCATTGGGCTACACTAGCACGCGACAGGGACAAATGGAGACGTTACTGGCGCCCGCTCGAGCAAATCGACGACTAACGGGAAGTTAAGTGATTAAGTGATTTTTTTATTAGTGAAACACCATGAGGTACAGTTATAGACTTACAAATTTTTGTGCTTGGGTTTCAGTTATACAATGATCAAGTACCCATCCCTCCACCAGCGCCCATCCTCCACCACCAGGGGTCCCAGCATCCCTTCCACCCCCCCATCCCACCCTGCCTCTGTGGAAGGGCATTCCCTTTAGTTCTCTCTCTCTCCTTTTGGGTCCTGTGTTTTGCAAGAGAGGCATTGAGTGGCAGTCATGTTCGGTCTAGAGTCTACTTTCAGCATGCTTCTCCCACCCTGGGAGGATCCTCCCAACACCCTTTATTTGGTGCTCTCTTCTCTATCTGAGCTTCCTTTTCCCCTAGCGTGTGTGGCTGGCCTCCAAGCCATGGAGCAAAATTCCTGGTACTAATCTCAGCCACTCCTGGGTGTTAGTCTCCCATTTTGTTGCTTTATGTTCCCCAAATGAATGCAATCTAGCTTTATTTTTAAATGAAAGCAGTCAATTATTTGTGCAGATAAAAATGAATTCTATCAAAGTTCTTGCAACAAGTTTTATACATAAGCATATAGGTAAAATCATGAAGGATATTATAAAAGATAAAATTATTAAAATAAAAGACAAGAAGGAAATCTATCAAAAGTTCAAAGATCTTCCCCCGATGACATCCTAGCAATAGATTCTTACCTACATACTCGCAATGGACTTTTTTTTGTAGCTACCATGGTGTATTTTTATTTTAGCCCTAAGTAAAATTTCTAATTAAGAGTATTAACATTTATCCTTTTTTTTCACTTTGTAATTCTTGCAATAGATTTTTATCTACTTGGAAAGGCCCAAGTTGGGGAATTTGGGGAGAAAACCTATGAAATTGACTTTGCAAAGGTAAGAGGAAGACTTTCGAATTCTGAAACAATGTCTGCACCTCAACTTGGGACACATAGTTCCTTTCTTTTGCCTTATGGGGTGCCATAATTCTCTCCCCTCATAGGAAGCCCACAGCCTCTCTTTCCCTCCTCACAATCTCTAAGTAAAGCTGCTTAACTTCATGATCCCTCTCCTGCAATCACTGTTCCTCTCCTCCTGAAATTCCTGTCTGTAGGGGAAAGTTAACGGACTTGAAAGGAAGGTGAGCAGAGATCAGGGCTGTTTCTGTTTTTTCTGCAAAGGGCAATTTCTTTCTCCAGCCTGAGTTCTCTGGCTCCCTGAGAAACGGGGTGGTGGGGATTAATCCCTGCATTGTACAAGGGCTACCAAAAGTATCCTGCCCGC
This sequence comes from Sorex fumeus, assembly GCF_029834395.1. Classification (NCBI taxonomy): domain Eukaryota; kingdom Metazoa; phylum Chordata; class Mammalia; order Eulipotyphla; family Soricidae; genus Sorex; species Sorex fumeus. The sequence continues at coordinate 477,367 of NW_026606070.1, read as the reverse complement.
ACGGCAGAGTCTGACAAACGTCCCAAGTCGTACTCAATATGCCAAATACCAGTAACAATGATGGGTCTCATTCTCCTACCCCTGAAAGAGCATTGAATATGGCGCTTTTAAAATCTCAAGCCTAGGAAGGAGACGTTACTGGTGCCTGCTCGAGGCAATTGATGAACAACAGGATGATCATGATCTTGATTGTACAAGGGAACTCAGGCGTAGGCTCTTGGGGTCCTAGGAGAATTGCACCAGACTGCAAAGCGCTGGTGAGAACTTTATCAGACCTGACCCTCCCAGGCATTTGCCCAGGGGACAGAGATGCGTCAAGGAGAAGGTAGAGTGTCCCCCTGAGACTAATCCCTCTTTCCTTCCCAACACTCGTTCGTCACCTGCAGCAGTTTCATAGCTCATACAGAAGGACATTATTATTAAATTGCAGTGTGAGTTCATCTAGAAGACACTTTATTTAGTTATCTTGGAATTATTGATTTCCAGTGAAAGCTTGAGCAATATTTTGTTCTTGTATTCCCCATTCCCTGCCCCATATACTAGAACAGCATGTGGATAAAAATGAGAGAATCAGAAACATTTTTTTGGTTATATTTATTTATTGAATCACTGTGGGAAAAGTTACAAAGCTTTAGGTTTAAGTCTCGGTAATACAGTGATCAAACACCTTTCCCTTCACCAGTACTTATTTTTCATCACCAATAACGATAGCACAGCGGTAGGGTGTTCGCCTTACAAGCGGCCAACATGGCCAACCCGAGTTCGATTCCTCTGCCCCTCTCGAGAGCCCGGCAAGCTACCGAGAGTATTGGATATGCCAGACACAGTAACAACAAAGTCTCCAATGGAGACATTACTGGGCCCGCTCGAGCAAATCGACGATCAACGGGAGGGCCTTTACCTTTACCTTTAATAACTCCAATATACCCCCCTCCCATCCCTCCCAATGCCTGTGAGGCAGATGATTTCTACTTACTCTCTTTCTACTTTGATTACATTCATTATTTCGACAAAAGATGCACCATTATTGTTTAGAATTTCCCAACAATCAGAACTGCTGAAAAGGCATTGTGAAATAATTTGTTTTTCATAGCTGGTTGTGAGAACCATAAGATGTCATGCAGTCGCTATTGTGGCCGCGCGATTTTGGATTTCTGATATTTCACTGATTAAGTCTGGAGGGATTTCTGCCAAGAGCCAGATAATTACGAGATTGGTTTTTGTGCATCTGGTGCTATGGCCGTGCTGGAGAGCTATGGCCATGCCGGAGAGCCGCTCATAGAGGGCAAATCTTGGCCTCTGTAGGGCGTGAAGGATGAGCTGGTACCACCCCCCTTCTCATGAGGGTGCAGTTGCCCCATCACCGCCGGCTCATACCTGGCTTTCCAATAAGCTCTGAGGCTGCGGCCACCTTGCTGCCGGGGTCGGGGGAGTGGGAGGCGGCAGAGAGAGACACTTTTTCCCTCCCGGAGAGGCATGGTGCCGGAGTTTAACGCATAGTCCATTCACTTTTCTTCCGAAAGCTGCCTGGTTCTGGATTAAGTCCTTTTGCCTCTGGAGCCATGGCTGTGCCGGAGAGCTGCTCGTGGGGGGCAATTCGTGGCCTCAGTAGGGCGTGAAGCAAGAATCAGAAACTTTTTAATCCAGCTTTCCTTTCCACATTCTCTCCTACTCTCTATAGTTATGTCAAAGTTTGACGCTATACTTATCTAATATTTTTTAGAGGTTGTTGTAAGATTCCCATAAATAAATCTTAACTATTGCCTTCCACTACGCATCAAATTGGCAGGCCCAAATTGGACTCATTTCTTTTTAGCTAAATTGTTGGGAATTTTAGTTGCTGTGCTAAATAATCCTTTGGTGATTATATTCATCCTTTAGGATGATCTTGAGAAGGTCTATTGTAAGATCATAGCATCCAAAGATACCAAAGTGATGTCGTTTTGGAAAACAGAACATTTATTTCTAAGATGTTTATAAATTTGCTCATATGCTTTAGCAGTACAGATAATTATTTTTATTTTCACACATTAGTTATATGCTTTCAAACCTCTAATTTCAAATTTCTTCAATTTTCCATTTGTTTATTTTGTTTACTAATATTTTTATAACGACGTTCTTCTTTTCACTTTTATGTCACTTTTGAAACTATTATTTTTTTCTCTATTAGTAAAATTTTATTATGAAGAAAAAATAGTGAGTAATAACAATCTGTTTATCTTGTGGTTTCCTTCCTCTTTTTTTCAAGATTATTATGAATTGAGGAGGGTTATGGGTGTTTTGGTGATGGTGGCTACAAAAATCACACAAACTGCAACTCTTATAATCATGTTACCTAAACCATAATAATAATAATAATAAAGAAACAAATAAAGCTAATTAGAAAGAAAAGAAAGATTGCAAATGAGACTCCTTTTCTCTAAGGTCTTTTGCTAATTAGTTTATATAATTCTTCCTGACATCCACGCCATGGGCAATGTGTCTATTTAGTTATTAATCTACTGACTTTGGAAGTAAGCTCATGATAAAAGTTATCTTTAATAATTATCATTAACTTTGAAGAACTTTTTATAACATATGATTTTTTATTGTCAACTGATCTTATTTGATGTAACTAAATATAAAAATTTGCTAATAAAAACAATTGAAAATACTCAGGGTAAATTTCAATATTATGCTCTTCTGTTCTGCAAACTTTAAACTTTTAAAAACGATGACATTTAGAGGCTGGAAGGATAGCGAATTTGCCTTGCATGTAGCTGACTGACTTTGATTCCCCAGCATTCCATATGGTCCTAAAGGACCACCAGGAGTGATCTCTGAGCACAGACCCAGGAGTAACCCCTGAGTACCACCAGGTGTGGCCCCAAAACCAAACCAACCAAACAAGCAAAAAAAACCTATAGCATTTTTACCAATAGTGTGAGAATGATGAAGGCTGAGGACTCCTGGTATCTGAGACAGGTTGAAGACTCTAGGAAGAGTCAGGTGAGTGATGGATGAACTCTAACTCCCTTACCTGAAATCACCCCAACTCACCAAGGCAATATGTAACGGGAAATAATCAAGCAAGGTAAAAAATCTGAGTTACACCTTGACTCTGGGAAATTTGCTTCCCAGACTTCTTTTCTCTGAAGAAAATTGTGAACAGTTGTCCTATATTCATGTATTCGGGTCTCCCAAAGAAGACTCGAAAGAGCTGTGCTTGGAGTATCACCCTTCAAAAGAGAGAAAGAATCCGGAGTTCTGATCTCCGTCGATGGTCAAGAACCAGGGACGGTGTCTCGTTTGCCAAGGCGTCAAAAATCAGATGGGCTGAGCACGTAATGTGATTTGGAGACGACCGCTGGACTAGAGCAATGCGTTACCAACTGGATTCGACTGGATTCCACGGGACGTTAAAAGATTGTGTGGCCACCCACCTATGAGATGGTCAGACTTCTTTGTCAAGACCCTGAATGATTGGTTTGCAGTTCTTGATGCTCCTGGACGAGCAGATGCCATTGGGCTACACTAGCACGCGACAGGGATGAATGGAGACGTTACTGGGGCCCGCTTGAGCAAATTGATGAGTAGCAGGATGTCAAGTGATCAAGTGATTTTTATATCATATCAAGTGATTTTTATATTCACATAAATCAAAGATTTGTGCAGACACAGGGCTATTCTGGAGTCTACCCAGGCTTGAAAGCTGTGAGTGAACAAGGACTTTTAGGAAACTCTCTTCCTCCCAGACAAGGCCCATGCCTCCGTGCTCTGATTTCTTAGTGAGCACCATTCTTTAATCGTTTCTGTTCTTTATTTCTCTGAATTGTATTTGAATTTTTCCCCATGATGTTAAACAATCCGGTCAGCTGGACAGTAGTCTGATGGTCCTGACTGACCACTTTCTGCGACAAAAGTCTGAGAGAATGAAGAGACCTCCAAAGGGAGGAACATTTCCCTCCAGACAGGGCTCTGCCCAAGGATCCTGGCTCCTGCTGAGGCAGGCTGAGGAACAACCTCCACAATCAGCCACCCAGACAGCCCTGGGCCTCTGTGTTGGAGTCACCTGCCCTTTCTGGTTGTGTGATCTCCTTGTTTGGCACAACAGTTCTCAGTTCTCTGGTGACGCTGCATTCTCCTCAAACTCATCTCCCCCTTCAGAGAATTCTTCTACTTCCTGCTTATCGGATCCTGCAAATCTCCCTCCAGTGAGAGACCAGCATGTGGATCCCTGTGGAATCGACTTCTGCCTGTGAACCACTCAGAAATATAGTTTCCTGGGCAGGGATCACTGGGTGTTGCAGGGCAGGGGGCCCAATGCCTGGCAATGCTTTGGCCAGGCCCACAGGACGGTGTCCGCACCGTCCAGTAGCATGTCAAACCCTTTCTCTCAGTGCTGGCCTTTCTGAAACTCCACTGCAACAACAAAGCAGTTTCTTCTGAGTTTGTTAGTTTGTTCTTTCACAGGGACAGAATCCATCATTGTTATATAGAACTACAATTTGTCTTACCCAAAGAACTAATTTTTTTTTCTTTTTGGGTCACACCTGGCGATACTCAGGGGTCACTCCTGGCTCCACACTCAGGAATTACTCTTGGCAGTGCTCGGGGGACCATATGGGATGCTGGGGATGAATCCGGGTCGGCCTAGTGCAGGGCATTTGCAAGGCTTTCCCTGCTGTACTATTGCTCTGACCCCAAGAATTAATTTTCAATACTAGTTTCTATTTGGTTATTTAAAATGTCAGCACTTGTTCTCGAGTTCATTTGTTCCGTTTCCAAAAGATTGCTTGAAGTCTTCTATGGGTTATTTTTTGCTTGGATAGATTAGCTGCCCTTGAGTGTTGAAAGGTTTTTGTTTCTACCAACTATAAATCAGCAACTCTTCAAGACTTAGCAAAGGTACAGGTGTTGAAAAATAACTTACATAAAATGAACATAATAAATGTTATATAATAGATACTGTATTTACATAAAATGAACATAAAAATATCATATCATGTAATTATAGGTTACTGTCAGCTTCATGAGTTTGTGTTGAATAGTAAAGTGCAATATTCTTTCTATTGTTAAACTGACAAATGAAGATATCTTAGTGAGTTCGTCATTTTATGTTGTTCAAACTTTGTATTGCTCATTGATATTCTATTCAGATTAAGTAACACTATTAAGAATGCCTTTTTAATATTTCACCTTATTTGTGATTTTAAAGTTCTGTTAGAATAAGTTAGGTGGTTCAAAATAACCAAAAGTTACAAAGGTGCAGTTTTGAGTAATTTCCTTTTGGCATCCCATACATTAGTAAATCTAAATTTTAATTAACAGATTTGTTATTTTTATCTGGCCATACCAGTTCCCACAAAAAGTATTTTTTCATTTTTTTCATTTCATCATCCTGTTATTCGTCGATTGCCTCAAGCAGGCCCCAGTAACGTCTCTTTCATCCTAGCCCTGAGATTATATTCAAGGCTCTTTAGGAGAATGAGACCCATCATTGTTACTGGTATTTGGCATATTTGGTACGCCACGGTGAGTTTGCCAGACTCTGCCCTGTGGGCAGGCTACATTCGATAGCCCGCAAGTTTGTCCAAAGTAGGAATGAAATAATAAGATGTCATAAAAAAGATGTCCTGATAAAATGTCGCGTGGCCGCGAATGCAGCCGCACAGTTCCAGAAGCTGGATTTTACAGTCTCTGAGTCTTGGCCGTTGATGGGATTACACGGCGCCAGGGGGCCAGGTGGTGGGTGTGACCCCCGCCTACTGGAATTTGGAGTATCGGGGTGGAGGATGCTCGACTCCAAAAAGTATTTAGCAAAGAATAAATTCATTTACTACATATTGTTCTTAGAATGTTACAGATTGATATTTTGAACATTTCCCCTCAACAAGGTAATATCTATTTTCTTAGAATGGAGTTACAAGTAGAATTAGAAGGCTAACATTAACAAGTCTATGTAACAAAATTCTCTGTCCATTGCAAAATGTTACTCTGTGTATGTATATTGAGAAAGTTCATTACATACCGTGAAATTCCAAGTAGTAGTTTTAGTCATTGATAAAACATTCACGATCACGACCATCCTGTTATTCGTAGATTGCCTCGAGCAGGCACCAGTAACGTCTCCTTCGCCCTAGCCCTGAGATTTTTAAAAAAGTACCATATTCAAGGATCTTTCAGAGTTTGGAGAATGAGACCCATCATTGTTACTGGTATTTGGCATTTGGGTATGCCATGGGGAGTTTGCTAGACTCTGCCATGTGGGCAGGTTACACTCTGTAGCCTGCCAGTTTGTCCAAAGTAAGAATGAGATAATAAGATGTCCCGCTTTCGGGAGTTGGGTTTTATAGTCTCTGAGTCTTGGCTGTTGATGGGATTACACGCGCCAGGGGGCCAGTTGGTGGGTGTGACCCCTGCCTACTGGAATTTGGAGGCTCTGGGTGGAGGATGCTCAGCCCTGATCCGAGTAGGCTTGGAGATCTCAGTCCCGGGACCCGAATGCCTTTGTTCCTCTTCTGGTACCTTCATGTGTGCGGAGAGTGGTCTCAGCATGGTGGTGGCTGGTTCTGGAGGTCTTCAGCTGCTGGAACCCTGGTCAGGGCGGGAAGGGAAACTCAACCCGCACCCCTCCAAGGGGCCCCAGCGAGGACAGCCAGGTGTGGGGGCAGGAGACTCTGCGCTGTTCTCTTCCGGGAGCTGGGTTTTATAGTCTCTGAGTCTTGGCCATTGATGGGATTACACGGAGCCAGGGGGCCAGTTGGTGGGTGTGAACCCCGCCTACTGGAATATGGAGGATCTGGGTGGAGGATGCTCAGCCCCGATCCGAGTAGGCTTGGAGATCTCATTAATAAAACATTAATAATTAATAAAACATTAATAAAACATTTTCAAAAATGTCCTAAAAATATCAGTTATCCTGACTTTAGAGCAGACATGTTAACTATGATTTACTTTTGTTCTAATTGCTTTGGAAGGGCACACCTGCTGGGAGTCAGGTATCATTCATGGCTCTGAGGTCAGCTATAGCTACTGGCAGTGCCAGGAATTAAACCCAGGTAGGCAGCACGCAAGGCAAGCTCCCAGCCCTCTGTCCAGTCATTCCAACCTCTTGAACTATTGAACTACTGAACAGTGCATAAAGGCCAATTGTTTTCTCTCTTCTGAAAAAAATAAGTCAAGATTTCTCCAAAAGAGTATTCTTTCTGGCAGCTACTGAAAATAAACACATTATTGCATTTTTGTTTCCATGAAATGTGATTGTCATCATTGCCGTGTGTAAACATTCACCTCTTTGGAGAATATATTAAAACTGAAATGGATAAAATAGTCATCTATTTTTTCTCTTCAAAAGACTATTCTGTTATGAAGAACAAGAAATGTTATGTTGCTACATTTCTTCTTACATCATATGTAAAATCAAACATATACGTCTGATTATTTTTATTTATTTGTAAAAATTTTTTGGTTTTATTTTTATTGAATCACTGTGAGATAGACCCTTACAGAACTGTTCATGATTAGGTTTCAGCCACACAGTGTTCCAACACCCATCCCTCCACCAGTGGACATTCCCAGCACCAGTGTCCCCCAATTTCCCTCTCATCACCCTACCCCCACCACTCTATGGCAGACATCTCTCTCTCTCTCTCTTTCTCTCTCTCTTTCTCTCTGTCTGTCTCTCTCCATGTGTCTCTGGGAATTGTGGTTTGGAGTACAGATACTGAAAGGTTGATGCATTTTTACATTTTATGCATAAGGGTTTTACTACAATTTATTGAGTTTCTCTAAACTTCCCAACAGCAATTATTTGTTTCTTAGAATTGGTATACTTAGATAATAGTAGACTTTGCTAAATAGAAGTAGAATTTGCCAGCCACAACCATGCTGAGACCACTCTCCACACGCATGAAGGTACCGGCAGAGGAACAAAGGCATGCGGGTTCTGGGGCTGAGATCTCCAAGCCTGCTCGGATCGGGGCTGAGCATTCTCCACCCAGATCCTCCATATTCCAGTAGACAGGGTTCACACCACCAACTGTCCCCCCTACCCGCCGTGCCATGTAATCCCATCAACGGCCAAGACCCAGAGACTATAAAACCCAGCTCCCAGAAGAGAACAGCGCAGAGTCTCCTGCCCCCGCGCCTGGCTGTCCTCGCTGGGGCCCCTTGAAGGGGAGCGGGTTGAGTTTCCCTCCCTGCCCCGACCAGGGCTCCGGCAGCCGAAGACCTCCAGAACCAGCCACCACCATGCTGAGACCACTCTCCACACGCATGAAGGTACCAGTAGAGGAACAAAGGCATGCAGGTCCCGGAGCTGAGATCTCCAAGCTTGCTCGGATTGGGGCTGAGCATCCTCCACCCAGATCCTCCATCTTCCAGTAGGCAGGGGTCACACCCACCAATTGGCCCCCTGGCGCTGTGTAATCCCATCAAAGTCCAAGACCCAGAGACTATAAAACCCAGCTCCTGGAAGCGACATCTTATTATCTCATTCTTACTTTGGACATCCTGGCAGGCTACTGAATGTCACCTGCCCACATGGCAGAGTCTAGCAAACTCCCCATGGCATACCCAAATGCCAAATACCAGTAACAATGATGGGTCTCATTCTCCTAATCCTGAAAGAGCCTTGAATGTGGCACTTTTTAAAATCTCAGGGCTAGGACAAAGGAGACATTACTGGTGCCTGCTCGAGGCAATCGACGAACAACAGGGTGATCGTGATCGTGATATATATATATATATATAGACATCTCAGAAGTAATTTTCTTCTGTTGAGTCTTCTTCCATAATGTGGTGGTCTCCAAACCAAGAATCAAGACAGCCTGAACACTGGTGTGGAAGAGAAATTTCTTAAACTCATTAAAAATCAATACCATGGAGAGCAAGCCACATGTTAATGAAAAGACATAGCAGAAACCACTGCATTTCTCATTAGATCTTCTGCCCACTGCATCCCAGGACCACTCGCTCTAATTTATTCTATGCGTTAGACCCCATAGGCTCGTGCTTATTTTCATGGTTATTATAAGCTTTTATTATTCATTCCCAGAGTGCAAATGAGCCCTTTTCATTTTAATTCCTCTTTGGGAAAGCACCCCAAGGGAATGGTAATATTTTGTAAAAATGGCCACATGATTTCCTTTTTAATCTAATGAGTTTAAATTTTAAGTTTTGAGAAGGGATGTCTAAAGGGTTAGAAAACATTCCGTAATTAATTTTTATGAATATTTTATGCTCACAGATGACAGAATCTTGGAGTCAGAAGCTATTTTTAGGTTGTGGAATAAAATTTGGGCAGCGGTGATCTTTCCTTAGAGACATTGTTCTTAGTCACAGATAAAGCAAAAAATAACACCCTCCCCCCTTATTAACTTATGAATGGTCTACAATCAGTTCAAGCATATAACATACCAATGCCTTGCTGAGACCCTTCCAGGATGATTAGGGTGTTAACAACCATGAGTCGAGTAACTCCTTTCTCAATAACATATTTTGTGTACGATGAGTCATTATCTCCTTAAATATATTTCCTCACACCAGAAGAATTTCCTGCCTAAGACCTCCAAGATCCAAATGCATTTTTTGTTCATTCAGAAAGTTTAAAATTGCCATGAGCCCATCAAATGACAAATGCTTTTTCTCTTTCTAGGTTTTCATATGTAAATTTCTCCTCAACTGAGACCATCTCAGTTGCCCCAAAGGTATAAAGTCAAAAACCAGAGAGTCTGGGAATCTGGTAGGCAGGGGTGTGGCTTCTCCAGGCTACTTGAAAGTTTCCTCTTCCTTCACAGGAGAATCATTTATTTAAGTTAACCTGTACGCTTGAGACACTGTGGTCTCAGTTTACTATGAGGAAGAGAAAGACATCTGGCAAGGAAATCCGGGCATCATTCCTTGGGAAAAGTTGGAAACAGGAACAGAGGCTGGAATAAACAAGGAAGAAATGCCAAGTTTTTCTTGGTATAAGTTCTAATATAGTTCATTCTAAAGTCTTTGTAAAAAACACATTGTTTTATAAGAAAACCGGAGGTGTATTTCTTTGGTAATGTAGTAAAAGTGTTGATAAATCAAATGTGTGAAATGAATGAGGCACAGTTTCTTAGAAATATTGAACATCTGAAATGAGGAAAAGCACAAGAAGGTTAAAGGTGAAAAGGCAGGTGCTTCACCTTGGCAACTGTGTCTGATTATGAAATCACTTGTTTTTTGCTGGATGAGTGAGACTTCATTTGCCAAAGGGCTGATTTTCCTAAAGTGGCATCGTTCCAATGTTTTCCTTTGTCCCCCAGTCATGAGGAAATCTTGCCAAAAGATGAGACTTATACTACGTAGCAGTTAGTAATGTGTGCACAATTCTTGAAATTATTATATATGTATCGGATGTTCCCTGTTAGGTTTCATTAGACCAGCAATTTAGAGAAAAGCGGAAGTGCTTTGTCTTTTTAGCAGTTAAAACTTTGGTTCCTCTTGACTGATAAAAAATTAAGTTAAAGTATCTTTTCTTTCGAAAAGTGTTTTAGAAATGTAAAAAGTTGACTTAAGTGGAACTGTCTTAAAGGAATCAGGACAAGGCCGATAAGAGGAATTTTCTCACACAACTGCTAGAATGAGCCACCATCATTCCAAGATGTCTACGAGGACATTGGGCTGGAGTGATAGCACAGCGGGTAGGTTGTTTGCCTTGCATGTGGCCGACCTGGGTTCGATTCCTCCGTCCCTCTCGGAGAGCCCGGCAAGCTACCGAGAGTGTCCCGCCTGCACAGCAGAGCCTGGCAAGCTCCCTGTGATGTATTCGATATGCCAAAAACAGTACCAACAAGTCTCACAATGCAGATATTACTGGTGTCCGCTCAAGAAAATCAATGAACAACAGGATAGTGCTACAGTGCTTCAAGGATGGGGAGGTCAGATTACAGTCAACTTTGACCTTTGACTCCTCTACTGACCATGGTCTCACTTATGCTCTCATCTCCCTTTATCTAACCCTGCATCCTTGTAAGACTTGTTTTGTTCTCTGATGTTTGTTCTTCCTTGAGATGCTTATAGATTTCTGCCTAAATTTATGTACCCCCAATTTTTGTTCTTTGATCCCCAAAATAAGTCATTTTTGCCCTTTTAGTGATCTGAATGTTAGCATAAAAGAAAAGCTAAAGACCAAGCATGTCACGTTTTTGCTGTTCTTTTTATTGGAATATTTTAGCATAATCACAAATCTGTTTATTACCCAACACTGTTCTTTCAATAATTGAACAATATTCAATATTGAATTCAATTCAACAAATTCAATAATTGAATTTTCTGCTATCAGAAAATATTCTTCATATTACAAAGACTCTTCTTTTGTAATGCCCTGTATATATAAATCTTTTTATTTTTCCTGGTCCTATTAAACATCTAAATTATTATTTAGTCCTTAAATATAACTGAGCTTAGAATCTAGATTGCTAATTACTGTATCTGAATTTTTATATATATATATATTTTTTTTTGGCAGAGAATTAAAGTGCATTCTCAAGAGGTGGACAAGGACAGCCAGGTACGGGGGCAGGAGACTCTGCACTGTTCTCTTCCGGGAGCTGGGTTTTATAGTCTCTGGGTCTTGGCTGTTGATGGGATTACATGGTGCTGGGGGCCAGTTGGTGGGTGTGCCCCCTGCCTACTGGAAGATGGAGGATCTGGGTGGAGGATGCTCAGCCCTGATCCGAGCAGGCTTGGAGATCTCAGCCCTGGGACCTGCATCCCTTTGTTTCTCTGCCGGTACCTTCATGCATGTGGAAAGTGGTCTCACCATGGTTGTGGCTGGTTCTAGAGGTCTTCGGATGCTGGGGTTCTGCTTGGGGCGGGGAGGGAAACTCAACCCTCCCCCCTCCAAGGGGCCCCGGCGAGGACAGCCAGGCGTGGGGGCATTTGCGGCCACGCAATATCTTATTATCTCATTCTTACTTTGGACAAACTGGCAGGCTACCGAATGTAACCTGCCCACACGGCAAAGTCTGGCAAACACCCTGTGGCGTACCCAAAATACCAAATACCAGTAACAATGATGGGTCTCATTCTCCTAACCCTGAAAGAGCCTTGAATGTGGCACTTTTTAGAATCTCAGGGCTAGGACGAAGAAGGAGACGTTACTGGTGCCTGCTCGAGGCAATCAACGAACAACAGGATGATCGCGATTGTGATCCCAAGAGGTGCTTGTTGAGGTTGGGGGAGGGGGGTACATGAATGTGAGAAGGACAAATGGGGAAGAAGCAGGGTGGGATCAGAAGATTGCCCTAAAGAAAGGGAACCGTGGGTCTGGAATTTCACAAGGGGCGCTTCGGTGATGTCTGATACACGGTGACTGTGGTGGGCCCCTCTAGGCTGCCACCTTCTCTCCCCACTTGATATCTGTCACCCACAACAGGCAGAGGTGCACTGCACTGTCCTCCCGTTGTTCATCGATTTTGCTCGAGCGGGCACCAGTAACATCTCACAACAAATTGTGAGACTTCTTGTTACTGTTTTTGGCATATCAAATACATTACAGTTAGCTTGCCAGGCTTTGCCGTGAGAGTGAGATACTCTCGGTAGCAGTATTGCCGAGCTCACCAAGAGGGGCAGAGGAATACACCCTGGGTCGGCTGCATGTAAGGCAAACACCCTACCCGCTGTGCTATTGCTCCAGCCCAGTGGAGGGGGTAATAAAAAAAAAGTAAAAAAAATTAAAATCAGTACATAGCTACCAGGGTGATAGTACAGCGGGGAGGGCATTCTGCCTTTAACTCCAGGGGATGAAGTCTGTGCTATTGTGCTCGTGGCCAACAACACTAATCCTCTGGACAAATCCTTGAGATGACAAACGTCCCAGATTTGTCTAGACCTGGTGTTAGAAAATTTAAGCCATTTGGTTAATCGTTTCTCGTTAACAAAAATAAGTAAAAGTAAAGTAAAGGCCCTCCCGTTGATCGTCGATTTGCTCGAGCGGGCCCAGTAACGTCTCCATTGGAGACTTTGTTGTTACTGTGTCTGGCATATCGAATACTCTCGGTAGCTTGCCGGGCTCTCCGAGAGGGACGGAGGAATCGAACTCGGGTCGGCCATGTTGGCTGCGTGCAAGGCAGATGCCCTACCCGCTGTGCTATCGCTCCAGCCCCCCCTTCGATAGCTCAACAAAAATAATAGACATGTAAATATGGAAGTATATTGATTAAAGGGTCGGAAGGGATGTTTAGTCTTTCCTCACTGCCCAGGGGGGGTTGTCATGAACCAACGCATGACTCAATCTCAGTTTTGACGTCAAACGTCCTGTGCTCTCCCGACAGCAAAGGGCTCCCCTGGCAGCACAAAGCAGAGTTGAGTCTCTCGTTCTTTTGGCACCAAATTTCACTGCAGGATCTTAACAGAACCTTATCAGGACCAATCATTTGGTGCATTTTAGTGGAATCATTTCATTTTCTGTTTTAGTTAAGAAAATATTTCAGCTTAATTAATAAAATATTTTGGCCAGGATTTTTTTTTCTCAATTTCAAGTCAACTTTACAGAAAATTTTAAAATGCCCAGCATTGTTCAACATTTAAAATCTTTGGGACTGGAGTGATAGTACAGTGGGTAGGGCATTTGCTTTTATGTGGCTGACCCGGGTTCAATACCCAGCATCCCATATGGTCCCCCGAGCAGCACCAGGAGCAATTCCTGAGTGCAGAGGCAGGAATAACCCCTGAGCACCGCCAGGTGTGACCCCCCCCCAAAAAAAATTTTAAATCTTTTAAAGACACTCTGCATGAGCTAGATTAGTTTCAAGCTAAGTCTTCATGTTATGGTAATATTTGTCTGATTAAAAAAAACCTTCTTATTCATCATTTTCTTATATATTTTCTAACTTTCATTGGTCTCTACTAGAAAAGTAGCTGGAATCATCAAAGATGTCAGAGTGGAATTTCATAACTCAGATCTTTCTTCAAATATCTCATTAGTGAAGAGGTAACTTTGCTGAAGCCATTTGCCGAAAGTATTCTGCAAATTTCATTCCTGCTGGTGAGGATGAGTCTTCACAAGAATGGGGGAGAGAAAAAAAAATCTATCCCCAACCCTAAGTCTTTTGACATTTAGGAGAAAAATGTCCCTAGGTTTGCTTATAATCTTAGGTTTGTTCATAAACATTTAAGCAAGATTGTATTTACTTTTCAAATGGCATTGTTGAGGCCAGAGAAATAGTTGAGTGGGTAGGGCACTTGCCTTGAATCCATCTGACCTGGGTTCAATCCCTGACGTCCCAGATTGTCTCCTTAAACCCACCTGGATTGACCCCTGAGCGCAGAGTCATGAGTAAACCCTGAGCACCACTGGGTTTAACCCAAAGCAAAACAAAACAAAACAAAAAACAAGATGTCATTGTTTTTGAAAACATTTTGTGAAACATAAATCTATATTTTTTTTTACAAGTGTAAGGACTGATACAAAACACAATATTCTCATTGTATCGATAAAGAAAGAAAAAGAGGAACCTAACTGGAATTATAAAGGGGAGGTTAAAGAGAGTGATTTTTCAGTGTAGTGTGCTACATTCGTCTTTGAGGAAGATGTTCTTTCAACGGGCTCAACAATTGTTCTCATGCTTTGACCTTTACTGGTGAAATATTTGGCATAGTAATGGGACATAATGTTTATGGGTTTTGCTTTGCTGAAAAGGAAATTCATCACTTATTGTACTAGTACCGAAGAAAATTTACAGGATAAAGCCAATTTCTGATAAGAGTGTTAACAATGTAATTCTGTGACCATCAACCAATGTTGGATCTTCAAAAATGTAAACCAAGTACTCCTGTTAAATTCTTTTTACTTATTTTCCAGTTGCAAATATGAAAAAATACATCGTACCTTAGAGTAGAACCTGCTAAGGCAGACAATACTATGGGACTCTATTAAATCATTAAATTTTTTTCCTTCAAAAGAGGGTGCAATCTTATGTAGCTTAAAACATGAGTTCTAATCCATTAATCAATCATCATATCATTTACAAATGCAATCTCCAAGAGGACACAGTTAAATATTTTGTGATAGCAAGTTAACTATTCTTAAGTTAGGGTTCAGAGAGATAGTATAGCAGATAAGATGTCAGTCTAAGTTCCTCTCTGCCCCACCACCCCCATAAGGCGCCCTGAGATCGCTAGGAATGATTCCTGAGCCCAGAGCCAGAAGTAAGCTCTGAGCACCATTGGTGTGGTCTAAGCCACGCCCCCTCCACCTCACCAAAAAAAAATAGGAAGAAAGTCCATCCAAATTGTTACTATTTTTTCTTAAATCTTTGAACTATTTGCTAGTTCACTGTTGGTAACTTTTAGAAGGAAAATTTGGAAGTGCAGAAGAAATACAAAACATTGACTGGGCCTCAAAGATCTTAAAGTGTTTGTAGTGATGAATGTTATCAGTGTGAAGGCACGGAAAATAGATGTAACAAAACAATTGAATAAACCCAATTTCTAACTTGGACTGCATAGGAGTAGAGAGCATGGGTAGAGACTATTTTGATTTTAAATTGTAGAATAATTAAAAGTATTTTGACTTCTTTCTCTTCTATAAATATTTTGCATGTTTTTTTTTTCTCCTTCTAACTCTACTCCTACCTTTAAATGATCAGAATGATTCTTGCTAAAATTCCAATATAATAGCCAGTACTATGTATGAAGCTCTGTTCCTGAAACTTATTGTAAAGCTATGGCAAGCCAATATAAATTATTTTTTAAATTATTAATAATTTATTCTTTTATCTTCCTCATCATCCTTTTCCTTTTAGATATTTTTTCTAACTTTACAAATTAAAAATTAGTAAATCAAAGTAGAAACGTTTTATACATTATAGAATAAAACTATATAATTTTAATAGTCATAATACTGAATGGATATTTCAAAATTATTCAGAGAAATTTCTGATATTTTATTTTTATTCCGTGTTCTTGAAAGTTGTCCAAATTTTACTATGTAATAGAAATGGTTCCACTGTACAGTAAAGGCAAAGTAACACTGGCAACATTGACAAAATTGTAGGTTTGTGATTATAGTTTTTATAATTAGATATGAGAAAACTATCTCCCCTATGTGTAATGAATGTGAAGCATTATATTTCATGCTCCATTTCTTTCCTCATTTATCCTAAAAAGTCTTTCAGGCGCCTACTTTTCCATTTTTTCCCTACTATGAAACATTTGCCCTATTTTCGAAGATCCTTTTGTAGGATAATTTCAGACCTATTTTCCACAATGGAACAGGGGATGCATTTCTTCTTTCTTTATTCAGCTTATCTCTTGTTTACAGGTTTATGGGAAATGAGATTATGACCATCATTTCCTGTTCGTTCTGTATGATGGTTTCCCTGACGACCAGCAGAAAGCCTTTACTGACTTAGTAATGATGAAAGAAAAAGATTGATCTAGAAGTTGGGAGAAACCAAATAATTTCTATCTAGGTCATCCTTAAATTTAATGGTTAGGCAGCAAAATGGCTGAACTATAAATCTTATTATGTGTGGATTGAATACTCATTTCACAAAGAAGAATTGATTTTAAGAATTTTAATCACTGTATCATTGTCATCCTGTTCTGTTGCACTGTTGCACTGTTCTCCCGTTGTTCATTGAGTTGTTCGTTGTTCATCGATTTCCTTGAGCGGGCACCAGTAATGTCTCCATTCGTCCTAGTCCTGATATTTTAACAAGTGCCACATTGGAGGTTCTTTAAGGGTCAGGGGATTGAGACCCATCATTGTTACTGTGTTTTGGCATATTGAATACGCCACGGGTTGCTTGCCAGACTCTATTGTGCGGGCAAGATACTCTCGGTAGCCTTCCGGGTTCTCCAAGAGTGAAAACTAGACAATAAGAGGTTTCAAGAGCTTGGTTTTATAGTCTCTGAGTCTTGGCCATTGTTGGGATTACATGGCACTGGGGGCAGTCAGTGGGTGTAATAACTACTGGAAGACAGGGGTTCTGGGTGGAGAAGGCCTAGTCCTGATCTGAGCAGGCGCAGAGATCTCAGTCCTGGGTTCCACACACCTGGGTTCCTCTGCCAGTTCCTTCATGTGTGAGGCTCGTCCGACCATGTGGAGAGTGGCTTTAGGCCTGGTTGTGGCTGGTTCTGGTTCTGGAGAACTTCAGCAGCTGGGTCTCTACTTGAGGCAGGGAGGGAAACTCAACCCTCCCCCCTTTAAGGGGCCCGTAAAGGGGACATCCAGGCGCGAGGGCAGGAGACTCTTAAAATTGGAAATTTCTTAAAATTTTATTTTTAATTTTTTAACATAATTGTATAAATGGGAATAATAAAAGGAATCTTATTATGTATGGATAGAATGCTATTCAAAATGAAGTATTAGCTTTTAGAATTTTTTAAAATTTTATAAAACTATATTTTAAATTTTGATAATATAATTTTAGAATGGATATAATACAAGTTAAGAGCTTAACATTTTATAAAAGAGTGGAAAAGGTCCTCCATTTGCTTATATTATGACATTTTTTACTGGCAAAGAGAAGATCTTGGGGTTAGAGCGATAGTATAGTGGTTAAGTCTCTTGCCTTGCATGCAGTCGACCTGGGTTCAATCCCCGGCATCCCATATAGTCTGGTGAGCCAGGAGTAAGCCCTGAGCACTGTCAGGTGTGACCCAAAATCAAAACAAAATATCAAAGACTTCTCAAAATACAGCTCCTCATTTGAAGTCAGGTACTACAGCTCACAGAATTTTCATCTTGTCAGGTACTTTGTTTTCTAAATTTTACTGCATAATTGATTTTTATTATACCATAAATGCTATGATCCCAAATTCTATAAAAGTTATAAAATTATTTTGATCATTTATTTTTCCTGTATAATGTGTGATTTATGTTCCTATTCCCTTTAAAATTTCCTATTGGTTGTTGTGTTGTTAAAATAGTAATTGATAGGTACTATAAAATTGTATTGATCTATAAGAGGTGTATCCAAGTAGTATAAAAATTATAAAACATTATTATTCTATAATAGGTCTCATTCCCTTGGCCCTCAAATCATTTGGAAAAGACAAGTAAGGAGAGGCTGCTAAAATCTCAGGGCTGGGAGGAATTGAGGCATTACTGGAGCCCGCTCAAGTAAATTGATGATTAACAGGATGACAGTGACAGTGACAGTGATCATCCTACGAGGAATAGATAATATACTAACTTTCATGCTTAATAAGGGCAGGGAGTTTGTCTATCTACTTTAATGTACTCTCAAAGGATTTGGTATATCACCTGCATACAAAAAAGGTAGAGACTACTTTTCTTGAATGAATTGAGGAATTTTTAATTTAGGGCTGGAGAAATTGTACAAGGTTTATGAAACTTGATCAAATTTTCATTGACATATGTAGTCCCCTGAGCACTGTCAGAGGGGACCCTGAGCACAGAGTCAGGAGTATCTTCTGAGCAGCTCTGGTTGGGGCACCTGAAATGTGAGTAAACTATTTTTATTTTAAAAATAGTCATAACAGTTCTTGCCTTTCAAGCCATGTTCTTCCTTGAACATGTGTTTCAATAGCTTGTCTCTGTCTTTTTGCTTTTTGCTTTCTGAAGAAGTTTGTGCTCGCTCTTCAATACATACTTCCTCTTTCTCTCTCTTCACTTCTTTTTCTAAGTAGGTTTCAGTAAAATTTACACACAAAAAGTCATGTTCTATAACTGGAAGTCTTTTCCTCTGTATCCCTACATTTGCTTTCTCTATGCCGAATGTACAGCCATATATCAGCCCATGAATATATATATATATTTTTTTTTTCTTTCTGAAGAACTTTGTTAACTAATACAATCTGACTAAAATTGTTACTTTAGAATTTAAAAACAGTAAAATCCTTGATTACTTGTTTAAAAAAATACCGGTATCTTTTATATAGTTAAATTTAATATTTCAGTGACTATTACCAGCTTTTCACATACTTTTTTCTTCGTAAATACTGACTCCATGGACAAACATACATTAAGGATTCAATAGCACTTGAAACAACAAGGGTAACATATGAACTTTGTTTAATCATAAGTTCTAATTAACATTAAAATCTTTTTAGATATTGTTTCTGACTAAATGGTTTGTAAAGTAATTAAACTGGATGTATGTTTCCACGAAAAGAGCAACATTAGGAAAATTTTATGGGACAATAAACCACTACATCTAGCAAAGGGACTTTGATTTTCAAGACACTTTATGCTGACTTTTTAACGAATGATCTGCTGTGCTTTAATTTATTCCACCTCTGCGATGCTATAATAAGTAGCTATTAGTCTCTGAAGCATGGTGTTGATGAATAATGCTTATTTGAAGCAATTAGTGAATCATCACTTTTCATGTTTAAGGCCCATCAAGTGTGAAAGGCCACTTGACATTTGAAGTGAAAGGAGAAGAATATAAAAACGATGTGTCCACCATGTCCAGATGATGACATTTTTATCTGTCCAAAAACAAAACACCCAAGTAAAATCATATATCTATTTTTAATTTAGAAAGAAATATTTGAGGCCAGTCCAGCAAGGACGGAGTTTGCCTTGCTCATGGCCAATCCTCAGCATCCCACACGGTCCCTTGAGCCCTGCCAGCAGTGATTCTTGAGTGCAGAGCCAGGAGTCACCCCTGAGGCAATCAGGGTATGATCCAAAAAAAAAAAAAAGAAATAAAAAGAAAGACATTAAAGAAAAAAGTGTTGTGGAAGTTTTGTAAACCAAGGGCCAGAGAGGTAGTACAATGGGCAGGGCACTTACATTCCAGTAAGTCAGAGGCCCAGCTTCGGTCTCCATCCTCAACACCTCATAGAGTTCCTGAGCCTGACCAAGAATGACTCCTGAGGACCTGGAGAGATAGCACAGCGGGTAGAGCGTTTGCCTTGCACGTGGCTGACTCGGTTCAATTCCCAGCATCCCATATGGTCCTCTGAGCACCGTCAGGAGTAATTCCTGAGTGCATGAGCCAGGGGTAACCCCTGTGCAATGTCTGGTGTGACCCAAAAAGAAAAAAATAAGAGTGATTCTTGATCACTGACTCAAGAGTAAGCTCTGAGCATCACCTGGTGTGACCTAAGCCCTAGCCCTCCAGTCCATTAAAGAGAGTGAAGTTGAAGAATAGAATATTTGCTTGTAGATCTTTTGGCTGCAGGATCTCCATCTCAAAAGAGGGTGCTCCTGGTTGGCATGGTGCTCTCCAGGGTGTTGATATCCATAAACAACTAATTATATGTTGTGAAAAGCCTTAGCACTGTGGCTATTTTTGTTACTGGACCGATCGATTCAAATCAAAAGTCAAGAGCAAAGCATCTTCAGCCTCTGAAATCTGAAGCTCGCCATGACTCCAAGTTTCAAGATCTGCCATAAAAGAAGATAAATCAAACTGTCAAAGTTCAAATTTCCCTGGGAAAATCAGAGAATAGCAACCTGGCAGGGTGATGACAGCATAGTCACTGCAATCCCTCTCTAGGATTCTTTCACTGGGAAGTTTATTTATTTTTTACTTGGGTTTTTTTTTTTTTTTTTTTTTTTGCTTTTTGGGTCACACCCAAAGATGCACATGGGTTACTCCTGGCTCTGCACTCAGGAATTACCCTAGTGGTGCTCTGGGGATCATATGGGATGCTGGGAATCGAATCCGGGTCGGCCGGGTGCAAGGCAAACGCCCTACCCGCTGTGCTATTGTTTCAGCCCCTAATTTATTTTTTTCTACTTGCATTTATGATAATATTTATTATTATTATTTTTTAGTTGAGTCACCATGAGACACAGTTGCAGACTTACAAAGTTTCATGATTACATTTCAGTCATACAATGATTGAGCACTCATCCCTCCACCAGTGCCCATTCTCCACCACCAATGTTCCCAATATCTCTCCCACAACCCCACACTTTCCCACCCCCTGCCTCTATGACAGGCACATTCCCTCTTACTCTCTCTCTCTCTTTTTCTCTCTCTCTTTATCTCTCTCTCTCTCTCTGTCTCTCTCTCCTTTTGGGTGTTATGGTTTGCAATACAGTTACTAAGAGGCCATCATGTTTGGTTCATAGTCTACTTTCAGCACACATCCCCCGGCTGGAGCGATCCCTCCAACCATCATTGACTTCGTGGTCCCTTCTCTATCCTACTGGGAGTAGGATAGACCAAGAATATTGCAGGTGGTTCTCATACAGTGGGTCCTCGGGCTGTTTTTTGACAAACACTGACAGATAAAGTCACAAAGTCACGCGGGTTCCGGGGCCGAGATCTCCAAGCCTACTCGGATTTGGGCCGAGCATCCTCCACCCAGATCCTCCGAATTCCAGTAGGCGGGGGTCACACCCACCAACTGGCCCCCTGGTGCCGTGTAATCCCATCAGCGGCCAAGACTCAGAGACTATAAAAATCAGCTCCTGGAACCGTGCGGCCGCATTTGTGGCCGCGTGACATCTTGTTATCTCATTCCTACTTTGGACAAACTGGCAGGCTACCGAATGTAGTCTGCCCACACGGCAGAGTCTGGCAAACTCCCCATGGCATACCCAATATGCCAAATACCAGTAACAATGATGGGTCTCATTCTCCTAAAGAACCTTGAATATAATCTCAGGGCTAGGATGAAGGAGACGTTACTGGGGCCTGCTCGAGGCAATCAATGATTAACAGGATGATTTGTGATTGTGATTGTGACAGATAAACAACACTAACTCTAAACAAGATAGCTTTGAACACTTTCCAATGTTGATTAAGATTTATTAACTATGGTAACAACAAACCTATCTTTCAAATTTTGTTGTTTCTGCTCCTAGCAACAGAATAAAAGGAATAATGGCAGATAATCTAAAAATGAGAACGTTTCTAAACTAAAGAGATCACCAATTGAAGAAAATGAATGTGAAATATGATAAATTAATAGGAAAATCATGGATATTGCAGGTGAATTAGGGATCTACAAAACAGGTTAAGTAGGTATTTCATGGGAAATAATTTGATCTATTGCATATTGATCACAGGTCTGATATAACTGGAGGAAATTTAAGTCAGTAAAATACTTAAATGATACTAATCTTCTGTTTGTTTTGCAGAAGGGAAATAAGATGACATGAAGTCTTCATAAATTTCACAAAGAAGTGGACCATAATAAATTTTATTCATAAAACTTTCATAATATCCCCTTGGTTTTTCCCTCGTAAATATTCACCTAATTCATGTGAATAATATATTTCCTGAATAGTATGTGTGAAATAAAGGGTTTCTTTTTGTATTTTCACCTAGTGAAAAGTATAAAAGTATGTTTTTATAACATTGACTTTTCTTTTTAAAAAAATATGGTTTACATTTTTAAATAGGCATGGGTTTTCAGAGAATTTGCAAAGATAATATGGAGAGTGTCTCTGATCTAGCTTCCCTTATTGTTAACATGTTTCTTACCATGGCACCTTATCAAAACAACAAAACCATCTTGAATATGTCACTATTCACTTGAATAGCAGGATTTCATTATTATTTTTTCCCCCAGTAATGTCTTCTAAAATTTTTTTCCAGTAATGTCTTTTTTTGATCTAGGATCTAAACTACCCAGTATTTCTTTTTATAGCAGTTAGCTGTTGTTAGCACTGTAGCACTGTCCTCCCGTTGTTCATCAATTTGCTCGAGCGGGCCCAGTAACGTCTCCGTTGTGAGACTTGTTGTTACTGTGTTTGGCATATCGAATATGTCACAGGGAGCTTGCCAGGCTTTGGCGTGTGAGCGGGATACTGTTGGTAGCTTTCCAGGCTCTACAAGAGGGGAGCTGTTGTCAAAAAAGGGGGTGGGGGGGAGTGGGATTCATCCCTGAGCTCAGGAGTTTTTGAGAACTGTATGAAAGGTTTGGTGAATGAGACCAGTTGTAGTTACGGATGTCAAAAGACCGCGTGGCCGCCCACCTTCCAGATGGTCAGACTTCTTCGTGAAGATCATGAACGATCGGTTTGAGGCCCTTCATGTTCCCGGAGCAAACAGATGCCATTGGGCTACACTAGCACGCGACGGGGACAAATGGAGACGTTACTGGCGCCCGCTCGAGCAAATCGACGACTAACGGGAAGTTAAGTGATTAAGTGACGAAAGGTTTACACATGACACTGGGAAGCTTAAGAAATTAGTTTGCTGTACAGTTTAAGTAGATAGATGTGGATGCCCCCTGATGTTTAGTTTGCCTTTGACCCGTGTTCCATGTCACAATCCTGTCCCATGGTTCCTGGTAGATTATTAGATCCTTGTCCCGACTCTGTGCTGAACGTTCACCTCGAGGGCACAAGGGCCTGGCCATGTCCCTACACTATTCTGTCCACTGTCTGCATTTCCGAGCTGGGAAACTGCAGCTGGAACCTCTCCCCTGTCTCCCCAGGCTGGGGCTGCTGCCCTAATCTATGAGGCTGTTTCAGAAGTGTGACTCAATGATAAACAGTGTTGTGTCTTCTCAGGGGCTGGAGCGATAGCACAGCCAGTAGGGTATTTGCCTTGCATGCGGCTGACCCAGGTTCGATTCCTCCTTCCCTCTCAGAGAGTCCGGCAAGCTACCGAGAGTATCCCGCCTGCACGGCAGAGCCTGGCAAACTCCCCGTGACATATTCAATATGCCAAACACAGTAACAACAAGTCTCATAATGGAGACGTTACTGGTGCCCGCTCGAGCAGATCAATGAACAACGGGATGACAGTGCTACAGTGTCTTCTTGTCACTTAACCTCTGGCTATGGTTATGAGTGTGTGGGTGAGGTTCCTACTTCCTTGCAATATATTTAAACATAGATGAGAGGGGAAGAGAGATTTCTGGGCTAGGGGCTTTTATCTCCTGCTATCTCCCACCCCCCGCCACCCCATGATTTATTTGATTGGATTCCTTCTTGGCAGGGAGGTATAAAACCACCAATTACAACGGATGAGTTTACCTGCCACCTCTTCGATCCCCTCTGCTTCCATTGTAACTCCTAATATCTTTCTCATTTCCTCTAATCTATTCTCAGTCTTTGTTTTCTATGACTTTGGTGGGTTTCTTGAGTTTTGGTTAAATATATATTTTTAGTGTCCTTAATGAGGTAGACCCACATCCTATTCCCTGAGCCCAATCAGGAGTGATCCTTGAGTGCAGTGAGGAGGAAGTCCTGAGCATCACTGGTGTGGCCCAAACAGATGGATAAATAAAACATGGTATTACTTAATTCGTTTAAATTAAATATTATCAGAGGTATTTTAATGATTTTCATTTGTTCTCCTACAAAGCAATTAATCTCAATCTACACTGTGTAAAAGAAGCCCAACTTTGGATACTGTATAAATAATTCAATTAAAATTTCACTTATCTGAAAAAAAAATTGAGTTTTTGTAATATTTTTGCTCAGAGTTACAGGTTTGGGGGGAAGAACGGCATAAAATGAAATACTAATTTTATCAGATCATCTCAGCACAATTTATCACTGGTGTGTTACCCTTGATCATTTGGCCAAGGCAGTGTTGCACAAGTCTTTTTAAAGTTGTTATAATTTTACGTTGCCATGTGTTACTTTTTGGAAGAGCCACCTTCAAAGGTCTCATACAGAGGGCAACCATCTGTATCAGAGGTTTTTACATTTCTTTGGTCTACTACATCCTTTCCAGGAAAAAAGTTCCCTGGCACCTCTCTGGAAACCTACTTTCTTGAAGGGATCAAACAGAAAATGTGTCCCCCAATTGATCAGAGGCTTTTACGACCCCCCTGAACTTCAGAGCTCCCACAGGCAGTATCACTCACTTTGGGAAGTACAGAATCACATAAAGATGTGAATTTTTTCTCAGAAAGATTTGAATCCTCTCCACTTGTTTATCCAGTTACTTATTTATGGTCATATGGATACATGGGTATTTATTTTGTATTGCAATCCAATGCTCGTTAATTACTTTTGTTCTCAGATTGATCCAGTTTTGAAAACTGGGACTTTCTCATGTTGGCTTCCTTTTTATGGAGGGGGAGATATGTTTTCTCCACATCTTAATAGAATGTTAATTTGGAAAGCGAAAATATTATTCACATATGAATCTTACTTAGAAAACTCGAATCCTTGAAAATTACTACTCCAAATTTTGAAGCTAATGAAGGTATATAGTATTTCAATTTCTGCTGGAGTGATAGCACAGCGGGTAGGGCGTTTGCCTTGCACCTGGCTGACCCAGGTTCGATTCCTCCACACCTCTCGGAGAGCCTGGCGAGGTACCGAGAGTATCCCGCCTGCACAGCAAAGCCTGGCAAGCTACCCATGATGTATTTGATATGCCAAAAACAGTAACAACAAGTCTCAAAATTTGTGGTGAGACGTTACTGGTGCCCGCTCGAGCATATAGATGAACAACAGGAGGACAGTTCTACAGTGCTTTAAGAGCTAACTATGATTTGGGATGCTTTATATAATATTTAATTAATAACATGAATGCATTTTTGAAAATATGCCTCAAAGTTTTTCTAAATGTACTTTATCCTTTCCTTTGAATTACGGTCTTATTAGCCTTTACTTCAGTGTAGTGAAAAGATGTGTGGTACTTGTGAGTTTATTCACAAATCCAGTAAAAAGCTAACTTTCTCACCAATTGCAAAGAAATTCAGGTTCAGAATCAGGGCATACTTTATTTTCTACACTATTTGCATTTTATGTCAAAGTAAAAGCTGATCTTTTTTTTTTTTTGCTTTTTGTGTCATACCTGGCGATGCACAGGGGTTACTCCTGGCTTTGCACTCAAGAATTTCTCCTGGCAGTGCTCAGGGGACCATATGGATGCTGGGGATCGAACCCAGATCGGCTGTGTACAAGGTAAATGCCCTACCCGCTGTACTATCTCTCCAGCCCCCAAAGCTGATCTATTTAGAGTTGTAAATCTACTTTCTACATTAATTGAGAATAATTCATAGATTTCCCCAATATACTCCAAAAGCAATTTGTCAAGATAGGGGAAAAAATATCACAAGCTGCCTAGCAAAAAACCTAGTAATGATGCACTGGAACAAGTTTTGAATAATGTTTAAAAACTTTATTGTCCACAGCTTAACAAGTATCTCTGTAAGAGTTACCTATAATTGTGTCTCTCTAAACAACTGACTGTAAAAGGGATAAGGGGACCATAATATTTAGAAATTAGCTTTAACTGATGACTGATGTTTATTTTAAAGCTTTTACAGTCTTTAAGAAAAGAGTTTTAGGTCAGAATTTTTAAAGGACTGTATTCACTTGAATGACCCAGAAAAAGAGTACAAACATGCAACATCAAATTATTTCCCATTTTATGAGCTAGACATCCCAAGACAAAGCAGAAGGAGGTGTGTTAAAGATTAGAACCACAGTTAATGGAAGTTTACATCTGGCTTAAAGAAAGTTATAAAAAGTGCTAGAACAAAACTGGCTGAGTGGGTCCTTGAGTGACTGCTAGTCATGAACAGCCCTAAATCAGTAGTTTTGGGTGCCGGGTGCGGTGTCCTCACAGCGGCTCACCGTCTGTGCCCTGAGCGGGGTTCCTGAGTCTTCTGTCTCTGTGGCCCAGGTCTGCCTTGGCCCACTGGCTTCTGCTGATGCTCTGGGGACCACCTCTCCATGTTTTGTTCTTTTGACTTTCCTTGGCTTTCCACCGTGCACTTCCCAGTGAGCGCGTTGGCTTCCTGCATTCCACTGGGGCCCAAAGTGAGGTTGTTGGACTGTTTGCTGGCTTAGGGTCCGAGAGTTCATCACTGGCCTCCTGCCTGTGCGATTTAAAATGACCAATTGTAATTATCAGAAGGTGCCCCTTCTCTCCCACCTCTACCACAGCACTGGACACGTTAGACGGATTCTAGCACTTTCCGTTTCAATTCCTGTAGCATGTAGAAACAATTTGGAGAGAACCGTGTGCTGAAGGGCAGTTTTTGTTTTCGTTTGGACAAAATCTGCTCTCACCCTGTTCATTATTTTATCCAGCAACTTTAGTTTTCGTGGTAAACACTCTTCACCCCCAACTCTGAATAGCTGTGAATTTTCTTCAGCAAGAGATAGGGAAGAATTTATTGCTTTATTTTCCTTTCTGCTCTTATCTTCCATTAGATCAACATGTACTAAAAATACGGGTTCCCCATTATTCCAGTTAAGGAAGGGAGAATTATCTCCTTCCACACAACTACTTTCTCACGTTCTTATCTTTCTCACCATTATTGCTCCCAAAGCAAGAAGAAACTAATCACAGATTGCTTCTACTTCTAGAAGAGCTGGAAATTAAGTCAATGGATTTTTGCTCTCTTTGTCCCGTAACAATTGGTAGACACAGTGCCAGGCAAGTAGGACTGTGCAGCTCAGGTTTGGAGGTGTAAAGGTCTGCTTATCAAAGCAGTGATGTCTTATAAGTAAGGAAAATGAACAAATGGAATAAGATACCTCTGTACAGCAAAGGAAGCCCTAAACAAAAGACAACCTCTGGAATGGGAAAAAGGATTTACAAATCTTGTATTTGCGAAACACTAATAAAACAATATATAAAAAAACTCAATACTAGAGAAAAATGTTAGCAGTTATCTTAATTGAGAAGAAAATAAATGATTTATATCTTAAAAGTTTGCCCCATGAGGATCAGGATTATGTGGCAACTTGTTTATTCATTCAATAACCTGTTTAGATTGTATAGGAACTATTTTAAATTGTTTAAATTTTTATCTTAAAATTTACTTATATTACTAAACTAAACCTTTATTTTCTTTTTAGTGTTATTTTTTAAATTTAAGATTAAAATATACCAAAATTTTACTATTTACCTACCTAACTGTATCCATTTCCCTTCTTAAACATTTGCATTATTCTAGTTTTGAATTATTATATATACATTCCATACATAATTTATTTGCACTTCTTAGTGTAAAAATATACTTAAATTCCTATTAAGTAAATAGATAATAGTATGACTATGGGGCCATGTATTAAGTGTGTTTTAACTTTATTAAAACTTATTAATTTTAACCTTGGTGTTTGTATATTTTATAATCTGTGAAGTGTCTACATCTTTTCTAACTTATTGGAAAATAATATTAAAATAATAAAATTATTTTCCAATAATATCAATTACTTTTATTTTGTTTATATGGGTTAAAGTGATAGCACAGCGGGTAGGGCATTTGTCTTGCACACAGCCAACATGGCCGACCCAAATTCGATTCCTCCGCCCCTCTCGGAGAGCCCGGCAAGCTACCGAGAGCATCTCGCCCGCACGGCAGAGCCTGGCAAGCTCCCCGTGAAGTGTTCAATATGCCGACCACAGTAACAACAAGTCTCACGATGGAGATGTTCCTGGGCCTGCTCGAGCAAATCGATTAACAACGGGAGGACAGTGACAGTGACAGATATGAGCCAAAGCCAATGATGCTCTTCCTGGGAGTGACCTGTGTCCCAGAGGTACATGTGGCTGTACTCAATGGTACCATTTGGTGCTGAGGACAGAATCCAGTGCCTCATACATGCTAGGTATATGCACTATCACTTGAACTATTTCTATAGTCTTCTAATTTTATGATGATTTGAAATTTTTCTTTTATTTGGTTTGTCATAAGTGATGTTTCACAGAGCTTAGAATAGCTTTGTGTTTTTTTTCTT
The DNA here is from genome assembly GCF_029834395.1 of Sorex fumeus. Taxonomy (NCBI): domain Eukaryota; kingdom Metazoa; phylum Chordata; class Mammalia; order Eulipotyphla; family Soricidae; genus Sorex; species Sorex fumeus. Next base: position 448,809 of record NW_026606070.1, on the reverse strand, counting down.
TTTTTCTTTTTGGGTCACACCCAGTGATGCACAGGGGTTACTCCTGGCTCTGCACTCATGACTTACTCCTGGAGGTGCTCAGGGGACCATATGGGATGCTGGGAATCAAACCCGGGTCAGCGGCGTGCAAGGCAAACGCCCTACCCACTGTGCTATCGCTTCAGTTTCTGGAATAGCTTTGTTAAGAATCTACTCAACATGGTAGGAAAGTTGTCTTGAAGATAACTGGCTTAGTCTCTTAGACATTGCCAGCAGATTTATATTTCCAGGTAAAGATTGGCATGTATGATTGATATCAAATATACATACAACTAAAAATCAGTTGTTACGTGAAATACCTGGTTGTTCACATGAACAACATCTGTTAATCTCTTTGCTTTATTCCTTGCTTTGTTGAAATTAAGTAACTAGAAAATTAACTTTTGAAAGGACGTAGACTTCTTATTTAATCAGAATAATGTGGTTAAAGTTCCAGAAGCCACTGACATATACACAATTGATTCATTAATTCCCTAAACATTTTTAAACTAAACACCAGAATGAAGTCTTTAATGGATAATAAATCCTCATTTCTTAGAGGCAGCCTATGAGAGGGATGAGAGAACAGGTCATGCTGGTTTAGCCTTTCGGTGTTCAGGGCACGGTCTTGCTCAAGTCTTAGCCATTTCATGTAGCACTGCAGTTTTAATTATATATGTGCATATACACATATTTTTACCTCCTTTCCAAGTTTAAATATAAACCTAAGCATTTTTAAAACAATGAGAAAGAGGGGCTGGAATGATAGCACAGCGGGTAGGGCGTTTGCCTTGCACGCGGCTGACCCGGGTTCAATTCTCAGCATTCCATATGGTTCCCTGAGCACCACTAGGAGTAATTCCTGAGTGCAGAGCCAGGAGTAACCCCTGAGCATTGCCAGGTGTGAACCCCCCCCAAAAAATAGCTCAAAACTCTAAAAAAAAAACAATGTGAAAGAGACATTATACTAAGACTTAGAGATTTGAATTCAAGTGTAACTATCTTATTAACTATATAAACAATACCTTAACTATGATTATATTGCCATCCTAGACTGCATGGCAAGAGTTTTCTTGGTGGGGACATAAAGACGTTTAACACAGCATGGTGGGGAGACTTAGTGATCCCTAAGGGCAGAGCTGTGGAATTTGGCTGAGTGGTAGAAAACTTCATGCATGTGTAAGATGTATACAGTTTGACCTCTGACAAGAAAAACATTAACCGACAATATGCATAAGTTTCTACTCTGTGACAAATTTTTTATGACTGTGTGTGCTTATTATCTAGTTTTAAATCTGGAGAACCTGGCAGACTACCAAAAGTATCCTGCCCACATGGCAGAGTCTGGCAAACTCCCCGTGGCGTATTCAATATGCCAAAAACCAGTAACAATGTGGGTCTCATTCTCCTGACCCTGAAAGAGTCTCGAATGTGGCACTTTTTAAAATCTCAGGGCTAGGACAAAGGAGACGTTACTGGGGCCTGCTCGAGGCAATCGATGAACAACAGGATGACAGTGATACAGTGGTGGGGAGACAGACATGCAAAGAAATAAAGTATGTACTGTTCAGAGTACAGGCCAGATCGTGGGAAAGAAGAGGGGTGATTTGCCAAGGGAAGTGGAGTTAGAAAAAGCAGGAGAGAATGTTTAAATAGGTGTTATAAAAATGAAGCTGAAGAAAGTGATTTCACATGACTCATTTATGATCATATGACTCACTTCATATGTGATCTTATTTTACTTATTTATGGTGGGTGGCGGGGGCGCAGGTCCAGGTACGGCTGTGTCAGGGCTTCCTCTTGGCTCTGCCTTCAGAGATTCCTCCTGATGGGGCTCAGAAGACTTCATGTGCTACCTGAGATTGGAGAAACGTTCAGCTGAGGACAAAACGCAAACATCTTAACTTCCTTTATTATCTCTCTGGCAACGTTTGTGATTCTAACTATATAAGCTTTGAACTATTGAAGAAAGATGCAGAAATAGATGCTACTAACAGCAATTAAGAATTAAAGGTGATGGGGTCAGAACACTAGTGCTGCCGGTAGCGTGTTTGCCTTGCATGTGGCTGACCCTGGTTTGATACCCTGTACTCTAGATGGGTCCTCAAGGCCACCAGGAGCGATCTCTGAGCGGAGACCCAGGAGGAAGCCCTCAGGACCATGGTATGTGTCCTCAAAACAAAACAAAAATAGCATATTAAATGTGATTTTCTGAGTTCTGAAAATGCTGCAAGCCTTATAAATCAAACTCATTATGTAGGTATTTAAATGTGTAATCACAGAACTAAGAAACCCCATGGCTCTCTTTGTCTGCTGCATTCAGTGGTCTCGGGCTTCTCCCCTACACGGGACAGCTGATGCAATGGGTAGAAAAAGAAGGAAATGAGGGCTAAGCCCGTTGATTGATCAGTTGCTATTAATTCCATTCTCCCCACACACCTGTTCCAGTCCTTCTGACCTCCCCATTCTAGTCTCACACTGCCCTTCATTCCCGTCTCCTCCTGTCTCTCCACTCATCTCATAGCGCTCCCACCCAACACCTTGGTCTCTCTCTCTCTCTCTCGTCTCTCTCCAACTACCCCACATTGGGGGTAGAACTTGACATCCAGGTAGGATAGCACAACCAACATCTGAAAGCCTTTCCTGATCTCCTGAAGCTAGGGGTAAAATTTAGGAGTTTTTTCTCCTCTTCTTAGTCCAATAACTTAATTAACATCTTAATTCTACTTCTTAATATTAGTTATTCTGTCTGAACACAGTAAGAGATACATTGAGCTCAAAAGGGTGACTCTCCCTGTTTACAATAGCTAGAATATGGAAAAAACCTGAGTGCCTGAGAACAGATGACTGGTTAAAGAAACGTTGGTACATCTACACAATGGAGTACTATGTAGAAGTTAGAAAAAATGGAAGTCATGAAATTTACATACAAGTGGTACTACATGGAAAATATCATGCTAAGCGAAATGAGTCAGAAAGAGCAGGATAGACACAGAAAGATTGCATTCATCTGGGGAATATAAAGTAACTTAATGGGAAACTAACACCCAGGAGTGGCAGAGACTAGTACCAGGAATTTTGCTCCATGACTTGGAGGCCAGCCACACATGGTGGGGTAAAGGCAGCTCAGATAGAGAAGGGAGCACCAAATAAAGGGTGCTGGGAAAATCTGCCCAGGATGGGAGATGCATGCTGAAAGTAGTCTATGGACCGAACATGATTGTCACCCAATGTCTCTTCTGCAGACCACAGCACCCAAAAGGAGAGAGAGAACAAAAGGGAATGCCCTGCTACAGAGGCAGGGTGGGATGGGGGATGGGGGGATGGGAGGGATACTGGTAATGATGGGGGTAGAGAATGGGCACTGGTGGTGGGATGGGTACTCGATCATTGTATAACTGAAACCCAAGCACAACAACTTGTAAGCCTACAACTGTACCTCATGGTGTTTCACTAATAAAAAAATGGGTGGCTCTCCTGGGGACATCTCATTATAGATCTCAGACTGCAGTGCTCAGGCCAGATTAATCTTTCCTAATCCTAGAAGGGTCCTAATTCAGTTGCTACTTTTTGGATCGTGACAAAATTTGTCCATGACCATGCTCTTAATTTATAGATGAGTATTATGGCACTTTGGTCTGACCCATTTTGATGCCAGGGTAGGTGACATCTTGCCCTGGGTCCATATAGTCCCTTGTTGGGACCCTGCATTTTGGAGTGCTAAGAAGTAAGGGTAACTAAGTCTTATATTGAGAGAACAGATGCCCAGGAGTGAATATCATTTGGAGTCAATTAACTCCCAACTTTCAAAAGCATAGCATTAAGTGTCTATACAAAAAGGATGTTGCTCTGAATTAACTATGCAAAGGACGTAAGGAGAAGAGAAAAGCAATATTTACAAGTTAACAGAGTCTGATTAGGAGATAAAGGTGATTGATCTGTTGGGGAAGCAGAGCACAAAGAAAGAGGTTACAAATAACCATAGAGGAATGGGAGCTCTGTGATGAGCTCCCATAACCTAAGCTCTCTATGGCAAGGCAGAAAGGACAAATCAATGTTATCCTACATCTAAAAATATTTTTTGGGGTTTCGGAGTATTATTATTTATTCCGGGCTGGAACAATATCATAGCGGGTAGGGCTTTTGCTTTGCACACAGCCGACTCTGCTGACCCGGGTTCGATTCTTCCACCCCTCCCGGAGAGCCTGGCAAGCTACTGAGAGTATCTCACCTGCACGGCAAAGCCTGGCAAGCTGCCCGTGACGTATTCGATATGCCAAACACAGCAACAACAAGTCTCACAATGGAGACGTTTCTGGGCCCGCTTGAGCAAATCGATGAACAACGGGAGGACAGCACTACAGTGCTACAGTGCTACTATTTATGCCCATTGAGAAATATCTCTACCTGTCCTCTTTATTACAAAGTAGTTTAATTTCTACCCTATTTAACTAATTGTTCAGAATAATGACTTGAATTATCCCAGGCCTCCATAATTCTTAATATGAGTTTATAAGTAAATTTTAGATGCATTTGTTTATTTTACTAAGAAATCGTGTGAACCCGAATACACATCTGACAAGGGGTTGATATCCAGTATATACAAGGTACTGGTTAAACTCCACAAGAAGAAAACATCCAACCCCATCCAAAAATGGGGCAATGAAATGAACAGAAACTTTCTCAAAGAAGAAATCTGAATGGCAAAAAAGCACATGAGAAAATGCTCTACATCATTAATCATCAGGGAGATGCAGATCAAAACCACAATGAGATACCATCTCACACCTCAGAGACTGGCCCACATTCAAAAGAACAAAAGCAACCGATGCTGGCGCGGATGTGGCCAGAAAGGGACACTCCTTCACTGTTGGTGGGAATGTCGACTGGTTCAGCCCTTCTGGAAAACAGTATGGACGATTCTCAAAAAATTAGAAATTGAGCTCCCTTTTGACCCAGCAATACCACTCCTGGGAATATATCCCAGAAAGGCAAAAATGTATAGTCGAAGTGACATCTGCACTTGTTTGTTCATTGCAGCACTCTTTACAATAGCCAGAAACTGGAAGAAACCTGAATGCCCAAGAACAGATGACTGGTTAAAGAAACTTTGGTACATCTACACAATGGAGTACTATGTAGCTGTTAGAAAAGATGAAGTCATGAAATTTACATACAAGTGGTACAATATGGAAAGTATCATGCTAAGCGAAATGAGTCAGAAAGAGAGGGATAGACATAGAAAGATTGCATTCATCTGGGGGATATAAAGTAACAAAGTATGAGATTAATACCCAAGAATAGCTGAGATCAGCACCAGGAGGATTACTCCATAACTTAGAGGCCAGCCGGGTATCCTAGAGGAAAGGGCAGTTCAGATAGAGAAGGGAGCACCAAATAAAGGGTGTTTGGAGGATCCTCCCAGGAGGGAAGATGCATGTTGAAAGTAGACTATGGACTGAACATGTTTGCCACTCAATGCCTCTTTTGCAGACCACAACACCCAAAAGGAGAGAGAGAACACAGGGGATTGCCCTGCCACAGAGACGGGGGGGATGGGGGGATGGGGGTGGGGGGACATTATCCATGGTGGTGGAAAATGGGCACTGGTGGAGGGATGGGTATCTGATCATTGTATAATCAAACCCAAGCACAAAAAATTGTAAATCTACAACTGTAAAAAAAAAAAATCTTTCCAACAACAAAAAAAAAGAAATCGTGTGAACTATATGATATCTGAAATTTTTATTATAATTTAATCGTATAGCTTATTCCCTCAGTGGTTGGTATTTTTATTGTTTGAGGAACTATAGAATTCACTTTTGCAAATCACAAAGTGGTCCATTCCCCATCCCCACCCCCCCACACTGACAAATTGTTCACTAGGCATTTGGATTCATAAAGGTTTTAACAAAATATTACCCAACATTTTCTCCTGTCTTCTAATAGGATATATTCTCTTGGAGTCAGTCATTATCCACTACTAAGATGACCTCAACAAAATGGATTATTTGGTTGTGTAAACCCGCAGACACAGATACATCCACAAAAGAGGCAATGCTTTGTCTAGTGGTTGTAACAATTAGCTATTGTTGAGAGGTAAAGGTCTCTACCAACCAGGACTTGAGAAGTTCAAAAAAAATTGATTTCTCTTTAAGAATCATTTAGAGCTCACTTGAGAAAAATTGTCTCTCTTGTTAAATATGTGAGAAAGTCAGAGATGAGACGGAAGGGAAAAATTTGAGGAGATCTCAGAAAAATAGAATTTTAGTGTCTGAAGAGTTCGAAGAGTTCTTGGAAACAGCCAAGAAATCTTCTTGCTGCATTAATACGAAGACTGAAATGTAGAGACGTTTAATGTCTTCCAAAGGCATGCAGCCAGTTTTCCTATTAAAAAAAAACCAAAATTGTATTTAGTGTAGGATCCAAATTCAGACTTTTGACTTATCTCCAAATTAGTTTATATAAATATACCTCAAACTACAATGGTAACTTTCAAGTATATTCATTCCCTACATTTAAACACACCATGATGTTTATAGTTCTGTTTTCATCACAATTTAAATTGGTAACCCCCTTACCAGTATTTTTTCCCAATGTCCAAGAAATTTGTAGGCATATGTTATAATCATTATTTTGGCTACTATCTACTTGTAAATAAACTAAATGATGTTAAACAAAGAATCTAAATTTGGAAGGAAATAAATATATAAAAAATATGGGCAAAGAAAGCTGTAGGCAAATAGCTTTGATTTTTGTTTGATTTTTGGCCACACTCAGAAGTGCTCCGAGTTTATTCTTGACTCTACACTCAGGAATTACTCATGTTGATGCTTGGAAGACTATATGGGGTGCAGGGGATCGAACCCAGGTCTGCCACTCACAAGGCAAGTGCCCTACCCGCAGTACTATTACTCTGGCCAGGCAAACTGGTTTGAAATCATAAAAGAAAATTTTGGAGTTGTATAAAGATATATTTAAGAAAATTATTAATGTCATGAAGTCACAATAAAAGCAAGACTAACAAAATGATCTCTAATTCACTTTTACATGAGAACTCCAAAACTTCTCCATGCGTGCGTGATTAGAGGGGCAAGGATGAATACTTTTGTGGAAACTTATTTAGGGTAGGTGAGGATCAAATGGATTTGGGGGATACCAGATGCGTATTAAGGGTTCACGGATGATATGGCTTCTAAGGAAGGGATGAAGGGAAGGAGGGAGCAATAGATTCAGAAATTACAATTTTTGACTTAGTAATGTTTTCTTTCATTCTCATAAGAGACTTATGACAGCTCTAAGATTGTGGTCTCACATTATAGATCCTTGTGAAAATGCTCCTAGGTTTGGGCTCTTTTCTCAATCTAAGATAAACAAGATACCATTGATTTAACAGAAAAAACCTTTGCTTAAAAATCAAAAATAGTCATACCGATGATAAAAAAAAATGTGTGAGGGTTTGATTCATTAAGCAGATTATTAAGACTTGAAATTAAATTAAGAGCTGCTTAATTATTCCTAGGAGAATTAGTCACTTTTATAGACCATATAGTGTAGGAAATTTAGATTAGCTACAGAAAGTCTTAGGGCTAATTAGAGAAAAAGTGAACTAGATCGCAAGGGAATATAACAGATCCTCCTGGTAGAAATTCTTTTTAAAGCATAAATACTCATCTCTTAAAAATATTTTGGCTTTTGGGCTCTCTGGCATGGCCATGGCCCCAGAGGCACATGGACCTAATTTGGAGCCCAGCAGCTTTTGGCAGAAATGTGAATGGACTATGCATTGAACTATGGCGCCATGCTCCCTGGGGAGGGAAAGGGTGTTTGTCCCTTCCACTCCTTCCCCTCCCCCGGCAGCACAGTGGCTGCCGCCTCAGAGCTTATTGGACAGCCAGGTATGAGCCAGCAGTGACAGGGCAACTGCGGCCTCATGGGATGGGGGGCGGAATTGGCACGTCCTTCCTGCCCCGACCAAGGCCGGGAGTTGCCCCCCACAAGCTGCTCTCTGGCACGGCCATGGACCCAGAGGCACACAAACCAATCTTGTAACTATACGGCTTTTGGCAGAGATCCCTCCAGACTTAATTAGTAAAATATCCAAAATCCGAAATCCAAAATGTCAGAAATCCAAAATTACAATCACGGCCGTGTGACATCATATGGTCTTCATAACCAGCAATAGAAAACAAATTATTTCACAATGCCTTTTCAGCAGATCTGATTGTTGGGGGGAAATTCCAAATAATACTGGTGCATCTTTTGTCAAACTAATGAATGTAATCAAAGTAGAGTGTTGTAAGTGGAAATCATTTGCCTCACAGGCATCGGGAGAGGTAGAATGGGGGTATTTAGGGGTTCTTGGTGGTGGAAAATATTCACTGGTGAAGGGATGGGTGTTTGGTCATTGTATGACCGAGACTTAAACCTGAAAGCGTAGTAACTTTTCTCACGGTGATTCAATAAATAAATTAATTAAGAAATATTTTGGCTTTTGCACTAGAGGTTAATCTTTACTCTTTTAAAATGAAGTGTCACTGCATTTGAACGAGAGGAGGAGTTTGGGCCCTGCCACTGAGCTCAGGGTCTATGCAGTGCTGAGCACCAAGCACCGGGCTTCCTTTGCAAAGCATCAGCTCAGCCCTGTGAACTGTGCTCCCAGCCTGATAATTACTTTTTCACTGTTTTCTAACTTCAGATACCACCGCTGAATTAGGAAAGGAAGGAAATGTTATTTTTCAGAGTTTAACTGCCCTGAGAAAGACTGACCATAAAAAAGAATTCTGATTTGATTCTTTCCCAAACCACCATTCCAGAATAGTGAGTTTCCCAACTGTTGAGCAATTGGAATAAAAAGGGGTGATGTTCAATAGAGAAAAGTGTCTATGAATAGACAAAGTCATTTGTCTTGGCATATGACAATTCCTAACATCCTGGCTGAACAAACACATACTCACTTTGAACGTCAGATGGTCATGACAGAAGCAGGAAGTGTTCTAGAAGCAAAGGCACGCACATGAAGAGAAAAACATTCATTATCATAGTTTTGGTTGGTAGATTTGCTGTCTTGGTCTTTACAGTTGGTCTGTGTGGTCTGTGTGGCTCTTCAGGAAGAGCAACAAGGGCTGGTACCCATGTGATAATGTCACAGTCACTGGGTGCAGTGCCCATCCATATACATGCTCAGCATTCCCGGACAATGAGAGTCATGAAAGTTGAACCTTAAGTCTAGATAACACACACACACACACACACACGTACACACACACATACACACACACACACACACACACACACACACACACACACACACACCCCTTGTGAATAAATCACTCACGTGTTCCGAGGCACCTTTTCTATCTGTGATTTAAAAATCTGCGATGCCCACTCAGTGAAAAGGGTCTGGCCTCGTCAGCCGACTGCTATGTGCCTCCGACTCCTGCGACCATCTCCTTCTTCTTTTGGGTGTGCAGCCTTTGGCTGGCAACAACTTCAGGGCTGAGTCTCTCAGTTGCCAATCCTGCACTTCCGAGATGATGGCAGAGACCCAGGAAGGACAGGTTAGATTTTAGAAAACCAATCTTGGAAAGGTGAAATGGGCTCACACTTTCATCCAGGGAAGCTCTCCACAGCACCGGTAAGAGCAGTAACAGAGAGCTGTGTGTGCCATGTTGGATGAATCCTCTGTCAATTGGTCAAGTCTGGAGGGAGCAAATATAGGAGAAGTGGCAGTGATGGGCTCTTATGCCACCTCCTGGAGTATTATAATTTGCTTTTAAAAAAACATTTTGTAAAGGGAATGCCCTGCCACAAAGGCAGGGTAGGATGAGAGGGATGGGGGGTGGGAGGGATACTGGAATCCGTGGTGGTGGAGAATGGGCCCTGGTGGAGGGATGGGTACTGGATCATTGTATAACTGAAACCCAAGCACAAAAATTTGTAAGTTTACAACTCTACCTCATGGTGTCTCACTAATAAAAATCAAAATAAAAAAAACATTTTGTAAAAAAGAGCCCCTTCCCCCGTTTCTATTTTTATAGCACCTAAATCCTTATTTCACGTTGAGTAACACCAAATTTAGTAGAATATTATCAAAGTGTGTTAGTGTTTTATTGACTTTAACCAGCACGGTAGACAAAATTATTGTCTCACTCATATAGAAGAGGAAAGTGTGGCATCAATTACTAAGACCTTTGCTGTAGGATAACATTGGTTTGTCCTTTCTGCCTTGCTGCAGGGAGCTTGGGTTTATTGGGTTGCTCCCATCACAGAGCTCCCATTCCTCTGTGTTTATTTATAGCCTCTTTGTAGGATAACACTTTGCCACAAATCACTAAGCTACTGGGTGTCAGAGGCTAAGTCCCAAAGGCCCACTTGAGCTCAGGTACCATGCTGAGCAATTATATATAACAGATATATATGTATTTACATATAACATTTACATATGTGTATAAAAATATATCTGTTACATATGTACCATATATATTCTCATTGCATCCCTACCTGACACTCTTTTTTTGCTTTTTGGGTCACACTCGGCAATGCACAGGGGTTACTCCTGGCTCTGCACTCAGGAATTACCTCTGGTGGCGCTCAGGGGACCATATGGGATTCTGGAAATCGAACTCAGGTCGGCTATGTGCAAGGCAAATGCCCTACCCGCTGTGTTATTGCTCGAGACCCCCACCTGACACTTTGAGGTAGATACTTCCCATGTGTGATAAGTGGGGAAACTGAGGCATAGAGAAGTTATTTGTTTGACCAAGCCGCCAAAGCTGATATGTCAGAGCGTGTAGTCAAACCAGATTCATTCAGACTTCCATTAGTGCTCGTGTTCTCACATCGCAGGGGAAGGGAACAAACTATTTTCTGGTGAGCGACAGGCTAACAGAGGATGCTGCATTAAGAAAATAACTGTATAAATGAAATGGGAAAAGGAAGTATTTGACCAGAGCACACCAACTCTATTATAGACCTTTGGTTTCATTGGGTACAGTTTCAGGATTTTGTAAAAGTTTACCTTCAGACATTTTGGTATCAGACTCGGAATCAGTGTTTATTTTCATATTTATTTTAGGGAGAATATCTGAAGATTTATTGACAAGTTATAAAACTGGCTTCTGATATGATGTGCGTTATGGATACATTTACATACATGTATATGGATACATTTACCTTAAAGTCAGTAAATGAAATATGACTATGTAGAACTTGATCAGAATTTTCTGCAGGCATACAATTCACACACACACACATACATGAAAGGCATACGACTTTTACTTGGGTTGGTAAACAAGATCAATTCCCTGTTAATTAAAATAATGATAAATTCTTTTTTTTTAATCCAGTAAATTTCTTCTCAGGGAGTTTATTCATGATACTGCTTAATTTCCCTCCTGCAACACTAATTTCTCCCCCAGTTTAACTCAGCCCAGGATTTTAGCTTTCATTAGAAATGAAGCTCAGTAACACCCAAGAATAGCTGAGATAAGTACCAGGAGGTTTACTCCATGGTTTGGAGGCCAGCCGCACATGCTAGGGGAAAAGGCAGCTCAGATAGCGAAGGGAGCACCAAATAAAGGGTGTTGGGAGGATCCTCCCAGGATGGGAGAAGCATGCTGAAAGTAGACTATAGACCAAACATGATTGTCACCCATTGCCTCTTTTTCAAACCACAACAACCAATAAGAGAGAGAGAACAAAAGGGAATGCCATGCCACAGAGGCAGGGTGGGATGGGGGGGTGGGGCTGGGAGGGATACTGGGATCCGTGTTGGTGGGAAATGGGCACTGGTGGAGGGATGGGTCTGATGGGTTTGATCATTGTATAATTGGAACCCAAGCACAAAATTTGTAAGTCTACAACTGTACCTCATGGTGTCTCAAAATAAAAATTAAAAAAAAATAAAAAAGAAATGAAGCTCAGTATATTATCTCCTCCTTGTTCAAAATGCTGCATCTCTTAATGGTCATCATTCTCTTATCTGTAGTTGGGCTCAAGATATTCAAGCCTCAACACAATCTTCTTCGTAGATCTAGCCTTTTTTTTTTTTTTTTTTCAGAAAATTGCCTTAGTCTGACCTCCGAAACCACTCTACTTCCTGTCATAATGAAGCTTTCTCTGGACATACAAAGGAACCCTGTCATTCTTGTATGGTGTGACTTTGTGGGTTGATGTATGCTACATTTTTTACAAAAAGTCCGGCGGGTTTCATTATGATCACCAAGCTTGGGGAACAGTATCTTCAAGGAAAAGCTCTGACGATAAATTCTATGTTTGCCTGCAGATAATTCTGGCAGAGATCAGACGCTGAAGAAAGAATAAATTTTCTCCTATACTGGGCTGGAGCGATAGCACAGTGGTAGCCAACATGACCGACCCGAGTTCGATTCCTCTCTCGGAGAGCCTGGCAAGCTACGGAGAGTATCTCGCCCGCACAGCAGAGCCTGGCAAGCCACCCGTGATGTATTCGATATGCCAAACACAGTAACAACAAATATATATATATTTAAAAAAAGACTTTAAAAAATCTTTTCAAGTTTTCTTTAATTAAAGAAAACAATAAGATATGGTTCTTTGTAATGGCATACAATATTACTGTAATTTGGCTGAATGATTTAGGTGGTATTTCAGAATATTGTCATGAAGTGTTGTGCAACATATCAAATCTTTGCAGTGACCCCAGTCACAGGAAAAGAAGCTACTCATTCCATTGTAATCCTGTTTCTTGGGCCACATTTCCCCCCAAACATGAAAACAAACAGCTTCACTGACGAGTCACATTTCACTTGGACGATCAATCTCATTTTGGACAGAATCTTGCTTTGTGCCAGGAATTCTTACCTTTCCTTTCTCCTTCTGTTTCCTGTTTCAACTGGCGAATTTCCCTATACCCTACTTTAGTTGAATATCCTAGAACAATAGTGTTCGTACTATTATTTCTTTCTAGCACGCAGTCTCTCCCAGTTCTTTTCCCTGAGATTCACAAACCTTTTGTCCAACTGTTTGTGAAAACATCCTTCAAATGGACACAAACCACTGCCCAAATGTGCACCTCCCCCCAATGTAGTAGTCAAATTTCAAAGTACAAGAAGTCAACAGCCTCATCCTTTCTACTACAAAAACATTCGATTTCTTCTCATCACTTCCCTATGGATTTATTTTTTTGTCCACATTTGTTAAGACTTGGAAGTCAATTAGTAAAGTTATACTTTAAAAATTCAGTTTTTGGATACTCTATACTAACAGAATATAGGAATAGAGCAATATATTAGCCACTCAATTTACAAAGAAAGATATAATAGCCAAAATTACTCCCGATTCGTTCTGAAGTTAATGTACATATTCTAAATAATAAAATAAAAATCAGTTGAATTTTATTTAATTTCATGGAAGTTTACATTAACTCCAAAAGGGATAATTAGGAGGGTGAATCTTTACAAAAGAACTCGAAGCTTTTGAATAGGAAAGGATTATTTAGGAATATTATATAATTTTTAGATATAAAAATAGAAAATAATTTAACCAACATAAAATAATCTGGTATCTTATAAGCAGGGAAGCAGTTTACCAATTTACCAATTTCACTGGATATGTAAATGAATACATTTTTGTTTGATGTTGAATGTTTGAGTGTTAAAAGACAAAGTTGTCCAAGATGGAAATCATGATATAAGAAAAAGCATGTCGGTGGGACTGGAGTGATTGGGCAGGGGTAAGTACGACTCTTGTCTTGCATGCAGCAGATCCAGGTTTGGTCCCTGGCATCCCATATGATCTCCAACCTCGCCAAGAATGATTTCTGAGTACAGAGCCAGGAGTCAACCCTGAGAACTGCTGAGTGTGGCAAACAAACAAATAAACAAAAACTATGTCAAATGCAATAGTAATTCTGAAATGTTACTAAAATTCAATTATGGACATTTTTGTTGTAATTTTAGTAATTGCATTTTTAAGGTAAAGGTAAAAAGGTAAAGGCCCTCCCGTTGATCGTCGATTTGCTCGAGCGGGCCCAGTAACGTCTCCATTGGAGACTTTGTTGTTACTGTGTCTGGCATATCCAATACTCTCGGTAGCTTGCCGGGCTCTCCGAGAGGGGCGGAGGAATCGAACTCGGGTCGGCCATGTTGGCCGCTTGTAAGGTGAACGCCCTACCCACTGTGCTATCGCTCCAGCCCTACATTTTTAAGACTTGATAAAAAAATACTTGACATTATAGAAACTGTCTCCTCTGCCAGTACTGAAAGCTATTGATGATGCCTATCATAATTATGCTTCATGTTATTGAGACAATATTATTTGGGGGACGGGAGAGGTAGGATGGGTTATACCCAGAAGTGCCTCTGCTCAGGAGCTATTTGTAGGAGTATTTAGGAGTGATTTCTGGCAGTGCTTGGAGAACCATTTTGGTGCTGAGGATCTAAAATAGGGTTGGTGGGATACAGGACAAGCAAGTTCCTTAACCCCTTTACTATCTGTTTGGCTCTCGTCATTCATTTTAGACTGAAAATGGTAGAGATACCAGTTCTTTTGCCCAGCTTCATAATCTAATATAAAATGGGATGAAGATATCACCATTATTATTTTTTTCTCTCAATTATAGAAATAATTCCTGTCTCTTTAGTTCAAGGGTTAAGCAGTGATGATGAGGTGATCCTAATGGTGTTGCCCCATACACTGAAACTGTGTCTCACCTGAAAATGGTGCTTTATGAATATTTCAAGAAGCAGGGGTTGCCTCAGGTGGAGGTTAAGGAACCATTTGTGGTGCTGGGGCTAGAACTCTACTAGACCAAATGCAAGGAAAGAGTCTTACTTGCTGTACTATCTGTTTGATCCTCTTTAGTTTTTGGTAAATGTTAATATTTTGATTGGGGATGAACAGATGTACATTTTCATCAGCAGTGAATGAGGGTTCCTTTCATACCATGTCCCCCTTAACATTCATTATTTCTGATCTTTTATTTATCTAGGTTAGTCTCATAGGTGTGAGGTGATATCTCTTTGTTTCACTTTACGTTTCCCTTATCATCAGTGATGATGAGCATTATGTCATGATGAACTGTGTGTCTGTTGGTGAAGAATGTTTGTCTCTTCACCCCATTTTTTCTGGAACTGTTTTCCTGTCCTTATTGTGTACTGTAATTTGTTTACTTATCTTGGACACTAGTCCTTTGTCACATGTACTGTGTGTGAATATTTTCTACTGTTCAGTAAAATATCTTTTTGTTTTAAATTTAGTTTCTCTTTTGTTGTGTAGATACCAATAAAGTGAAACCTGTAACTACAAGACTGAATCAATATCATCAAGGATTTCCTGACTTTTCTTTGATACATTTTATAGCTTTGGGTCTAAATAAAAATCCTTTAATTCACTTTGAGTTCAGGTTTTTTCACGTTCTGAGACTAAATTTTATTCTTTCGGGTGTGGCTGTTCAATTTTTACCAACACCATTCTGTTGAAGATATTTTTTTACTTTCTGCTTTGTGCTCTATTCTCTGTTGAAGAAGCAGATTTTTGAAAATTGTGATTTCATTAACACAATGGACTAATTTACAGTTTTCGCACTGAATGGACCATCTGTACATATTTCCATATGAATAAGTCTTTACAGTAAAACACTGAGTGTGGACCATTTCATCTAAGTGGAAGGTGCTGACTCTCACATGTAACCATTGACCAAGAGGATCACTCACACAGCCATACTTTCAAAGCAATATTCTTAATTATATAGATAAGATCTCAAATAGATAGAGCTATTGAACTTATGCCAATGAAGAAGAGTTCTGAAGTGAAAAGGTTTATGTGTCCGGGAATTCTTAATAACGTTGGTAACAGCAGCAAAAGGACACTCCGTGTTCCCTCCTGAGACTGTCAACTGGGGCTTTTATCAAAATTAAGAGAGTATTTCTTGAACACAGTAGCAGCCCTCGGCATCATTTAAATCACTGTGGTGTAGTGTGACTGCGCTATCAGTGGAATCTGATAGAGCATGTATTCTTCCTTCCCTTTGTGACTGAGTCACTGCCTACCAGAACGCTCCAATTAAACCAACTGACGTCCTGGGTGTTATGTACATCTGGGAATTGTATTCGGAAATAAATACAGGGTCACTGTTAATGAATAGCACCAGGTGCTACATAAGGTCTTTCTGTCACTGCTGCTGACACTTCAAACTTGGCATGTCACAATGAAAGTGGCAGGTTGGAAATTGGAAGCTAGAACGCAACAGCCTAAGCTAGCACTGGCGTTGCTAATTGCCAACTGAGATGTCGCACTGGCCAGGGAACTGGAAAGATTGCCCAGGGCTGAGCGATGCCACCTTGGACCTTCTGCCACCGGAGAAAGGAAAACAGTACCCCGGCTGTATAGCACAGGATCTTTCTCAATGCACAGTTATTATAACTCTGAAACTGGGGGGAAAGGATGAGTTATTTTAAAGAGATCTAATTTTACAGGACAAGGATGCTAATTTCTGGCTCACAGAAACCATCTGAGATCAGGAAAGCTGAGAAGCGAGAAGAGAGCGTTGGAGAGAACTGATTAGACAGAAAGCTCTGATGGGAATAAGGTGTCAGCAGGGTGAAATGGGAGATCTGAGAAGGACCAGGAGCAAAGTGATGAAGGAAAAGAATTAAAAAAAAATACTTACTGAGAAATATTTTTCACAGCATGACCATAACCAGAGACGAGGCGGAGGTTCATGAATCAGCCCTGAGCTCTTCACCACTCATCTGGATGCTGATTGAAGGTTCAGCTTCAAATACCTGATTTTGAAGAAGCAAGGCCAACATTCCATAATGGAAACTCCATTGTAGCTCACCTCAGGGCCATCCTGAGAAGAGATAGGCCCGTTTACAAAATAATTCACTTTTTACTGTTAGGAAGATGTACTTCACAAGATCTTTTTCCATCCCCCACAAGATTGCAACAAAGGTTAACTAAAATTAATTTTTTTCACTGCCTAGAGAAAAGGGAAATAAAATAAGCCCATTATTTTTAGAGTTTAAGTTGAGAGTTTCTTGAATAAGAAGCCAACACAAGTTGTTACTCTCTCCCATACCCTGGTTAAGTTTCTGCTTATATGCAGTTGCAACAAGAGAGCTATTTTCATTAAAGAAAAATTTTAGATAATAGCATTTTTTAGTGGGAAGGAGGTTGATTTTGGACTCGCCCAGCAGTACTCAGGACTGACTCCTGGTTCTCCGCTCCGGGTTTACTCTGGACGGGCTTGCAGACTGCTGGGTGTTGAACTCTGGTCAGCCATGCAGGTGCAGCAAAGTATTTGTCTTTGGCATGTGAGAATTCTTAACATGCTGGCAAAACAACATCAATGCAAGTTTAAATTTTAAATTTTTATGCCTGAGATAGGGACCTTGCTGGATCACACAAATAGAAAGATGAAAGACTCGGGTATTTTGTGAGTTTGATATTTGACATTGATCTTCTGTGGCTGTTAATCTGGGGGCCACAGCAGGCTGTTCTCAGGGCTCTCTTCCTCCGGCTTTTCACCCACAGAAAGCTCCTGGAAGTGCTTGGGGGTCAAGCCCAGATTGGCTGCATGCAAAGCAAGAGACTTTGACTGTAGCACTATCTTGTCCTTGCAACTGGTACAGCTCACTTGGTCCTTCCTGCCACCACATTCTTCTGTAGAATTAGGCACAGAGTCTTTTCCAGATTTATCTCTAGATAAATAATAGTAACTCATCCTCATGGAAGAGGATCTGAAGCAGCATTTATCATGCCTTGTTCATCCTGTGTTCACTAGGGAATCTGGGCGACTGCTTAGTGTTAACTAATGGCTTTATCCAGAGCCAAAATAAACTCACCTTTATGACAGCAGATGGTTTAGGCTACAAAAAAGTTTGCGTGGTACCTTCCCACGGAAATTGGGAAATAGGAAGACTCTCCTTTGATGTGAGACTTTAAAGAGATGGCCCTAGATACAGACTCGGGTTCTCTGGCTCCGCACGCAGCAGGAATTGATACGGTGACAGAATATTACTGGGACGTGAACTTGGACACAGAGGAGACATCACGGAAAACCCGTTTCCTGGCTGATTCACTGAAGGGAGGGGTGACAGAAATGTTGAGCTCAGCTGCATGAAAAGTGAGAGCATTCATCTTATCTGGAAACTCCTTATCTAGGGCACTGAAGAGGGTTCCAAGAATAGTTCACTGTCTGCCGGTAGGCACACACATAACTGGGCTTTGCTGCACACAGTTCCAAGTATTGGCACAGATGACAATAGTTGGCACATCAAGTCCCACAGAGGTGGCAGAGTTGTTCATTATGGCCACTCCAGGTAGGTCATTTATGGCAGTGTGCTTACTACTTGGCAGTGCCAAGGTTAGAAATTCTGTCCCACCCTGCTGGTGTTGCCTGGAAAGGCTTGTTCTGCTTGCCTTGAAGAATCTGTAGTCCCGGCAGAGTTTAGCCCTGTGACACTCTATTCTGGGAATGTTTTGAGCAGGCTCTAGGGAATTTGAAGGTTGGGCTTCTTCATCTTCTTTTTTTTTGTTTTATTAGTGAAACACCATGAGGTACAGTTGTAGACTTACAAGTTATTGTGCTTGGGTTTCAGTTATACAATGATCGAGTACCCATCCCTCCACCAGTGCCCATTCTCCACCACTACTAATTCCAGTATCCCTCCCACCCCTCATCCCTCCATCCCACCCTGCCTCTGAGGCAGGGCACTCCCTTTTGTTCTCTCTCTCTCCTTTTGGGTGCTGTGGATTGCAAAAGAGGCATTGAGTGGCAATCATGTTCGGTCTATAGTCTACTTTCAGCATGCATCTCCCATCCTGGGAGGATCCTCCCAACATCCTTATTTGGTGCTCCCTTCTCTATCTGAGCTGCCTTTTCCCCTAGCATGTGTGGCTGGCTTCCAAGCCATGGAGTGAACCTTCTCATACTATCTTTCAAGCCCTTGCTTTTCTTTTATTAGTTTGTATTGTTGTTCTCTGGGGTCATTCCCAGTGATTGCCAGAACTTATTCCTAGCTCTTTGCTCAGGGATTACTCCTGGCTGGGTTTGGGGGTCCCGTAAATAATAATGGGGATTGGATCCAGGGTGCTTGTGTGCAAGGCAAGTGCCCTACCTGTTGTATTATGTCACTGGGCCAGTTTGTGTTTTGTTACTAAATTATTTTCTACATCCATTTAACAAAGCACAATGTTTGACTAGAGTCAAGTGACATCCCTTGAATTAACTCAATCTCTATAGTCTACCAGTGGCTTAGAATATGAAAAACGCCAGTATTAAAGACAAGAATCTTGATCAGATAAAGTTATTATTAAAAATACTCTGGGCACTGAATTCATTAGTTTTAAATATCAAATTGCATTTTAAAATCAACTACTTGATTAACAAGGAATAAGCCTCAGGACATCGTTTGGAGCTCTCTAATTATGATTCATGCAGTATTTGGCCCAGTTGACATAAGCTTCAAGTTCTAAAGGCCGATATTGATGGGAGGGGCAGCAGTGGTTTCAGACTGAGGAAGGATGTGGAGATAATAACAGGGTCAGATTAGGATTGATTTCATATTAATGTTCACATGAGTAACTAGGAATCCCTGTGAAACTTAATACCCAGAGACTTTGGCTGAAGAATATAAGCAGATGATTAATAGAACTAGAAGGGTTTTCTTTTCAAATGAGACTTTTCGTTTTAAGGAGACATTCGGCTGATTAAGGACTGTCTTTCAGAGTTACTCTTCCATAACAGTTCCTTCCGCTGTTAAGAAATCTACTTATGTACTGGGCTGGAGTCATAGCACAGCGGGTAGGGCATTTGCCTTGCATGCGGCTGACCCCGGTTCAATTCCTCTGCCCCTCCCAGAGAGCCCAGCAAGCTACCAAGAGTATCCCGCCCGCACGGCAAAG
The DNA here is from genome assembly GCF_029834395.1 of Sorex fumeus. Taxonomy (NCBI): domain Eukaryota; kingdom Metazoa; phylum Chordata; class Mammalia; order Eulipotyphla; family Soricidae; genus Sorex; species Sorex fumeus. Next base: position 428,901 of record NW_026606070.1, on the reverse strand, counting down.
CCTGGCAAGCTCCCCTTGGCGTATTCGATATGCCAAACACAGTAACAACAAGTCTCACAATGGAGGAATTACTGGTGCCCGCTCGAGCAAATTGGTGAACAATAAGAGGACAGTGCTGCAGTGCTACTTAGGTACTACACTTAAGCGTGTGCCCAGTGAAACGTAAAACTTGTCCTTTACAGTTGTGGGATGGGCAGAGTGGCTTTTTCCCAAGTGGAATTCCAGAACTTCACTGCCCAGTCTGACTTCCACGGTGGCGTGGGAGTTGGTGACCCGGTCGTGGCCGTCGAAGGCTCTCTTCCCAACATCTGTCAGCCTCGCTTCTCACACTTACTCCGCAATGGCCATTCCTGGGAAGAAACTGCCCCATAAATGTCCGAGTCTTCTGACAAGACCTTGATGCTGCACATACAAACGTGATTCATCTCTGGTTCACACTTGCTGGCCACTAGCAAGGTGAGCCCTCACCGCTGCCCCTTCCTTACCATGCTGGCTTTTGAATTTTTTAATTTTTAATTTTAGTTTATCTTGCTTTTGGGGTCCCACCCAGCAATGCACAGGGGTTCTCCTGGATCATGCACTCAGGAATCACTCCTGGCGGTGCTTGGGGGACCAAAGGGATAGCTGAGAATCGAACCCGGGTTGCCGTACGCAAGGCAAACACTCTACCCACTGTACTATCACTCCAGCCCCAGAATTTTTTATTTGTTTTATTGTAGTAATTTATTTTCTCACTTCATTCATCCTTGAATTCACATCCCAAGGAAACTTGCACATCCGCTTCATCTAAGACAACCTCTGGACCCGAACAGTAGGGCAGCAGGTAGGGTACAGACTGTGTACAGCTGGTCTGGGTCGGATCACTGGCACCCCCAGCAATGAGCCCTGAGCTCAGAGCCAGGAGGATGTCCTGAGCACCACTAGGTGTAGCCTCCAAAACAAATAAAAATATAAAATTGTCTCTTTAAAAAAAAAACAACAAAGGAATTAGGAACTGAACTCAGAACTAAATCAAGAGAACTTATCTAGGTGTGCGCTGTTGAGAATGTAAAGAAGATTCTGCTTTTGTTTGGTTTGGTTTGGGGGTCACACCTGGTGGTGCTCAGGGCTGACTCTTGGTCATTCAGGGATAATGCTTGGTGGGGCTCCAGCATCCATATGTGGCAATGGGATCAAATCCTGGTCAGCTGCATGGAAGGCTCTAATTTCACGATGGCCCCCAAATGTTCTGTTTTTCAGTTTTTATTTCATTTATTTTTTTTTATTAAGGCACTATGATTTACAAAGTTGTTCATATAGAGTTCCATCCATACAATGGTCCAACACTCATCCCGCCACCAGTGTCCCCAGGTCCCCAGCCCATCTCCTTGATTAAGTCTGATTGCTGTCCTTTGGGTTTCCTGCTTCCAGTGCTGTTGGCTCTGAGCTTAAGAGACAGAAATACACCAAACTCCTACCCAGCAGATGTACCACAGTTCCCTGATCCCTGCCCTGTCATCTCATTTGCTGTTCTTCATCTTGTCCTTCTGTTGGAGCCTGACCAGAATCATAAGGAAGTTCCGGGAACACGCTGCCTTGCAAACAAGGCCGTGTCATAGCTGCAAACAGCTAGGAACTCTCAGTGAACTGGGTTGGGGTCAGCATGCCCAACGCAGCCGCCTTCTGTTACAGATGAACTGTGTTATGATTGGATGAAAGTTAAACAAATACCTTACTGGGCTATTGTGTAGAGCTTGATTAGATTCTGATGTGGAATATATGAAAAGTGGGATGTAAAGATTTACAAAGTGGTCTTCATCAGGAACTTTGTGCGTCATTAGGCTACAAAATAATATGTACTTTAAGGTGTTTTGATCTTATGTATTTTGATCTTGTGTATTCTGAAGTATGCTGGATGTTTTAGTAATCCAATAAAAAGGGACTGCTAAGTGGTGTGAGTGAGCCTAAGCCCTCCACTTTCCAACATCCCACATACCTTTCTCATCTCTGCACCCCAACTCATAACTCGAGAAACAGCATCCTTCCCTGAAACACCTCTACCAGGAAGACAGTATTAGGCAGAATCATATCATCAGAAATCTTTAATGTGCTGGGTGTGGAACAGGTACACTGGGGCTTGTCCCATAAACCCAGGCCATTACAGAATGTGTCACAGTTTCTCCAAAAATTGATTTTCTTGTTCTTTTCCCATATAAACTGCTTCTTGGGACAGTGCAGGGAGGTTGGTTAATCGGTGCCCACGTCCATCAGCTTACAACCTGCTGACTCATTGTTAAACCTCTCTCTCCGTTTGTCATGTTGCTCGTGATTGAAAAGAGACATTGACAATGGGGTCAGATCTTGCAGTTCTCTTTATCATACTGCATTCTCTAATTGCATATTCTGTTACTTTTCAATTCATCAACATGTTTTCTATTATATCATTTAATAACAGGTAGTATAAAAATGAATGTCTAGATAATTTTTTCTATTTGTTTTGTTGTAGTAATTTATTTTCTCGCTTCATTCATCCTTGAGTTCACATCCCAAGGAAACTCACACATCCGCTCCATCTAAGACAACCTCCTGAGCCCAAGCAGTAGGGCAGCAGGTAGACTGTGTACAACTGGTCTGGGTCCGATAACTGGCACCCCCAGCAGTGAGCCCTGAGCTCAGAGCCAGGAGGAAGTCCTGAGCACAACTAGGTGTAGCCTCCAAAAGGCCCTCCTGTTGATCGCCGATTTGCTTGAGCGGGCCCAGTAATGTCTCCATTGGAGACTTTGTTGTTACTGTGTCTGGCATATCGAATACTCTCGGTAGCTTGCCAGGCTCTCCGAGAGGGGCGGAGGAATTGAACTCGGGTCGTCCATGTTGGCTGCTTGTAAGGCAAATGCCCTACTGCTGTGCAATAAAAATATAAAATTGTCTCTATTTTTTTTAAAAAAAGGAATTAGTAACTGAACTCAGAACTAAATCAAGAGAACTTATCGAGGTGTGCACTATTGAGAATGTAAAGAATGCTCTAGGCATAATATCTAACATATATAATGAAAAATATGTGCACACTATATTTCTGTGTCTATAAATTTGCTTCTTTCTTATCTGTATTACATACTAGAACACTTGCTACACAGGGTAGGGAACAATGCTACAGACTTAATCATTTATTCCAATGTCAAGAACAGTTCTTGGCACTTTAATGTTGTTGGACAAGCCAATTCGGTAAGTCATGGCAAATAACATTTGAATGATTAGACAATAGATTTCCCTCTAGTTTTATTACTGCTCGGGAGCTGCTAGTTAATAATGAGAAAAGAAAATCATATGAGAGGGGCTGGAGCAATAGCACAGCAAGCAGGGCATTTGCCTTGCACTCAGCTGACCTGGGTTTGATTCCCAGCATCCCAAATGGTCCCTTGAGCACCGCCAGGTGCAATGCCTGAGTGTGTGAGCCAGGAATAATCCCTGTGCATTGCCAGGTGTGACCCAAAGAAAGCAAAAAGAAAAAAAAGTACAAGAAATTCAGTATTTGGCAAGTTTATAATTTTATCAATGTTTCAGCGGTAGGGCATTTGCCTTGCATGCAGCCAACATGGCTGACCCGAGTTCGATTCCTCCGCCCCTCTCGGAGAGCCCGGCAAGCTACCGAGAGTATCTCGCCCGCACGGCAGAGCCTGGCAAGCTCCTTGTGATGTATTCGATATGCCAAACACAGTAACAACAAAGTCTCCAATGGAGACGTTACTGGGCCCGCTCAAGCAAAAATCGATGATCAACGGGAGGGCCTTTAATTTAATTAATTGTGCATGTAGATAATAGACTTGAATATTTAAAGTGTTTTTAATATTGTATTTTCCTTCTTTTTAAATACTTTTATTTATTAACACTATCATGCTGTTGTTCATCGATTTGCTCAAGTGGGCACCAGTAATGTCTCCATTCGTCCCTGTCATGTGCTAGTGTAGCCTGATGGCATATTGGGGGCTCTTTCAGGGTCAGGGGAATGAGGACCAAATCATTGTTACTGTTTTTGGCATATCGAGTATGGCACGAGTAGCTTTCCAGGCTCTGCTCTGCAGGCGGGATACTCTTGGTAGCTTGCCAGACTCTCCAAGAGGGATTGAAGCTTTTGGGGAAGCCTCTAATCACCATTACAGGTGTTCCCAGTCAGGCATCTATGTGGGTATGATATTCTTGGTAGTCTGCTGGGGTCTCTGAAAGCGAGAACTAGACAATAAGAGGTCGCATGGCCACAAATGCAGCCACACACTTCCGGGTGCTTGATTTTAGAGTCTCTGGATCTTGGCCGTTGATGGGGTTACAGGGCAGTTGGTGGGTATAACTGTCTAGCTACTGGAAGATGGGGGGATCTTGTGGAGGAGGCCCAGTCCCGATCCGAGCAGGCTTGGAGATCTCAGCCCTGGGTCTCACATACCTGGGTTCCTCTGCCAGTTCCTTCATGGGTGAGGCTCGTCCTAGCATGTGGAGAGTGGTCTCAGCATGGCTGTGGCTGGGTCCTGGAGGTCTTCAACTGCTGGGGCTCTGCTCCGGGTGGAGATATAAATATATATATATGTTTTATATATATATGTAAATAAATATAAATAAATAATTTATTATAGTTTGGATAGTTGTAAAGTTTATGGTATTGATGCATAAATATTGATATACAAAATTACCCCAACTCTCCCCCACAAAGTGTCCCCAGGCTTCCACCACCTCCCTACATTTCTCCTCCTCGCTCTCCTCTTCCCACACTGTTTGGCAATGGTTTTATACTTTTCAAGTCAAATAGTTTTCATTTTTCTGTAGTGTTTTTCTCCTCTTGTTTTGACTCAATACCTCACAAGTGAGTGAACTCATGTGGTACTTGTCCTTCTTCCCCAGAGTTTATTTCACTTTCTATGCGACCCTCCAATTTTCTCTAGGTTGAAGTGAACTGCATCATTTCACATTTTCTTCCATCGACATAACATTTCCTTGTGTATTTTGGCCACAGCTTTGAGCCTCTCACCTGCCATTGGACCTTTCGGTTGTTTCCATATCCTGGTTAAGTGATGCAATGATCTCAGGTGTGCGTATATCTTTGCAAATAGGTTTAGTGGATTTGCAAGATTGTATGGAAGCTCCATTCTTACTTTTTTTTGAGGCACTTCCACATTGCTTTCCACAGAAATGAACCCAAGGACATTCCTACCAATGGTGAATTCCTGCCAATACACTTTTTTTTTTAATACGTGCCATTCTTCCTGGTGTGAAGTGCTATATTCGTGTTTTTATTTGAATTTTCCTAATGATATCTGATGATGAGCAGTTTTATAGGCCGACTATTCCTCTGTATAACTTTGCAGAAGTATTTGTTCGTCATAGTGTTATGATGGATATTTTTGTTTAACTTTGTGAGTGCTTTAATAAGTCTTGGGGATTATCCCTTTATCTGATCTATTGTGTGAAAACATTTTCTCCCATTCAGTAAAATGTATTTTAATTTTCTGGCCAAGTTTCTTTTACCATGTGAAATCTTTTTAATTTGACACAGTATCATTTGCGTATTTTTGTTTTTACTGTCTTTGTCTCTAGAGTGAAATCACTGAAGGCACTTTTAAGGATCGTTTTCTGGAGTGTTCAGTCTATATGTAACTCAGTGTAATTTTCTTAATAGTCTAGTTCTTTTAGTACTTAGTATTATTTGATCCTTACATTTATGATACTTCAGTAATTTTCAATAATAAAAATAGTACAGCAGGAACTGGAGCAATAGCACAGCAGGTAGGGCGCTTTCCTGGCATGTGACTGACCCAGACTCGATCCCCAAAACCTCGAATGGTCCCCTGAACCTTCCAGGGGTGATATCTGAATGCAGAACTAGGATAGTAAAGTCATTAGCACTTTGGGTGTGGCCCAAAGACAAAAATTATAGAGAAAATCTTTATTCTAGTTTTCCCATAGACTTGGACAATTGATTTCAAATCTCAGTTGATTACCTGAAATGCATAAACTATTGATTAATGTTTCTAAATTTGAATTCACAATTAATAGAGACACAAATTGTACTTGATTGCCTTGAGTTGACAAACTCTGATTGTTTGAAAATAATTATATCCCCACCAACTGAGATAATTAAGCAAAAAATCAATAAAATAATGGATTCAACTTGAATCAATGAAAGATTAAAGTGCAACTTAAAGTCAAGTCTGAAAATTAATAGATGACACTAAGAGAAACGATTTACATGAAATATTTGTTATCCAGGTAATGGATAACAGCCTTGTAGGGATAGAAGGTCCTTCAAAGTCTCACTCAGTAAACAAACTCATGGGAAATCAATTACAAAAACTGAATTATAATTATTTATAATAAAATGTTAGTATTAAATACTAAGACTAGAGTATTTCTGTTATCTAGGACACACATCTCTGCTTTTTTTTTAATAATTTATTTATTTATTGAATCACTGTGGGAAAAGTTACCGAGTTTTCGGGTTTAGGTCTCAGTCATGTAAATATCAAACACATTTCCCTTTACCAATACTTATTTTTAACCCCGAACCCCAATAGACCCCCACCTCCCACCCCTCTCAATTCTTGTGAGGCAGATGAGTTCTAGTTAATACTCTATCTACTTTGACTAGATAGATTGTTTCGATAGAAGATGCACAATTATTGTTTAGAGTTTACGACCCACCCCCCACAATCAGACATGCTGAAACAGCGTTGTGAAATGATTTGCTTTCTACAACTTGGTTTAAGAATAAAATGATGTCGCGCAGCCACTCTAGCGGCCGCGCAGTTTTGGATTTCTGCTATTTTACTTATTGACCGTGGAAGAATTTCTATTAAAAGTTAGATAGTTAAGAGATTGGTTTCTGTGCCCTGGAGTCGTGGCCGTGCCGGAGAGCCGCTCGTGGGGGGCAGCTGGCGACCTCGGTTGTGCGTGAAGGACGGCCCAGAACGCCCCCCTTCCCATGAGGTCCCTGCCGCCCCCACCCCCGGCTCAAACCTGCTGTCCACAAGGCTCCCGTGTGGCCGCCATCTTTCCCACACATCTCTGCTTTTAAAATACCAAAAAGCAAAATTATAAACCTAATCATTTCATAGATAAATTTGAAATATGAAATTTTATTAGGTAGTTTTAAAAGGTCATTTTTTTTGCTTTATTTCATCATGTGGTTTACAAAATTATTCATAAAATAGTTGTGAGGGCCGTTCAATATTCCAACACCAATGCCACCACTGGAGTCACCTTCCCTCCACCAATACCCCATTTTCCCAACCACACCCCAAGTCTGTGCTCTTAGCAGGCACGCAATAATTTATTTTATGTTGATTGCTAGAACTAAATGGCTAATGGAATTATCAAAAAACTAGTTTAGTGAAAAAAAATTGTGACAATTGTTCTATCTAACCGTGGCATCATTAAGTCCTGTCTGAGGGTTTACTGAGCTGTTTGCTGCTAGTTCAGCCTTCTGTGTTACTGCCTTGTTTACTGAGCTTAGTTGGCTTCTGTGTTACTTTCCCATTTAATTTGTGTGATCCTACTGTTGGGCTGGAGCGAAAGCACAGCAGTAGGGCATTTGCCTTGCGCACAGCCAGCCCTGCCGAGCCAGGTTCGATTCCTCAGCCCCTCTTGGAGAGCCCGGCGAGCTACCGAGGGTATCTCGCCCACACAACAAAGCCTGGCAAGCTACCTGTGACATATTCAATATGCCAAACACAGTAACAACAAGTCTCAAAAAAAAAATGGAGACATTACTAGGCCCGCTTGAGCAAATCGATGAACAACGGGAGGACAGTGACAGATCCTACTGTTATGTCACTATTTGGAGGTGCTATGCTCCAGAAATTCTAGGGTCTGTAGAACTGGCCCAAGGAGTTTACGAGGCAGTGACTGTGGATATGGTGGTGGCAGCCGGGGCTTTCTAAGGAAGTTTATATAATAAACTTATATAGTATATATATTATATAATTTATATATATTATATAGTTTATATAAATTCTGTATTTAATAACTTAAATGCCACTAAAGAATTAAATCAAGAGAATCATAGGGATTTCAAGAAAATTATTGTATCATCAAGATACAGATATAAGAATTAAATTGGAGGAATTATTATAATAAGATAATAGTTCAAGCAATCTAATTTAAAGAAGTAATGGAAGTCAATATTACTTGAGGAGAGATTTATTATAGTTAAAGATGCCCAGTAGATAGATATTGGTAGTGATATACAAACAAGCCAAAAAGAGGATTTTTTAAATTTTTAACATAAAGACAATGACTTTTCCTTTGGATATATTGAATTCAAATTGTCTATGAAACATTTAACTGGAAATATAGTAAGGAATAACAGATTTATATGATTCACTATTTATTAATATAGACAAAAATTATAGAGCTTCTGAGAAGACACTAGCAAGAGATGAAACTCCAAGAATGGAGGTTATTTACTACTTGGTGTGCATCAGAAATCTTAGGGTAATTGTGTTGCCCTAAGGAGAATGAAAGTACACGTCTGGAGAATACCGTGCTTTAAGGCCGAGCAGAGTAAGAGTGATAAAAAAGAAAGATGAGCTCATCAGGGAGAGTGTAGGATAGTCAATATTCACGTGTTTGATGGTTTATTCAATGAGCCCAGATAGGCTTCTTTCCTAAGCTGGGCTGATCCCAAGCTGAGTCTGAGATGAAAATACATTTTCAGTAGTTAATTTAGAAGTGAACCCAGCTGGAGGGCAGAAATGGGGGAATTAGTGGGAAAAAAAATACGAGAACACCATCAAGGTGAGCCGCAGCCAGACACTTAATCATCTGGCGTCGTTTGAGAAATATTATGAATGTTTCTCAGGGTTGAGAGGTCCAGGGATAAAAGGGAGATTTTTTTTTATAAAATAAAATTCTGTCTTTCCTAGTCCAAAAATAACACTACGGGTATTAAATAGATCACAGACCTGACTTTGTGCATGTTTGAGTGGGTTCATCTGGGAGACTCACAATGTGGCCTGCGGCAGGTGTGAAGAAATATGTCATATCATCCTAGGCCAGGGCCAGTAAGCTAAGCCTGCAAGCATTTGATTTGTCCAATTGAACTGCAAATGGAAAAAGAGTTGAGTTGAAAGAGGATGAAGTAGTACAGAAAATTATTCAGTATTCACTTCTGGTTGGAACTGTAATCTTCTTCCTTGGGAGGTTTGAGGAGGAGCTGCAATGAGGGTATTGTACCTGGATACAGAAACATCCGCCCTCAGCAGAGGTGTGGAGCAAAATGAGGACTGGGATGTGGTCTAGGCAAAACCAAGTGGAGGAGGGTGATGGGATACTGAGATTGGAATAAACTTAAGGTTGAGAGGATGTCAAATAGTCTGAGGAGATTTCTGACAGCACCAACTGTGTTGCATTTCATTTTGAGTCAAACAAGGCTGTCAATTTCCTTACCTTATGTGACTTCTATTCTAGTGTATGGAAGAGACCAAAAAAAAAAATATAAGAATTTTAGTGAGTGCTAAGATCGTTCTAAGACTGAAACTCAGTCATGAATGCTTTGCATCTGTATTTCACAGTGATTCAATTAAAAAATATATAAAAAGAAAATATATAATTAATGTCAATTTTAAATGTTCACAATTGTATGAAATATGTACGCTTAGATGAATATGGAAAATTTAAGATATCAACAAGTCCTGGAGCAAGAAGACAGCAGGTAGGACATTTGCCTTGTACACATATGATGAGGCTTCAATCCCTGGCACCATGTATGGTCTCCTGCGCCCTGACAAAAGTGATTGTTGTCCACAGAACTGGGAGTAAGTCCTGAGCTGAGCATTGCCAGGGATGACCCCTAAACAAACAAACAAACAAACAAGTTATCAACAAGGCTAATATTGGTCTTTATAGCATGGCTTATTGATTTCATTTGTTTATTTGAGCTGGGTTCAATTCCTCCACCCCTCTTGGAGAGCCTAGCAAGCTACCCAGAGTATCTTGCCAGCATGGCAAAGCCTGGCAAGCTACTTGTGACGTACTCGATATGCCAAACACAGTAACATGAAGTCTCAAAATGGAGACGTTACTGGGCCCTCTCGAGTAAAATCGATGAACAATGGGAGGACAAACAGACATACAGCTATGAGTTTTATAGATTCTATAAAATTAGCATAGTATCACTAATACTTTTCATTTCATTTCATTTCATCATCCTGTTATTCGTCGATTGCCTCGAGCAGGCCCCAGTAACGTCTCTTTCATCCTAGCCCTGAGATTATATTCAAGGCTCTTTAGGAGAATGAGACCCATCATTGTTACTGGTATTTGGCATATTTGGTACGCCACGGGGAGTTTGCCAGACTCTGCCCTGTGGGCAGGCTACATTCGATAGCCTGTCAGTTTGTACAAAGTAGGAATGAGATAATAAGATGTCATAATAAGATGTCGGTTCCGGGAGCTGGATTTTATAGTCTCTGAGTCTTGGCCGCTGATGGGATTACACGGCTCCAGGGGGCCAGGTGGTGGGTGTGACCCCCGCCTACTGGAATTTGGAGGATCTGGGTGGAGGATGCTCGACTCCAATCCGAGTAGGCTGGGAGATCTCGGCCCCGGAACCCTCGTGGATTTGTCCCTCTGCCAGTACCGTCATGTGTGCGGAGAGTGGTCTCAGCATGTTGGTGGCTGGTCCTGGAGGTCTTCGGCTGCTGGAGCCCTGGTCGGGGCGGGGAGGAAAGCTCAACCCGCTCCCCTCCAAGGGGGCTCCGGCGAGGAACAGCCAGGCGCGGGGGCAGAAGACTAATACTTGATGGCATAAAATAAACAGTGAATTATTTTTTGATAGGATATCAACCTTATTTTTACGATTATTAATTATTCTAATAATAGTGACTTCACAGAGTGCCTAATAATTCCCAATTCATTATATTTATTCCACTAATTTTAAATCTTATCTAAAAATTTACTTTGACATAAATAATATCCTATAGAAATAACTGCAGAAAACAGTATGACTTTTCTATAGCTTTTTATTGTTGACTTGTTTGATTTTGCAGTCTGCAGTTCAAATTCCTCGAAGTGCTTCCTCACCCCAATATTTCTGGGTATAGTTCTGGTGCTGAACGGTGTATTACAAGTGTTATATTGTTAACGTTGACCTGGTTTAGCATAAGTACACAACGCAAGATAATATTTCCTAGGAAAGAGTCAGAGCAAAGGCCAATGACAGTGAAAGATGGAAAGATGTATATAAGTGTAGAGATACAAGAGTCTCCAATATTTGTGTGCGACACTAGTTTTTCATAGATTTTCCTGAAGAAAGTTGAGTATGCGAATGAAACAATATTAATGCCATGAACTGAGATTCTCCTAATACACCAGAGATGAAATTTAGGGCAGGGATAAATGCTTTTCTGCCAACAGCTAGGCCTAAACCATCACCAAGTGCATCACCTTTATGTATAGAAACCACTTATTTCTGTATATTGCCATATTCTTTGACTTGATTGTCAGTAAGATGGGTAGAAGCATGATTTAAGAATATTTATATATCTGGCCTTTCAACACTGGATTATAACTTCAAAAAGATTTTTAATTTTTTCCCCTTTGTGTCTTCTTTAAAGACACGAGCAAGAAATGTAAGTACTGAATAAATAGATAATTTATTGAATAATAATTTTAAAAGTCCTATCACTTTTTCCCCCCTTTGGATTTAATAGCACGACTGCTTCATCTTGGAAGAGAAACTTTTGCTGACGTCCCATCTTCTCTACTTTTGTCTTTTCCAGGCAAGCACTTTTGGCAAGTGACACCCATGTTTTGTCAATTTCTTCCTTGGAATCGTCATTTCTATCATCAGTCCAGCAGAGGGCTCTGGGAACCTCCCTTGACGCCTGAAGCTGAGAAGCTATTATGAAGTGTAAATAGCTCAGAACATTCTGGCTCTCCTCCAGAGATTTTCCTTAACTGCTGAGAACAACGCAATTGAGACAACAAAAGAAACAGCATTTATCTTCATGGCTACTCCTCTCATTCATATTCCCAGTTCAGTAGTCTAGGATGTAGACGATTGTAAGAAAAGATGTGCATATAATTTAATATTATATATTATATGCTTATATAATAAATATGTGTTATATTTCAAATGAGTATACAATTTTAAGTATAGCACTGTAGCACTGTTCATCAATTTGCTTGAGCGGGCACCAGTAACATCTCTATTGAGAGACTTGTTGTTACTGTTTTTGGCATATCGAATACACCACTGGGAGCTTGCCAGGCTCTGCAGTGCGGGCAAGATACTCTCAGTAGCTTGTCGGGCTCTCTGAGAGGAGCGAAGAAATCGAACCCGGGTCGGCCGCATGCAAGGCAAACATCTTACCTGCTGTGCTATCGCTCCAGTCCACAATTTTATGTATATATATTAAATTATATATTATACAATTTATAAATATGTCTTATATTCACAAATTACATCTTGTTTGAAGAACCTCATTGTCTAGTACTTTTAACTGTAACTCTCTTAATTTTGATTGTAGCACTTTGTTTATTTGAAGGGCTAGAGCCATAGCACAGCGGTAGGGCGTTTGCCTTGCCCGAAGCCAGCCAGGCAGAGCCGGGTTTGATTCCTCCACCCCTCTCGGAGAGCCCGGCAAGCTACTGAGAGTATTGAGCCCTCACGGCAAAGCCTGGCCAGCTGCCCGTGACGTATTTGATATGCCAAACACAGTAACAACAAGTCTCACAATGGAGATGTTACTGGGCCTGCTTGAGCAAAATCGATGAACAACGGGAGGACCGTGTTTGTTTGTTTGTTTATTTGAAATTCTTCCTACTCAACTAGTGTATCTTGGATATCTGTAGGAAATTGTGAACCCATGAATACAACTTCAATTATAGCATAATTGTTTGCATTAATAAACTTTTTTACTAGGGCACTATGATTTACAAAGTTTTGCATAGTTGAGTTTCAGGAATACAATGTTCCAAAACCAATTCCATCACCAACAAATTCGATTTGACATACCCTACAAACATTTTCTACTTTTCTTTTTACTTTTGTTGTGTAATCTTGGCCCGGTGTCTTGCCAATCACAAAACTTAATCTTTCTTCTCTCACTTTGACTTCTTTTGGAGTTTGATGAAAGATTTTATATAGATGTACTGCTCAATAACACATTTTTCCATCCAATTTCATTTAAAAAATGGAATCACAAAAAAAGAGAAAGATACATTTTTTAATCTCTTTATCCCAGCGCTATTCTAGTGCTCAGGGATTCTAGAAATATTGAAATATTTTGTGTTTAATTTGCTCCTCTGGTGCCAAAGCGTTGTTAGTACAGTGGGTAAAATGCTGCCCACCCCTTCTTGTCTTTGCCATGCTCCCTCTGGATTGGGAATTTCCTAGAGAACCACTGACCTGCTTTCACAGATTCACAGCTGGAAGCCAATTTCCACGTAGGTCGAAGATACCTGAAACCTTGCCCATACTGGTTCCATATGTGATGGTACTTTGGACTTGGAATTGATGCAGGATCGCTGTGTGACCTTTGTGGGATACTGGCTCAGGCTGATGGTGTTTTGCACGTGAGTGAAGACTGGGTTTTGTGGGGAGGATGAGGAGGGAGAAAACTGAATGGTAAAAGGTGGTTATAGGCCAGAATATTAAGGCATGATTTATACTTCTTTCTCTGATTTTGTATGCGGAACCTATAATCCCTACCTGACCCGAATGCTAAATGAGATCCTAAGTTTGGACCCTCACATTGTGGGCTCTGAGAAAGCGCTGAGCCCAAGGAAGCCTCTGAGGATTGGGCATGTGAGGATTTGGGCAAAGCCGCCTCTTCAAGCCAGGATCATCGCTGATCACAAGCTGAATTTTATTTGGTTTCTTTTCACGACTGCTGCAATTTTATTCTGTTGAAATTTGTTCCTATTTGATTTTCCCGATTTCATTGAGTTTTCTCTCTGCCATTTCTGAAAGTTCACTAAGTTTCTTTTAAATAGTTATGTTGGATGTCTTGCCAATCACAACACTTAATCCCTCTTCTATGAACTAATGGCAAATTAATGAACCTCTTGTGGGTCGTTGGTTACTAGGAGTCTGTGTGCCTTATGACATCGGAAGTGTCATATTCACCTGATTTTTTTTTTTGGTGTGTTTCTTATAGTCGCTGCTTGTGCAAAAAAAAAAAAGCAGCCTTTACAGATACCCCAAACTCACATACTTGCTCTGTTCGGAAAAGCCTGAGGGTGTACATTGAGTGAGTCTAGAGACACACAGGACACGTGAGTGATGGAAGGGGGGGTCCCTGCACATAGTAGAGGGGCGATGCATCACAGCTCTGGGCCAGGTGCACATCAGCGCCTGATCCAGTTGCTCGTGGGCCTCCTGGGTCCAGGGTTCACAGTGGCACTGCCCGAGGATGCCCACAGTCCCAGCGGACGGTCCGGGACCTGGCTATGCAGGCCGGGACTGATACAGTATCTCCACCAGGGCGTCGTGGTGCCCGGACAGCCCGCGGCACCACCAGCTGGAACTCTCATTGCTTAGGACCAGTGGGTGTTTGGGTGGCAAAGCCAGTGATGTCTAGGGGACTTAGGGGAGTAGTTGGGAGCACTATGGCCCGACTGAAGGAGTTCATCTGGCCACTCAGCTCTGCTTGCCTGGTGGGATGAGCTGGAGCAAGTGAAGAGCAGTGCTCCCCGTTCCCCTCCTCTCCGCAGTTCTTCCCGTTGCTTTTGCTCCACTGGGTTTCTGTGGATTTTTTTTTTACTGGGTTGTGCCAGTTTCTCCGCTATTCGAATCTTAGAAATGTGTGAAGTCATTGATTTTGTGGAGGGTCAAGGTTCAGGCCTCCAGCTCATGACACGTAGAGAGACTTTTTCTCGCGCCCTGGGCTTCCTTCACCAAACAATTTTTCTTTTGGGGTCACACCCGGCAATGCTCAGAGGTTACTCCTGGCTTTGCACTCAGGAATTACTCCTGAGTAGGATGCTGGGGATCGAACCAGGGTCGGCCGCGTGCAAGGCAAACGCCCTACCCGCTGTGCTATGGTTCAAGCCCCGGCCAAACAATTCTTGACCATCTCAAGATTACGCACGCGTCCCAGTATCCCCGCTGGTGAAGGGATGGGTACTTAATCATTGTATAACTGAAAACCATGCGCCACACCCCAATGATGAATGAGGAATTATCCCAATTACAGTATTGGCAGTCGTTTTGAGCAAAGAAGGAAAAAACTTATACAGAGTGCTTATCTATTTCTTTGAGAAAAAAAATAGCTGTTCTCTTATCCTTGTGTAAGTATTAAAGGGTCCCCATCTCAAACTTTTGGTCACCCTGAAGTGGTTGTTCCAGAGGGCTAAATGCCAATCTTTGTTGCTGGCAGTTGAACTTCTTACCCTGGTCCACAACTCTTTGTATATGAAAACAAGGACCTGGGGGAACTGGGCTACCCAGGAATTTGAGTCTCATCAAAAATCCTAAAAATGGATAATCAGAGGAGAGGATTATGACAATTTGCCTCCCTTTTGAAACAACTGACAGAGAGACTGTCATTTAAATACCGAGAGTATTCGATATGCCAGACACAGTAACAACAAAGTCTCCAATGGAGACGTTACTGGGCCCGCTCGAGCAAATCGACGATCAACGGGAGGGCCTTTACCCTTACCTTACCTTAATCCCCCCAAATAAATAAATAAATAAAAGATTAAAAAAATAAAATTTATAATCCCTTTGTAGAATATTTGGATAATAACTGAAAGCATACAGAAGGGAAAGTAATTAATGGTGCCTCTACTAAAGTGATGCATTTGTTTACAAATGGTGAGGTAGGTTTAAGAAAGTATGATCATTATGCAGATTTTAAAAATAATTATTTTCCAGAACTGCTTATTTTCAAACCCATGGCCTTGACTGCAAAAGAGATGGTTCGCGTAATTGCATCTGTGAATGCCAGCGTGTGCATCTGCTGAGCACTGCTTGGAAACTGACAATTAGCAATGAATCAAAATATTCAGTTAGTGTAATGTTAACGGCATTTAAAAAATGAATCAGAAGATCGCTCTGATCAACATGAAAATAACACTTGCAACACTGAAGCGATGGGCTGACTGGAAACTGGTCTCTGGAGGCAATGATGATCTCTTCCTTTCAAATAATCGAGGCCCTTCTTGCTGCATTATAATTCAAGACTTAGGTTCGAAGTATATAAATAGCAACTTATTTTTAAAAAGATCAATACTTTTTCTTTTACAGTTTTCTTCATTTTTGATCTCAGGTGATAGGATTTTGAAACAGTTTATAACTCTTATGAAGATATTCCTTAGAAAGAATTCAGACAATGCATCCTTGGGAAACATTAGTGTATTTCAAATGGCCTTTCACATATTAAAAACCTAGAATTCTATATTTTAAGAATCCCTTTCTTTTCTTTTTTCTTTTGGCTTTCTGAGTCCCACCTGACGATGCTCAGGGGTTACTCCTGGCTCTGCACTCAGGAATTACTCCTGGCGGTGCTCGGGGGACCATATGGGATGTGAGGGATCAAATCAAGGTTGGCTGTGTGCAAGAGAAATGCCCCTCCCCTCTGTACTATCGCTCCGCCCCCTCAGATGCCTTTATAAGTGCCCAAACCAAAAAGCAAGACAGGAAACTAGCTGAATGGGGACAGGGATCAGAATGAATATCCAAGAACTATTTGTAGGTAATCCTGAAACAGTGACAGATTTCAGAATTGTGCTAGAAGTTTCTTGAAAATAATTTCTTAGAAATCAAGTCACAGCAGATAGAATACTGCCTTTGATTTGTTTGACATGTTGTACTTCATAAGTGACTTCCAGAAAAATGTTTTCTCAGTTAATCTTGATATTGATCTTGGGAATCAGATAAGGAGGTCTAATCGTCCTCAATTTACCAAAGACCAGTGTTTCTGTAGAGAAACTGGTCTTTGGTAATTTGGTTTTGGAATTGTAAAGACACTGATAGTAATGAAAGGATTCGAACACTGAATCTTCCTTGACAGAGTTCCGTGCTGTCTTTTCCTTTCCTATCTGCAGCATAAGTTGATAAGTGATTTGAATTTCACTGTAGAAGGAACTATTCAAATATTTTTATGATCCAAAAAATGATTTATCATTGACGTTCCAAATGCATCTCTCTTTTAAATGAGATGCATCTTTAAAAAAAAATTGTTATGTGCTTCTCTTCTCTTTGGGATCAGCTGAAGCGAACTCAGCAGATACCGTCTGCACTGTGATCTAGACAGTCTTTCAGGGGCTGGTGAGAGAAGGTACATGAGGGAACATGAAACAACTCAGGCCCCTGTCAGAAAAACAGCAGGAAAGGCCTGACAGTAATTCTACGTGATCTATACAATATTAACAGTTTGAGCCCAATTCTAGAGAGCAGAGAGAACTGAGCTGTTAATTCTGCCTTAGGGGGAAGCTTCGCTGAGCTCCTAACATAAAAGAAATGAGAAAAAAAAATCAATGCTCTGATTTTAAGCCTTTTATGCTGCCTTCAAAAAATATAGGGAAAGGCAACTTTGAGAAAACAAATTCTGCAAGATTAATAAACGGCTTATAGAGTGAGAAGCACCTACTTAGAAGTTGTCCCAAGGTAATTAAGTACACATTGAAACTATTTTTATAATAAATGGAACCTTGGGAGTTGAAATTCTTAGTTCCCTCTCAGAGAGATGATGCGGAGGTCTAAAAGCACACGTCAGTGCTATGCTAATGAATATTAATAACCAACTTCCTCATAAATAAAATAAATGTTTTTCAGTATTTGGGCTGGAGTGATAGCACAGCAGGTAGGGTGTTTGCCTTGCATGCCGCCAACCTGACCAATCCGGGTTCGATTGCTCCATCCCTCTCGGAGAGCCCGGCAAGCTACTGAGAATATCTCACCCACAGGGCAAAGCCTGGCAAGCTCCCTGTGGCGTATTCGATGTGCAGAACACAGTGACAAGTCTCACAATGGAGACGTTACGGGGCTCGCTCGAGCAAATCAATGAACAACGGGAGGACAGTGACAGTGACAGTTAATATCATAACCCATTTCTAGGGTTTGGTGAAATAGTCCAGCAGGTGAGGCCCTTGACTTGTCTGCAGCAAGCCCAGGTTTGATCCCTGGCATTCCATATGGTTCCCAGGAGAAATTCCCGAGTGAAGAGTCAGGAGTAACCTCTGAGTATTGCCAGGTGTGGTCCAAAAAGACAACTAAAATATCAATTTCCAGTTATCAACTACACCAAAGTGCAGAGCTGGAGAAGTATAAGCAAGCTGCTCTTGGGAACCAAGACAACTGGTATGAGAAGATAGATCCCTTCCAGAATAAAACGGTGAAATTCACACTCTAGAAATGACACAGAACTCCCCACCAGCAACTCTAATTCTGTCATTGCCACAGAAAACAGCCTGCATTCAGGGAATCACCTAAACGCTCACATTTAATTTGCTTAAATTTGTTAACAGCTCTGTGCCAGGGGAACATCAAATACTTGACTGAGGTGTTTTGCAGACTCTTTCAAATTCTGCCAGGTATGTATGATTATGCCCATGGTACAGATGAGAAACGAACTCAGAGGCATTAAGTCAGTTCTTCCTTGATGGAACAAGGAGTGCAAGAAATATCAAGTTAAAATTTCTTAAGGAATATGAATGATGATAAAATTAGATACATTTGATGCCCATGCATTCCTCCAGTTCTTTGAACTTTTATTTCTGGGGGTTTTGTTTGTGTTTATTTTGTCTTGGGGCCACAGTCGGCAGTGCTCAGGGCTTACTCCTGGCTCTGCACTCAGGGACCACTCTTGGTGGGGCTCAGGGAACCAAATGTGATGCCGAGATTGAACCCAGGTTGGCAGCATGCAAGACTAGCAACTTATCTATTGAACTATCTCTCCAACCCCCAAGTTCTTTGAGCTTTGGAAGATTTATTTTAGGATAAATATTTGCTGCATAATACTTTTAAATTCTAGATTTATCTTTATATGTTCTGTCAATTATGCCATATCTATCTGCACTTCTATTTGAAGTTTTCTGAAAAGTTTAATTTTTGCACTGGTCCTGTTCATAAAATACTGACATCGAGATTTCAATTTTAATTTTGTTTTGCTTAATGCAACATTTACTTGCTTAAAACAGTGAGTACAAAGAATATAATGTAACAGAAAACACAATTTTCTCACCAGATAATTATTGTTAAAGGCAAAAAAAAGCACTTAATCACTTAATCACTTAACTTCCCGTTAGTCGTCGATTTGCTCGAGCGGGCGCCAGTAACGGCTCCATTTGTCCCTGTCGCGTGCTAGTGTAGCCCAATGGCATCTGTTCGCTCCGGGAACATGAAGGGCCTCAAACCGATCGTTCATGATCTTGACAAAGAAGTCTGACCATCTGGTAGGTGGGCGGCCACGCCATCTCTTGACATCCCGTGGAATCCAATCAGTAACAGCTCTAGTCCAACGGTCGTCTTTAAATCTCATTACGTGACCAGCCCATCTGATTTTCGACACCTTGGCAAATGAGACAGCGTCCCTGATCCTTGATCGTCGACGGATGTCAGAACTCCGGATTCGTTCTCTCATTTGAGTGAAACGTGATATTCCAAGCATAGCTCTTTCTATTCTTCTTTGGGAGACCTGAATGGCGTTCTCATCTTGTTTGCGTAGGGCCCAGGTCTCTGAGGCATATGTTAATGCAGGAAGAACAGTGGAATCAAAGAGATGTGCCCGGAGCCGGAGGTTCTTCGTTCTCTTAGCTATTTCTTCGACGTTCTTGAAGGCGTTCCAAGCCGCTCTCTTCCTCCTGCGCAGCTCGGGTGCCAGGTCATTTGTCATGTTGACCTCTCGACCTAGGTACACATAGCTGTTGCATTCGGAGATGGTCGTTCCATTGAGAGCAAATGGGGCGTCAGGAACAAGGCTGTTTCTCATAAACATTGTCTTCGTAAGATTCAGCTGTAGTCCTACCTTTCCACACTCACGGTCAAAGTCGGCCAGCATTTGTGCCGCTTGGCTGATGTTTGGTGTTATTAAAACAATGTCATCAGTAAAGTGGAGGTGGTGTAATTGCCGACCATCTATCTTCACTCCCATTCCTTCCCATTCCAGTCGTCGCATGATGTTCTCGAGGGTGGCACTGAAGAGTTTCGGTGAAATGGTATCACCCTGCCGCACCCCTCTCTTGACATCAACGATCACTTCTTTGTAGAATGGTGAGATCCTGGTAGTGAATCCGCAATAGAGCTCACGGAGGATCCTGATGTATTGGGCTTGAATGCCCTGATTGGCTAGGGCTTCAATGACCGCTTCCGTCTCAACAGAATCAAAGGCCTTCTTTAAATCAATGAACGTTAAGCAGAGTGGCATCTTGAACTCCCGAGAAACCTCAATGAGCTTGGTTATCGTGTGGATATGGTCAATGGTGCTGAATCCTTTGCAGAACCCTGCTTGCTCGCATGGTTGTCCTTCATCTAGTGTTCTGCCAATCCTATTCAGGATGACTCGAGTGAACAACTTGTAGATGACAGACAATAGGCAGATCGGGCGATAGTTGCCAATGTCATGGATGTCTCCCTTCTTGAACAGTAGTACGGTCCTGCTGGTTTTCCATTGGGACGGAACCTTGCATGCAGACAGGTAGCGAGTGAAGAGCCGAGCCAGTGTATTGATGAGTACTGACGGCAGGTTCTTCAGTTGTTCAGGTCTGACCTTGTCTGGGCCGGGTGCTGTTTGTTTCTTTACCGACGAAATGGCGTGTCGGATTTCGGAGGGGAGAACATTGGGAACAACATACCCATCCTGTGGAATTTGGTATGTTGGCAAGTGGACATGGCTATCGAAGAGATTTGAGTAGAAGTCATGGATAATCCTCTCCATTGCCGTTCTGGAGGATGTGATGGATCCATCAGGACGTCGGAGGGCAGTCATCTTGGTCTTATAGTTGGCGAAGGACAGGCGGGCGTTACGAATACTTTTCCCGGCTTCTGCCGCATCTACCAGTACTTCTGCTCTTCTCTCTTTGAGGTCTTCCTTGATCGCATCTCTGCACTGCTTTGCAAGCTCGGACGTTAGCTTGCGGTTGCCTGAGGCATGTGCCAAACCACGCTGGCGAATTAGCTCAAGAGTTTTCAAAGATAGGCGACTTTTTGTGGCTATCTCTCTCTTGGCGTTCCTCGCACATTCATGGAGGTGCTGAACCAGTCGATCGTATTCCTCGTCAATGTTGTCAACAATGGCATCTTCCCATGTTGCTGCAATAGTACCAAAGAGTTCCCAGTTGGTGGTCGTTCTGGGAGTTCTCTTTTTGAACTTTGCAGCCCTTTCTCCCCGCTCTGTGAAGTAGAATTTTGCACGAAGGAGACGGTGGTCCGATCCCGTTCGAAATTTTGGGACAACAGCGACATCAGTCAGGCAAAACCGTCGATTGAAGATGATGTGGTCTATTTCGTTGTGGAATCGTCCGCCGGGAGACTCCCATGTCCATCGTTTAGATTCTGCCTTCTGGAACTGTGAGTTACCATGGATGGTCTTGGTCGACATGATGAACTCTGACAGTCTCTCACCCTGTTCGTTCCATTCTAGGCCATGGGTCCCGATGTGAAGTTCTTCAGCTGATCTTCTCGGTCCTATCTTGGCATTAAAATCACCCACAATGATCTTGTAGAAGGTTTGGTCTTCTTTATAGAACTTCTCTAGCTCCATGTAGAACTTCTCGATTTCTCTTTCATCATAATGAGATGTTGGTGCGTAGACAACGAAGATAGAAACTGCAGGCAGTGAGCCACATCTATTCAAATGTAAACGTCCGATTCGGGTTGTTAGGCATTCGAATGAATCAATGCTCTTGGCCAAGTTTGTGTTGACAAGGACACCGATGCCTCCAACACCTCTTTTATCTCATGTTCCGAGGAACAATTCTTCTCCAGTGTCGAAAACGGAGTGGTGAGATTCGTGCCTTCTTGTCTCGATCAGACCAATGATGTCGTACTTGATCATTCGCGCTTGTACCATCAGGTCCTCGATGGATGCATCTGATGCTAGCGTACGTGCATTGAAAGTACAGACGATCATTTTTGTCTTCCTTCGTTGTGGCAGCCTAGGTCGGCCTTGAGATTTTGTCGGCCTCTCCTTTCTCATCCTTCTCAGTGCTGCCATGTCGGTGAAGCCTTCAGGGTCAGGTGAATGAGACCAGTTGTAGTTACTGGTTTTGGCATATCGAATACACAGCGGATAGCTTGCCAGGCTCTTCCGTGCGGGCGGAATACTCTCGGTAGCTTGCCAGTCTTTCCGAGAGGGATAGAGGCTTTTGGGGTGACCTCTAATCACCCTTGTAATTATTCTCACCAGATAATTATTGTTAAAGGCAAAAAAAAGCACAGAAATAAAAATTTTCAACAGCATAGAAAGATAATAAGAGACTATTTCTGTTCTTGAAAAGATCAATATGCTGTCAAACCACCACAAAATTGCCAATATCCCTCTATCACAACATAATGTACCCCATATAAGAGTGGAAGAGTGTGCATGTGTGTGGGTGGGGTGTTGAGAGGGGTCACAAGATTAAATACAAAGCTTCATACATTTGAAGCATGCTGCTGACCACTGAGATACAGCACTGACTTAGTCTAAATTTTAACCGGAAAATAAAACATGCAATTTATAAAAGGAAATGTGCCACTTTGTTCATAGTTTTGCAAACATTTAAAAATAATTTTCAGGGCTTGGAGCTATAGTACAACCAGTAGGGTGTTTGCCTTGCACGTGGCTGACCTGGATTCTATCCCCAGTCAACCCATATGGTCCCCCAAGCCCTCCTGAAACGATCCCTGAGCTCCAGAGCCAGGAATAAACGCTGAGCACTGTTGGGTATGGCCCCCAAACAAACAAACAAATAAATAGAATTTTCAGAAATCTTTTAAAATTCATGAAGTGCAGGTCATTTTCATTGTTACCTGCGTCAAGTCTCCAGATCATTACATCATTGAGAGTTTAAGGTCCACAGCCAAGATAGAAAATCATTACAATAGCTTGTGAGCATTTCTTTACAAGCTATTGCCTTTGTAATAAATTAATTTGGAATAAATCATTGCTGATTAAATTGTCCTAGGTTTGTTTGGCTACCCTAACCTTACTAAAATAATCTTTGGCATTGCTTACGAAATCCATAATTGAAATACGCTGATGCTTTCGACTCTACCAGGATAGTGGAGTCATCTTAGAGGGTCTTCCCTGACACTTTTCTGCCTCCTCCTCCTATCCTCCTCTTCCTGCTCTCTTCCCAAAAATGCGGAGCTCCCATTTCTCCTCAAAAACAAAACACACCCAAAAGTCCAGGGCTTTCCTATACGCAAACAGTGAGAGAGAAGAAAGCAACATGAAAAAAACAATCCCATTCACAATTGTGCCCCAGAAAATCAAGTACCTAGGAATCAGCTTAACTAAGGAAGTAAAGGACCTGTACAAAGAAAACTACAAAACGCTACTTCAGGAAATAAAAGAGGACATGAGGAAATGGAAAGATATCCCCTGCTCATGGCTCGGGAGACTTAACATTGTCAAAATGGCAATACTACCGAAAGCATTGTATAAATTCAATGCAATCCCTATAAGGATACCCATGACATTCTTCAAAGAAATGGAGCAAACACTCTTGAAATTTATATGGAACAATAAGCCCCCACGAATAGCTAAAGCAATTCTTGGGAAAAAGAAAATGGGAGGAATCAACCTCCCGAACTTCAAACTGTACTACAAAGCAGTAATAATTAAAACAGCATGGTACTGGAACAAAGGCAGAACTGCAGACCAATGGAACAGGGTTGAATACACTGACATCTCTCCTCAATCATATGCTCATATAATCTTTGATAAAGGTGCAAGTAATGTGAAGTGGAGTAAGGAAAGCCTCTTTAATAAATTGTGTTGGCATCACTGGACGGCTACATGCAAAAAAATAGGCTCAGAACTCTGCCTAACACCATGTACAAAAGTAAGATCAAAATGGATTAAAGACCTCAACATCAGACCAGAAACCATAAGGTACATTGAAGATAAAGTTGGCAAAACCCTCCATGACATTGAAGCTAATGGTATCTTCAAAGATGCCACGCCACTGGCCGAGCAAGTGAAAACAGAGATAGATAAATGGGACTATCTTAAACTAAGAAGCTTCTGCACCTCCAAAGAAACAGTGACCAAAGTACAAAGACAGTCTATAGAATGGGAAAGGATATTCACCGAATACACATCTGACAAGGGGTTGATATCCAGGATATACAAAATACTGGTTAAACTCCACAAGAAGAAAACATCCAACCCCATCCAAAAATGGGGCAATGAAATGAACAGAAACTTTCTCAAAGAAGAAATCCGAATGGCAAAAAAGCACATGAGAAAATGCTCTACATCATTAATCATCAGGGAGATGCAGATCAAAACCACAATGAGATACCATCTCACACCTCAGAGACTGGCCCACATTCAAAAGAACAAAAGCAACCGATGCTGGCGTGGATGTGGCGAGAAAGGGACACTCCTTCACTGTTGGTGGGAATGTCCACTGGTTCAGCCCTTCTGGAAAACAGTATGGACGATTCTCAAAAAATTAGAAATTGAGCTCCCATTTGACCCAGCAATACCACTCCTGGGAATATATCCCAGAGAGGCAAAAATGTATAGTCGAAGTGACATCTGCACTTGTTTGTTCATTGCAGCCCTCTTTACAATAGCCAGAAACTGGAAGAAACCTGAATGCCCAAGAACAGATGACTGGTTAAAGAAACTTTGGTACATCTACACAATGGAGTACTATGTAGCTCTTAGAAAAGATGAAGTCATGAAATTTACATACAAGTGGTACAATATGGAAAGTATCATGCTAAGCGAAATGAGTCAGAAAGAGAGGGAAAGACATAGAAAGATTGCATTCATCTGGGGGATATAAAGTAACAAAGTATGAGATTAATACCCAAGAATAGCTGAGATCAGCACCAGGAGGATTACTCCATAACTTAGAGGCCAGCCGGGTATCCTAGAGGAAAGGGCTATTCAGATAGAGAAGGGAGCACCAAATAAAGGATGTTTGGAGGATCCTCCCAGGAGGGGAGATGCATGTCGAAAGTAGACTATGGACTGAACATGTTTGCCACTCAATGCCTCTTTTGCAGACCACAACACCCAAAAGGAGAGAGAGAACACAGGGGATTGCCCTGCCACAGAGACGGGGGGATGGGGGGATGGGGGTGGGAGGGATATTATCCATGGTGGTGGAAAATGGGCACTGGTGGAGGGATGGGTATCTGATCATTGTATAATTGAAACCAAAGCACAAAAAATTGTAAATCTACAACTTTAAAAAAAAAATAAAATAAAATAAAGGGGAAAAAAAAAACACAAAATAAAAAGTCAAGTCTCAGAACGTTTGCTCTTCTTTTTTAATATCTGTAATGTTTATCCTCTAGATATCAAGAAGTCTGGTTCTATCACTTCCTTTAGAATTTGATCTATGAAACTTTAATGAACCTTCCCTATATATTTTATTAAAAACGGTGACCCTCCCATGGCATTGCTTGCTCCCTATAACATGCTATATGAGAGTGAATATATCAGAAGGGACACTTGTGGTACGAGTGAATAAAATTTCCGTACCTTGCTTAATTCTGGGTCACACACTGAAAGGCAGGTCAAATATCCTATACTAGAAGCCAAATACTCCATATGCAGCTGATGAAAAGGGGTGAAAACAGTATGCCTTTACTTATAAAGTGGAAGGAAGAAGCTACTCTCTATTTTGGAAAAATTGTAGCTCTGAATCTTAATTATAATCTTTGATGTCTAAATAAAAACTATTTGCAAGTCACTGTAGGCCAGCCTACTTTTGCTTTTGTTCTTGTTCTTATTGCTTCTGGCTTTCTTCTTTTTTTTTTTTCATTTTTTATTGAATCACTGTGAGATACAGTTACGAAGCTTTCATGATTGAGTTTCAGTCATACAGTGATCAAATACCCATCCCTCCACCAGTGCACATTTCCCACCACCAATGTCCACCCACCCCCCACCCAAACCTACCTCCTGCCTCTATTGCAGACAATTTCCTTCTTTTTTTTTTTTTTATTAGTGAAGCACCATGAGGTACAGTTGTAGATTTACAAATCCTTGTGCCTGAGTTTCGATCATACAATGATCAAATACCCATCCCTCCACCAGTGCCCATTTCCCCCCACCCCCCCTCCCACCCTGCCTCTGTGGCAGGGCATTCCCCTTTGTTCTCTCTCTCCTTTTGGGTGTTGTGGTCCGCAAAAGAGGCATTGAGTGGCAATCATGTTCAGTCCATAGTCTGCTTTCAACATGCATTTCCCCTCCTGGGAGGATCCTCCAAACACCTTTCATTTGGTGTTCCCTTCTCTATCTGAACTGCCCTTTCCCCTAGAATATCCGGCTGGCCTCTAAGTTATGGAGTAATCCTCCTGGTGCTGATCTCAGCTATTCTTGGGTATTAATCTCATACTTTGTTACTTTATATCCCCCAGATGAATGCAATCTTTCTATGTCTATCCCTCTCTTTCTGACTCATTTCGCTTAGCATGATACTTTCCATATTGTACCACTTGTATGTAAATTTCATGACTTCATCTTTTCTAAGAGCTACATAGTACTCCATTGTGTAGATGTACCAGAGTTTCTTTAACCAGTCATCTGTTCTTGGGCACTCAGGTTTCTTCCAGTTTCTGGCTATTGTAAAGAGTGCTGCAATGAACAAACAAGTGCAGAAATGTGTAGTCGAAGTGACAATTTCCTTCTTACTCACTCTGCTTTGGGCATTATGGTTTGCAGTAGATACTGAGCGACCATGCTTTTGCTTTCTAACCAAAGGCTTCCTCCAAGTTTCTGGACTCATACGTCCTTGAAATATAATTTCTTTGGGAGATTTTAGGCTTTCTGACACCTGAGAATTAATTGAGGTTCTTCGTCTGGAATGTACCAGCAGTTAACTAGACAAAATATTTCAAATTTAATCCCCATAAGCTTATTAGAAGTCCCAAGAGGTCAGGTTTTTGTTATAGAAATACTGAGAAATGCAGGGAAGACTTCAGGCATTCTGCTGAACACTGGCTTCCAATGACTCTCTCAGGAGGGAGGGATACCCACTCATGCCACTCTAGTAGAAGTGTCCAGGAAAGTGAGAGTGGTAATTCACATGCCAATCACATTAGAACTCATCAGAACTGTGTGGAATAAATGTAGAATGTATCTTCTCTAGAACGCAGACAGGGTCTTTGCTTTGCACGCAGCTGACTAGCATCCCATAAGGTCCCCTGAGTACTGCCAGTACTGATTCCTCAGTACAGAGCCAGGAGTAACCTCTGAGCACCGTCAGGTGTGGCCCCAAACCACCCAAACAAACAAAAAAAACTCTAAAGAGTTTGCAGCATTCCAAAAACGTGATCTCCCTAATGTTAATTTCTATCATTTCTTACACATGCTATAGCACTGATGATCATAGCCAAATGAATATAAATAATTATTACACCCAAACAGTAAATGTTTATCCTTTCTTTGGTATAGTTTAAGGATGGCTGGGTAGAGCGTAATGTTATCACACTGTTTAAAATCAACTAATTGGTTTGCGTTAGTTGTTCTTGTAAAGTAATGGTCTTGAAAGCATTTTAGGATATGCAGTGACACCAGGAAGATTGCTGGCCATATGGCATGAAGCCTGAGAGAAAGAAGATGGGGTGACTGCCCTGGGTATCCACAGCAGAACATTCCTGGGCTCAGGGACATGTACCGATCAAACAACCGACCTTCAGTGTAAAGCAGAGGGAAACGCAGCATCAGCACTTGAAATATGGGAGAACTGGGATCTCGGGATCTTCCTTTTTTGGCTGCAGGCAATGCAAATAAGCTACCTGCTGCATTATTCTCAATGCTGAGATTTTGTGTTGTTTTTCCACTGAAGCATGAGAGTTTTAATTTAAACTTGCTTGGAGAGATGTGAGATGAAAGAGAAGTACGCCTTCAAGAGAGAACACAGGATTCTCTAAGGATAAAGCAAAGAGACAGAGAGACAAGCAAATGAGACCCATGTTCAGGGAAGACCATGGGCTGGAAGAACCAGCTCAGTTCTGTGTTTAAGAGCAGATATCTTCCCAGGGATATTGGTGGTGGGGAATGTGCACTGGTGGAGGGATGGGTGCTTGATCATTGTGTGATTATAGAGCAAACATGAAAGCTTATAACTATCTTTCGGTAATTCAATAATTTTTTTAAAAACGAGCAGGTATCTTTAGAATACCTTGGCTCTTAGAGTGTATTTGGTACATCTTTATTCCTGGCATGTCTTGGGAAGAGTTAGAGTAATTATGAGCCACTTCTGGACTAGTAAGGCCGAAGTATTTTATTCTTGCCTATAGTGGACTATCAACAAGTGAGGTCAGAAGTAGAGTTTTATTTATCAACATATTTGCAGTATCTAATGCATTGTTAGAGACATGTTACATACCCAAAGAAGTTATTGAGTGAATGGATGAATCATACCTTGAATCTTCAGCTAGTTGCCTTAGGGAAACATCAAGACCAAGGAGGTGAATAATTTAAGTGAGAATTGTATTTGAGAAGTAACCTAATATAGTTCCCTACAGCTTCAGAATAGCACCTTCAATCACATACTTGCTTCCCCATTTTTCTTATGGATTCTTATAGGGGGTCTGAACGTTCTGGGTTCCACAATCCTCTTCATAAGCTTTGTGGTTTTTGTGGTTCAGTTTCTCTGGACCGAGTTTCTTCTGGAATAAACATCTGATCTTAGAATGTCATAACAACCAGATAAAACAATGCTTGGAAAAACATTCTGTAAATTAAAAGAAAAAAATTAATTGTGCTAATGTGGCATTATCATAGTGTTACTCTATTTTTTATTAAAATCAAAAGACTGTAAAAAAAGTCCCCTTTGAACACCAAATAAAGGGTGTTTGGAGGATCCTCCCAGGAGGGGAGATGCATGTCGAAAGTGGACTTTGGACTGAACATGTTTGCCACTCAATGCCTCTTTTGCAGACCACAACACCCAAAAGGAGAGAGAGAACACAGGGGATTGCCCTGCAGGGGGGGATGGGGGGATTGGGGTGGGGGGATATTATCCATGGTGGTGGAAAATGGGCGCTGGTGGAGGGATGGGTATCTGATCATTGTATCATCGAAATCCAAGCACAAAAAATTGTAAATCTACAACTGTACCTCATGGTGTTTCACTAATAAAAAAAAAAAAGAAAGAAAAAAAAAAGTCCGCTTTAAGATGTACTTAAATATCTAGTTTTACTATGTCTAAACACACACAAGCATGCATGAATGCATACAAACACACACACACACACACACACACACACACACACACACACACCACAGAGCTCTGAAAACATCAAACTTTCCATATGGCTCACAGCATCTGGTGATTAACAGCTGAATAAAATTAATGAGGGTCTTCTATTAATATTAGTGACAGAATTCTCTATTTGAAGCAGTACCTTTTCCCTGAAATATCTGTTTTCTAATCCCATTACGTTCCAAATGTCTCTGGCTGTCCTGACTTTGAACTGTGCTCTCTGGTGGATAAAGGGAAAGTATTTAGTTTGCTGTGAAGGACCTAGCCTTCCCCTGTGCGTCTCTCATTACAAGACTCCTACCTATTCCTGACGTGCTCACTGTAAATCTGCAAAATGTCTGCTTTGATGTTTGCATCTTTTTAGTTCTTATTTTCTATTATACTAAGTATACAAATTGTGTGTGTTATACGTGACAAACTTGCTTCTATGCTGCATGCTGATGAATTTCTTCCCCTTGAACATTTTATTGAGTAGCATCAAGTGCAAATTGAGAAATAATTTATATTCTATCACGTCCCAGCAGCATTTATTGCCACTAATATGGAAGGAATGTGGAATTGGACATTTTCTTGTGACTTATTGCTTAATATAGTACAGACATTATACTATCAGATCTGACAGTGGTACCTAAGCTAACATTTGCAATATCAGACAGCTCGGAGTCCAGCGTGAGTATTTATTATGATTTAAAATGAATGTTTAGGGGCTGGAGCGATAGCACAGTGGGTAAGGCATTTGCCTTGCACGCAGCCAACATGGCCGACACAGGTTCGATTCCCAGCACCCCATATGGTCTCCCGAGCACTGCCAGGAGTGATTCCCGAGTGCGTGAGCCAGGAGTAATCCCTGAACATCGCTGGGTGTGACCCAAAAATAAAAATAAAATAAAATAAAATGAATGTTTAGTATACAGTATAAAGGGTTGCATGTGTCATTACCAGTAAATTAAAGGTGCTCTGATGAATTTAACATTTAAAAGTCATAGGGCTGATGGCCTCACTAGGATCTTCATGTTCTAAAATGACATGATGGATTTGAAAGTTCCACGGCTTTCAAGATGCGACTAGCAAACCACTACATTGGACTATGAAGGAAAGTAATCTTGAGACACACCTGGTTACTTATTTAAACAGATATTTTGTGCTTACAGTTTCCAATATCACTTGATCACTTGACTTCCCGTTAATCATCAATTTGCTCGAGCGGGTGCCAGTAACGTCTCCATTTGTCCCTGTTGCGTGCTAGTGTACCCCAATGGCATCTGTTCGCTCTAGGAACACAAAGAGCCTCAAACCGATGGTTCATGATCTTGATGAAGAAGTCTGACCATCTGGTAGGTGGGCAGCCACACGGTCTTTTGACGTTCCGTGGAATCCAGTCAGTAATGGCTCTAGTCCAGCGGTTGTCTCTAAATCTCATTACGTGACCAGCCCATCTGATTTTTGACGCCTTGGCAAACGAGACAGCGTCCCTGATTCTTTTTTTTTGTTTTTTTTGAAATTACAATTCTTTTTTTTTTTTGAAATTACAATTCTATTTTTTTTTTACAGTTGTAGATTTACAAGTTTTTGTGCTTGGGTTTCAATTATACAATGATCAGATACCCATCCCTCCACCAGTGCCCGTTTTTCACCACCATGGATAATATCCCTCCCACCCCCATCCCCCTATCCCCCCCTGCCTCTGTGGCAGGGCAATCCCCTGTGTTCTCTCTCTCCGTTTGGGTGTTGTGGTCTGCAAAAGAGGCATTGAGTGGCAAACATGTTCAGTCCA
This sequence comes from Sorex fumeus, assembly GCF_029834395.1. NCBI lineage: Eukaryota > Metazoa > Chordata > Mammalia > Eulipotyphla > Soricidae > Sorex > Sorex fumeus. Next base: position 397,778 of record NW_026606070.1, on the reverse strand, counting down.
TAGTCTACTTTCGACATGCATCTCCCCTCCTGGAAGGATCCTCCAAACATCCTTTATTTGGTGCTCCCTTCTCTATCTGAACTGCCCTTTCCTCTAGGATACCCGGCTGGCCTCTAAGTTATGGAGTAATCCTCCTGGTGCTGATCTCAGCTATTCTTGGGTATTAATCTCATACTTTGTTACTTTATATCCCCCAGATGAATGCAATCTTTCTATGTCTATCCCTCTCTTTCTGACTCATTTCGCTTAGCATGATACTTTCCATATTGTACCACTTGTATGTAAATTTCATGACTTCATCTTTTCTAAGAGCTACATAGTACTCCATTGTGTAGATGTACCAAAGTTTCTTTAACCAGTCATCTGTTCTTGGGCATTCAGGTTTCTTCCAGTTTCTGGCTATTGTAAAGAATGCTGCAATGAACAAACAAGTGCAGATGTCACTTCGACTATACATTTTTGCCTCTCTGGGATATATTCCCAGAGACTTATTGTTACTGTGACATCCCGTGGAATCCAGTCGATAACAGCTCTAGTCCAGCGGTCGTCTTTAAATCTCATTACGTGACCAGCCCATCTGATTTTCGACACCTTGGCAAACGAGACAGCGTCCCTGATTCTTGATCATCGACGGAGGTCGGAACTCCGATTCTTTCTCTCATTTGAGTGAAACGTGATACTCCAAGCATAGCTCTTTCAATTCCTCGTTGGGAGACCCGAATAGCGTTTAAGTTTCCAATATAATAAATTAAAAATAAAAATTCTTTTTCTAACACAGGAAGTAAATATATTAAGTATGCTGATTCATTTTCTTTCAAATTCTTTCTTCTCAGCTCCTTCTTCAAGCACATGTTCTCTCTCGAACACGGATCTCTCTTGCTTGTCCCTGTCTATTTGCTAGTGTGTTTGAAATGATGGGTTCAGACACGAAATAAGGAGATACTGGAAGAAGGTGTCTTTGTACCCTATGAACTAGACTGAGAGGGTTAACATCACAATATTTAGTATTTCAAAGTTTCTGCAGCGGGATCGAGCAGTCTGTTGCATCCAAGCCGATGGATCTGCCCGAAGTCTATAACAGGTGGACACAAGACTCAATGCTCTCTGGACCTACATTGTCTTTCTTAAGTATGGAAGCAACTTGGGTCTTCAGTCAAAAGTCATATGAGGAAAGTGCTTGGGAAATATCTGTCTATCCCCGTTGCTTCCATGTGGGCCTTTTCATGACAAGACTCTTAGTTTCCCTAAGAATCGGTGATCTCAGAAAGGGCAACAGAAATCCACAATGCTTCCTGTAACTTAATCTGCAAGGTCTCCATACACATTCCATCATGTTGCATTCCTTGGAACTTTGTCAGGAAGTTAAGCCCACAATGGAAGGAAGGGTAGAAAAAAGGAAAGAAGGACTTAGAAAAGGGTTTGTGAACAGATCAAAAATTACTAGAGTATGGCACCCAAAAGGAGAGAGAGAACAAAAGGGAATGCCCTGCCACAGAGGCAGGGTGGGGTGGGGGGATGGTTGTGGGAGGGATACTGGGATCCGTGGACGTGGAAAATGGGCACTGGTGGAGGGATGGGTACTTGATCATTGTATAATCGAAACCCAAGCACAAAACTTTGTAAATCTACAACTGTACCTCATGGTGTTCCACTAATAAAAAATTTTAAAAATATTTAAAAACGCATAAAAAAACAAAAAAAGAAAGAAAAGATAAAAAAAATATTAGAGTATGGTTAGACTCTATGTGTGTGCCTGTGTGTGTGTGTGAGAGAGAGAGCAAGAAAGTTTATGCATATATTCAATGATAGTAACCATTTATTTTAAACACTTTTTTGACATAAAATTATAAAATTGAACCTGGCTTTCAATCTCTACATCAAAACACATGACTGTTATTGTAAAGCAGTAATAAAAACATTATTTATCTAGATCCTACTCCTTGCTTTATCTACTACAAATGATGAGCTTAATATACATATATGTATGTAATATACATATATACATACATATACATGCATGTTTTTTAATACATCTGGGTTAAAGTAAGTATTTGCTAAATGAGCATTAAGACTTAGACAACTTAAGTGGCAAGTCTTCGTGGTCAGGTAACAAGGCTAACACACCCGGGATGAGGAACAATCATACAACATTGATTCTTCCCTATTCTGCTCACACAGGCGCCACTGAACCTGTCCAATCACATGGCACAGAACTGGATGCCAAGATACTCTCAGTTCCCCTCCTGAAGCATTCTGATTCCAGTTTCCGAGGACAGAAAGCCAATGACTCCTTCCTTCTCCGGCTCTTTCTGGACATTCTTCCACTGCCAGACTTCTAATCCTTCACCTCAGCTCTCTCTGTGCACGTCTTCTTCCTCTGCCTTCCAGGACCCGGCCAGCTCACCACTTCTGCCTTCCTAGGACACAGCCGGAGCAGAGCCCAGCCTGGAAGGCACAGTGATAATGTGCAGGTTCATAAAGTTACTGAGTCAAAATGCCATTTGCAAAAATCATAGACACACCAGGACGTCACATGGGAGATACATTTGCTTTCATTGTTGCATGTTAGTGTGTGAAGGCAAGCTTCACAGGTTCACCCTGAAATCACATAATACCTTTTTGCATTTGATCATTTGGCTTCTCTTATCTGTGGCACCTCTAGCGTCACTTGGAAACAGGCAGCTGGTGATCTAGCCAAACTCTCCCCTCCAAGAAGCACTTGTACCAAAGAATAACAACACTGCTCCCTACCGCCACTGGGGGCCTCCGTGGTTACTCGAGTCATTTCCAACAAACGTTTCTATTTTCTGACATATTTTTCTCCTGTGACATTAGAGTAATTTAAAGCAATCTCAACTTTTTACCTTTATCTTTGTTTGGAGGCCACAGCGGCAATGCTCAGGGGTTAATCCTGGCTCTGCATTCAAGAATCGCTCCTGGTGGTTTCAGGGGACTGTATGGGATGTCAGGGTTCGAACCAGGATTGGCTGCATGCAAGGCAAGCACCTTACCCACTGTGCTATCTCTCAAACCCCCTAGTTTCAACTTTTTTTAAAAGACTGATAAAGTCACTCTTAAAAATTATGAGCTTTTGAGTGATACAGCGATAGTACAGTGGGTAGGTCTTTCACTTGTCCGACCCTGATTTGATCCCTGGCACTGCATACGGTCGCTTGATCCCTGCCAGGGGTGATCCCTGAGCACAGAGCCAGGATGCTTACTTAGTTCCTCCAGAATTTACCCCTCTCTCCCGTGAGCTTTGGGGCACAGAAGATAGTACAAAGGATAAAGATTTTGCCTTGCAAAATCCTGGGTTCAGTCTTGGCACCACGTACGATCCCATGAGCCTGCCAGGGGTAAGCTCTGGGCACAGCTGGGTGTGCTCTTTGCCAAAAAAAAAGTCTATAAAAATTGTGAGCTTAGAGACTTGAGAGCTGGTACAGGCTAAGGTGCTTGCCTTGCATGTGGCTGACCTGGTGCCAATCCTCAACACCCAAGCCCAGCCAAGAGGGACCTGAGCCCAGCCAGATGTGGCCTCAAAACTAAAGTAAATAACAGTAAAGAATAAGTTTAAAAAAAACTGTGCCTTTTGCATGCTAGTGACCCTAGCTCTGTCCCTGAGTCTAGCCAGGAGCGATCCCTGAGCAGACCCAGGAGTGAACACTGAGCACTGCCAGGTGTGGCCCCCCAAACAGAAGTAGATCAAAAAAGCAAACTTGTGAGCTCGTCTGAAATCACTCAAAAGGTAGAGGAGGACGTGAGTTTTCTCCAGAGTTTAGACATAGAAACTCTGGAAATAAGGGTTTTAAATTTTGAAACTTGATGGGGGGGCGTAGTGACATTGTTTTCCAAGTAGAGTTGTAATTGCTTCATCTTTTCCCTTTATAATCAATCTCTTCCTCCCCATTTTTTTATATCAGTTCACCGCTAGAGAGATGGAGAAAATGTCCATCTCCATTTTACCTGAACTGTTTCATTCTCTTGCCTTTGGAAATCGTCTTTCATGCTTTGTGCTTTTCCTAAAATAGAAATAATTGGATACTGCTCTAAGTTAAAATAAACGTGTGTCTAAGTATATCACAAGAGCAAAGGATAATAAATTTTAGGAAGCGTGCACTGCTTTATGGGCAAGTGATTCTCAGAAAACCCTCTTATAGTTCTAAGTTCTTCACATTTCATTGAAAAAAATATTTCTAGACTTAGGATAAGGTGCCCATTTCTTTTATGTGTGTGTGGGGTGGTGGCGGGCACACCTGGTGATGCTTAGGGCTTACTCCTGGCTCACTGTGCAAGACCACTCCTGATTCTGTGCTCAGGGAACCGTTTATGGTACCGCTTATCAAAGCAGAGTCAACTGCACGCAAGATGCCTCCCTCCCTGAACTATCTATCTATCCAGCCTCCAAATACCCCATTTCTTAAAAATTGTTTATACACTTCATTGAGTCTGTTCAATGTAACTTTATGGACTACCTTAGGCATTATATATATATTTATATATTATATATATATTTGCATTCTGGATCACACTCAGCAATACACAGGGGTTACTCCTGGCTCATGCACTCAGGAATCACTCCTGGAAGTACTGGGGACCATATGGGATGCTGGGAATCAAACTCGGGTCAACTGCGTGCAAGGCAAATGCCCTACCCGCTGTGCTATCACTCCAGCCCCAATCTTAGGTATAAAATATTTTATAGAAACCTCTTTAAATTCATTTTCACCCCTAGGTCTGATATAAAAGTTTTCATTTTTATTGCATCCCAGACTTGCAGAGCTCTTTCCTGTATTTTTTTTTCTTCACCCATTGCAATCTCATAGGATATGTTCTTTCCACATGATGAGAGAAGTTGGTGTCATGTGATCATCCTTCAATTCAACAGTTTCCCGATGCCTGAAATGCATGATGTTAAATAGCAAAAAAGTGATAGAGAAACGTAAAACATCAAATTGTGTTGGTCATGTTCCCTAAATATGATCGGACTAATATTTGGATCACATATGAATCAGGGAAAGAAAAGCATGTGTATGCTAGGATTAGGGAGCTGGTACAGAGTATTCCAAAGGGGCACTTCATGAGTGAATGGGTCCAACAGTCACCATTTGTTTAGTAGGCAAAGATCAACTGTTGCTACTTAAAGAGCATACCACTCACAAGACTGTGGGAGAATATTTAAAAACTGCCGACGGGTCTGGAGAGAAAGCGCAGGACTTAAGGCACAGATCTTGCATCCGTCAGAACTCAGTTCTGTACTGGACACCACATGGTTCCCAAGACCTCTGGATGCAAGACTGTATGTCTCAGAGCACCTTCAGGCAGTCTGGCTAAACCCCAGTGCCACAGGTGTTGATCAGAACAGTATCCTAGGGTCCTAGCATCCAACTGCTCAGCCTATTGGCTAAGAGCCTGGATAAGGGGCTCCCAGGCCCTCCTGAGCTTAGCTTGGAAGAAATTCCCAATTTTTCAAACTGCCAAGAAAATTACCATCTGGTTAAGATACAGCATTACAAATGAAGAAAAATTTCCACAGAGCAATTAATCAAGAAGAGCAAATATTATAAAATATGGTCTCCGGAAGTAGGTCTGATATCCCCCAAATCTTATGTGAATTTAAGAAGCAAATTAAGAAAGCAAAACTAGAAGGGAAGTGTGATAAGGAAGAACAAGAGAAAAAACAATAGAGACAAAGAATCAGAGTTGATTATAAAAACACATTTATTTATTTATTTTTCTTTTTGGGTTACCCCAGCGGTGCACAGGTGTTACTCCTGGATCACACACTCAGGAATTACTCCTGGTGGTGCTCAGAGGACCATATGGGATGCTGGGAATTGAACATGGGTCTGGGGTGTGCAAAGCAAACACCCTACTCGCTGTGCTATCACAACTGTAGACAAAAGCCACACAATTCTAGGGTTGAAATACCACATTATGTTCGTCATCAAAGTGCCAGTATCCCTCCACTTCTTTCCACGATGCACCATTCTTGGTAACTGCAGTTCTTCTTGGGTGTGCTTGGAGGGGGCAGTGGTCAGTCCATACCTGACAGTGCTCGAGCGTAACTCCCAGCTTGGTACTTGGCAGGGCTCAGGGGACTATATAAGGTGCCAGGAACTGAAGCCGGGTCAGCTGCATGCAAGGCAAGTGCTCTATCCCTTGCACAACCTTTCTTCCTTCAGGTCACTGCAGTCCTATAGTCGGAATCTCAGCATTAGTTTTTATTCACTTCACTTGATCACTTGACATCCCATTACTCACCAATTTGCTCAAGCGGGCACCAGTAATGTCTCCATTCATCCCTGTCGCGTGCTAGTGTAGCCCAATGGCATCTGCTTGCTCCAGGAACACGAACAGCCTCAAATCCATCGTTCAGGGGCTTGATGAAGAAGTCTGACCATCTCGTAGGGGGGGCGGCTACGTGACCTTTTGACGTTCCCTGGAATCCAATCAGTAACGGCTCTAGTCCAGTGGTCGTCTCCAAATCTCATTACGTGTGCAGACCATCTGATTTTTGACGCTTTGGCAAACGAGACAGCGTCCCTGATTCTTGAGCATTGACAGAGGTCGGAACTCTGGATTCTTTCTCTCATTTGAGTGAAGCGTGATACTCCAAGCATAGCTCTTTCGATTTCTCTTTGGAAGACCCAAATAGCGTTCTCATCCTGTTTTCATAAGGCCCAGGTCTCTGAGGCGTAGTTTTTATTAGAGAGTGTTTAATCTGATTCAGTCTTGGGAAGCTGAAGTCTTGGGAAGTCTTGGGATGATTCTAAAAATGCAAACATTTATTTTCATTTCTTTGACTTAGTCACATAAAAGTATTGATGACAACCTTTTGTGAACTTTCCCGTATCTATGACATCTGTTCTAACTTCTCCCACTTCACGTCTGGAACATTTTGTATGTTTGTTTGTTTTTGGACCACACCCAGCAGTCATTAATGAATTTTTAAATGATATTAGGAATATTTTACAGAATGGATATAAAAAATTATTATAAAAACATTCAGGATTGTTTTTATAAGAAAATGTTTTTAATGTTATCTTCATTAGATGGAACTGTTTTTTAATTTTTCTAAAAAAATTTTTATTAGTGAAACACCATGAGGTACAGTTGTGGACCTTACAAGTTTTTGTGCTTGGGTTCCAGTTATACAATGATTGAGTGCCCATCCCTCCACCAGTGCCCATCCTCCACCACCACGGATCCCAGCATCCCTCCCACCCCTCCATCCCCCCATCCCACCCCACCTCTGTGTCAGGGCATTTCCTTTTGTTCTCTCTCTCCTTTTGGGTGCTGTGGTTTGCAAAAGAGGCATTGAGTGGCAATCCTGTTCAGTCTATAGTCTACTTTCAGCATGCATCTCTAGATGGAACTGTTTTTAAAAAGCAACATGCAATAAACTATACAGAAACTAAATATTACCTTAAATCGCTCCTCCCTAAGAAAACCATAGTTTTTATTTTGTTACTAAATAACTAGTGCATCTCTTCATATATCATATTAAGGATAAAACTATATCAAATACAATTATTCTGAGTACCTTAAAATTTCAAGTTTTTCACCTGAATTTCTCCCTTTCCTCTTCGTTTTCTTTGTCCCACATCTGGTTGAACCAGATTGCAAACTTAGTATCTAAGTTCCCATGTAAATCTAATGTTCATAAAAATCATGCATATATGTGAGGTCTTAGTCTAGTCATCTCATGAAAATAGAATCATTTTACTGATTTGTTTTGGGAATCTTCCTAGTGGTGCTCAGGGGTCACTACCAGTAATAAATAGCCTAGAAGGGCAGTGGCGCCATGCTCGGGTCTGACATGAGGTACTGGTACTGCTGGGTCCTGCAATGAATGTGGAATTATTTTATTTTTATACATATCTCTGAAATTTGACATTCTTCTAGAAATTTCTCCAGTATCATTTTTGGAGCTCTTGTACTCATTTTTTAATGGTTGCATAATTCCTGATAGCATGAATATATTATGGTTGAATAAAATATTCTCTTTTTGAATTCTCTACTAAATTATCTTTTTGTTTTAGCTGTTTGCCGCAATACAATATGAATTATTCATGTTGGTACAGATAAACCTATTCACTGATGATTTTATTTCTATGGGGTAGTTTCCCAGGAGTGGAACTTCTGGGCATTCATACATATGACTTTTATTTTTTAATAGACACTGTCGTTGCATTTTTTTTAAATCCTGCAAAAATTCACATTTCCATCTTTTTTCCTGCATCCTGCCAGTAGTGGGTGTTATTACACTTTGAATAACTTCTTGAGGAAACTCTGACACCTGTCATTTTTACTGTAATTTGCATTTTTCAACTACTACTTGCTATCTGCTCAGGTCTTTGGTAATTAAAAATACCCACATATATCTGAGTATTAGGATCCAATGAAATAATCTGATATATCAAAAAATAATCTGATATAAATTTATAACATTAGGAATAAATACAACATATGAAGGAAGAGGAAGTTTCTAAACATACTCTTGGCAGTAACAAGAATTCCATCAACTTCTGTGATGTTATATAATCCAGAGGCACTTGACATGTTATATGACCAGTCCAACATTCCAGAAGTACAGGTGGGCAATTTAAAGGAATGAATTTACTGGTAGAAAGTTGAAACTCAAGTAGTACGTGTTTTATGAGATATTCATGATTTAAACAAAACAAGCAGTTGGATTAAGAAATCTAAAGAGAGAGGAAGCGATTATAAAGTGAATGTAGTTGGACTCAGTATAACAATACAAAGTGCCCGGATCCCATCAGGGAAAATGCAAAGTGGATATACATGGAGAATTTCAGACCAGGTAGTCAGAAAGACCAGGGAGCAGAAATTAGAGAAGGTGCAGACCTTCTGCTGCAGAGATATCACGTATGTGCTTGAGCCTAGCCTTGTGAAGGCTTTGACATTTGTAATTCTAATTCAAACTTCAAAGCAACCACTTTTCACTCTGACCAACTCCTGCTAGGAGGAGAGGAAGGATGATAATGTGGGCGACCCTTCACTGCCAGGAGTTATGTGTTGTGGGTCACTTTTGAAAAATAAATAGGATTTGTTTCAGGCCCAAACTAGACTTATTTATTCTGTATTCTATTCTAAACTCCTAATTGCTTCACCTATATTCCTGAAATTTTCATAGGCATTTTATGTGAATTTATATCACTTATATTGCATATAAATATCCCATTTCACATTTTGAGTGGATCTAAATGTGAATTTTTCGACATCAATTCGGTTCTTTTGTCTTCCACGCTCATGTTAAATGCTTTCTGACCACTGACGAGACTATTTAAGATTCCTTGAGCTTTAATAATTCAAATATGTCTAGAAGTATTGATTTGCTACTTGGCACAACAGAATTTTAAGTAGAGAGATAAAAATAAGGCAGCAGTGGAAAGAAAATGGAATTGATTATACAAACTGTTGGATTAGAAATTTGCAGGCAGGCTTTCACACTGATTCCCTTGGTCAAGGTTAAAAAAACACACTAGCAGGACATTTAAGGATTTTCTGATTGATCATTAACTGGTCATTATGTTCCACAGAAATAGGTACTTTATACAAAGACGGGCTTAGAAATAAGAACAAGAGTTTAGGGTGGTGAAAGCTAGAGGAGATTTCAGTGTGCCCATTAAAATAGATGCTACTTTGTTTCTTTAGAAGACACAACTTATATATTGGGAAGATTGTGTTAATTCATTAAATTTTTATTTTTTAACAAGTAAATTTTAGTGGGTTAAGGAAAATGTCCGTGAGTGTGCTTTACACAGTCAGAAGAGGGAGGGAAAAACCACACAAAAAGACACAAAATGCTAATGCGGATTAAAAAGACTGAGTCTTTTTCTACTAGCTCATAACTTAATTAAGTTCACAGGCACCCTCAAATTTTTCTCTTATTAAGAACTAGAGGTGTGGGGTTGGGAAGCACAGGTCAGAAGCAAAAGGAAACTTAGCCCACAAACTTGCTTTGTCTGTGTCTGATCCAGTTCCGTGCCCAGAACCTCATGTGGAATGATCCTTGAAGGCAGTATGCCCCCGCAAAAAAATAATTGAGGATCAAGGAAGTTATATTACTTGGAAGATGTCATTTTTTTGTTTTTGTTTTTTAAATTTTTAATAGTGAGACATCATGAGGTACAGTTGCAGACTTACACAGTTTTGTGCTTGGGTTTCAATTATACAATGATCAAACACCCATCCCTCCACCAGTGCCCATTTCCCACCACCACGAATCCCAGTATCCCTCCCACCCACCATCCCCCCCACCCCACCCTGCCTCTGTGGCAGGGCATTCCCTTTTAAGATGTCGTATGTTTTGCATGTATATGTCAATAATAAAATGGGACTCATGATCTCATAAAGGCCAAAGGTAATGCAAGATGCCAGACTTGCCAAAAATATTGTAAAATGCGTTCTCCCCGAATGAGCAATTTACCACGAGAAGGCCACTTTGGATGGACCCCTTCAACCTCTGTCCAGCAGGGTCAGTTACAGAGAACCAGACAAGCTCACAGGGACTGTCCATGCTGTAAGGGCCCTGAGCAGCTGGAAGTGAGCTCACAACTGGGCATTTACTCAATACAATATTGTTCCCCGTCCCTAACACCCAGGAGGTGAGCTATTGTCTGGGTGACAGGGACATTAGCAAGCCCATCAGAATGTAATGGGCACTTTAAGAGCAGAGACTGAGCTATTTCACATGGACAGTCCTCAGGCCTCTTAACTATTCAGGGGAAGTCATGGGAGTTGCCTGTTTTATTCTTTCTTGGGAACACATTTCATCTAAGAGACCTAAACTGGATTGTTTGTTGTTGTTATCGTTGCTGTTGGTGTTGGTGGTGTTTTCTATTTGTTTTTATTTTGGACCACCCCTGGTGAGGCTCAGAGGTTACTCCTGGCTTTGCACTCAGGAATTTCTCCTGCCTAGCAGTACTGGGGGACCATTTGAGCTCCCAGGAATCGAACCCGGGTCAGTTGTGTGAAAGGTAAACATCTGACCTACCATGCTATCACTCTAGTTCCAAGACCTAAACTGCTTTAGCTCAGGGGACTATCCTGACCAAAAGTTTCTGTTAGGAGGATTATATTCCAGACCACTATTCATTCTGATAAGGGTGAACGCTAATCGGTTGAAAGGAAGAGTTCTTTCAACGAGAGTAACTGAGAGGAGAAAAAGGAGAAAAGTGCCTGTCACAGAGGCAGGCAGGGGTGATGGGTGGGTTGGAGAGGAGTGAGGGGTGGGAGGGTAACTGGGGACATTGGTGGTGGGAAATGTACACTGCTGAAGGGCTGGTGTTGGAACATTGTATGACTGAAAGCCAATCAGGAACAACTTTGTAACTGTGTTATCTCACAGTGAAAAGGTTTTTTAAAAAATTACTGAGCACCAGTGTCAAGGTAGAGCAGCTGAAACATCCTGGGTGGGAATGGTAGTAAGCAGATAAGTGGGTCTAGACCAAGAAAACTCCAGAGAAAAGTACTTCCAGACCCCAATCTCCGGTTTGTAGCTTCAAGGCCCGAACAAATGCCAAAACCAAGGAACAGATAGCCAAATAGGTTAAGAGGGGACTGTTACCAGAACTTTTTAAAAATTTATTTATTAAATCACCATAAGAACAGTTCCAAAGCTTTCAGGTTGAAGTCTCGGTCATACAATGATCAAACATCCATCCCTTCATCAGTGCCTATTTTCCACCACCAAGAATCCAATATATTCCCCCATCCCAACCCTCCCCATGCCCGTGAGGCAGATGATTTCCACTTAACTCTTTTCTCTACTTTGATTATATCCATTATTTTGACAAAAGATACACCGTTATCATTTGGAATTCTCCCCCAACAATCAAACCTGCTGAAAAGGCATTGTGAAATATTTTTTTTTTCTATTGCTGGTTATGAAGACCATATGATGTCTGATATTTTACTAACTAAGTCTGGAGGGATTTCTGTCAAGAGCCGCATAGTTCCGAGATTGGTTTGTGTGCCTCTGGGGTCATGGCCGCGCAGGAGAGCCACTCGTAGGGGGCAACTTGTGGTCTTGGCAGTGCGGGAAGGATGTTTGTTATCAGAACTCTGGCTAAACTGGAAGTGGAGAAGTAAAGGACATATTCCTCTGGGAAGCCAAGTCCATCTAGGATGACTCAGGCAGCAATAGGAGTTTGCTCACCTGCAAAATTAGAAGAGTTTCCACATGTCAGTTCCTCCTCGGGGAGCAGATGCAGGTTCAGGGGCTCCCAAGCTCCATCTCATTCTGACCTGCTGCCTCTGACCCAGGCACTCCTCCTGAACTCAGCTTTGCTACGTCACTGGAACAGCTAAGGAAAGCTGATGACGTGCCATGCTGAAAAATTACGGCCTCAAAGGGACCAGAGCAATTGTCCTGGGCATAGAGCATCCCTTGCCTGCAAATGACCCAAGTTCAAATAACTAGATTTTTCTTTGTCTATCTGTTTGTGTCACTATTGCGGGAGACACACCGTGCAGTGCTCAGGAGATAATAAGGGAACAGAGCTCAAACTCAGGATCACTCATGCAAGCCATCTGTGTCAGAGCTTTGTTCCAAAGAATTTCTCCTGGACTTGGGTTGGTGGAATATCAAAGTTTAAACGCCTTCCATTATGCTCTTAGGGTCCATGATTCCAACGGGAGGCACTGTAAGGAGTTCAAAGATTTTGTCAAAGAGAGTTGCTACTGAATGACCAGCCAGGGCTGCACTTCATTGGAAAATGGTCAGGGTACGACCCCCTCCAACTCAGGGAAGGGCGTAAGTAGCCTAAAACCACACCCTTGGCTATCCACGTTGTTCCTTCTCCCAGTTGTCCTGTAACCAAGTGGTTAGGGTCACCTGTGGGTGCCCTTTGTTCTATTCTTCCCACGCCTGACTGGCCGCTAGGTCCCTTACTGATTGGTTGGCACTATCTGCAAGCGTTGTGATTTTTGTTCGTTCTGATCCCTTTCCCAAGATGTGGTCTCAGGCTCATGCCCAGCTCAGCCGTCAGTTGCATAATCACACAGAATGGCTACTAACAACTGAAATGGCTGCACTTTGCTTCACGCAGAAAATAGTCATACTTTGGTTCAAAAAATGGCTGTACTTTGGTTTAACAATGCCACGTGATGATCCTTTAGATTATTGTGCTGAAGTGAGAGCAGAGTTTCAAGTTGAAGAATAGCTAAAATTCTGTGTGTTTAATTTTTCTCATCCATAATATGAAAATATAAAATATTTTACATGCATTATATAAAAATATCCATAATATAAAACTTTTTCCAGTCCATTCAAAATGCCTCATTATGTGTCATCTTTATCTGATGATAGGACAGCATTTAAAAATTCTTATAAATAATTTATGTCACGGTCACGGTCCTCCTGTTTTTCATTGATTTGCTCGAGCGGGCCCAGTAATGTCTCTGTTGTGAGACTTGTTGTTACTGTGTTTGGCATATCGAATTCGTCACGGGGAGCTTGCCAGGCTTTGCCGTGTTGGCGAGATACTCTCGTTACCTTGCCGGGCTCTCTGAGAGGGGCGGAGGAATCGAACCCGGCTCAGGCAAGACTGGCTGCACGCAAGGCAAACGCCTTACCTGCTGTGCTATCAGTCCAAACAATTTATAGGAATGCTTTTTAATTTGTTTTTTTGCTCATACACAGCGGTGCTCAAGGAGAACTCCTGACTTTGCAATCATGAATTACTCCTAGCAGGATTCAGCGACCAGAGGGGTTGCTGGGAATAGAACCTGGGTCAGCTGCATGCAAGACAACAGCATTACTCACTTTGCTATGGCTCCAGTCCCAGGAGTTTCTTGGACTGAAAATTACAATAGCACTTGGTGAAAAGTGATGGTTAAGCAATGGAAAAGGGATGTGGGAGGAATAGGTAGAGAGGTAATGTAGTGTGGGCTGGCATTGGAACTTAGTTCTGCACAGGGAGTTATATGCACATACAGAGATGTTCAGCTGTGTACCTGAAGCACTCTAGTATTGAAACCAATGATAAATCTGAAAACGAAGAAACACAGGAAATTAAACCAGTGAGGAAAACTTGGAGTAGCAATATGCTTCCAAATAAACGACTTGAAAAGCTGTTTTATGCAAATGAATCTTCCCAAAGGAACTGTACAAAAATTATGGAGCTAGGTTCCCGTTTAGATCTTTTGTTATATCGTCTGAATGTTACCACCAATGTAAAAAATGACACTGTGTCAGATACCAGTTTGCATAATAGAGCAATGATCTGTTAGTCAGTGACCTTCATTCATCATGTAAGATAATGATCATAGGTTTTTGTCATGTAAAAACTACACATTGCTTTCGTGTTAATTCAGATGAAGATGGAAAAGATTATGATCATCTGACCTTTTGATCTTGAATTTTTGTTTTAGGAAAACCAATGAGATTCATTTTCATTTGCGTTGGACTCATTTGAATGCTCTTTAAAATTGTTTCATAAATAATCAAATGTCGTGCTTTTTTACCTTGGACAAGATTTTGATATTTCAAAGTCAAAGGGGTAACAAACATGCATTTCATATTATAAATGAGAAGAGACTGTAATTGGAAAAAAATCTCAACAAAAGTCATTTTTGGATTGATGAAATAAATGAAGGGAAGTAGATTTTCCTTTTTCCCATTTGCCTACTCTTTGTTTTTTTTTTCCCCTTTTCTTTTTTTCTTTTTTTTGGCCAGCTCAACAAAGTAATACTAGGCTGACCAATAGTAGAAAAAACAACTTTCATTTTATACATATGCAGAATTTGTATGACTAAGTTCTAGAGCAAATGTATAGACTGTGTGTGTTCGTAACACCATCAAAGGCCTGGGTTCGGGGCCAGAGGCTTTAAGGAGAGTGCAAGTGGTCTGGATGTAGGCAGATAGAGAAGGTCCCCTCCCCAGGCAAAGACAAAAGTCAACCTTGCAGAAAACAGGACAAAACAGGAACTAAGGCCTGATAAGACCCTCACCTATCTACAGCAACAGAAACCAGAAAATCTCCTGCAGAAACAAAAGGCCAGGTAAGGAATTTCAAAGAAGACCATCACCACACTCAAACTTGCTGATAATTGGAAAAAATCTCAACAAAAGTCATTTTTGTCTTGGTGAAATAAATGAAGGGAAGTAGAGGACTTTGACCTCGGTAGAACCCCCACAAAGGGACAGGTTGAAGAAACCCTATAAAAGCCACCTTGAACAAAGGAAGGGCACATATGCTGCCTGAGCCCATGTGCTGCTTGCGCCAACGTGGTCGAGCACATGGGTTGCCTGAGCACATGTGTTGCCCGTATCTCCCCTTTTGAGATGCGGACTTTCGTGCTTTGATGCCTAATGCTGGGGTGTGCATAGGGCCTCTCTCCGCCCTTTGAGAAGCCCGTGTTCTTTCTCGAGCATGTTACTTCACTCTCTCCCACTGTCTCTCCCTCCTTCCCTTCAAGACCTCCAGATTAAATCTGTTTTACTTCCTTGATTGTCTACTCTTGAAATTCTTTTCTGTGAGGCAAGATGAGAGAGAGGTGAGTGAATATGTAAATTTAGGAGAGATGAGAACCCAGTAACCCTGGGTCCCGGGATTACACTCTGAGTATAGTACCTGAAATGGATAAATACACGAACATTTGCACCCGTGAGTTTAAGCTATGAGCAGAGGTAATTGTCTTCAGAAGCAAGGACTATGAATGTCAAGTGTCTTGAGAGTTGAATGGTCTAATCCTTTGGGTCTATTTGGAGTATCTATCCAGAGAGAGGAAAGTCACTGTGTTAAGAAAAATGCAGAGTATAAGGAGAGAGGAGATGGTTATATATATATTATATATAATCGGGAGGCTGAGCATCCTCCACCTCGATCCTCCATCTTCCAGTAGGCGGGGGTCACACCCACCAATTGCCGCCCCCCCCCCCCCCCGCACCCTGTAATTTCATCAGTGGTCAAGACCTAGAGACTATAAAACCCAGCTCCCGGAAGTGCGCGGCCACATTTGTGGCTGCACGACATCTTATTATCTCATTCTTGCTTTGGACAACCTGGCAGGCTACCAAATGTGGCCTGCCCACATGGCAGAGTCAGGCAAACTCCCCGTGGTGTTCCCAATACGCCAAATACCAGTAACAATGATGGGTCTCATTCTCCTGACTCTGAAAGAGCCTCGAATGTGGCACTTTTTAGAATCTCAGGGCTAGGACGAAGGAGACGTTACTAATACCTGCTTGAGGCAATCGACGAACAAAAGGATGATCATGATTATGACTATGATATATACATAATATATATCAATGTCAAGAGATGTCAAGAGAGGGGTGCGGCAGGGTGATACCATTTCACCAAAACTCTTCAGTGCCACCCTCGAGAACATCATGCGACGACTGGAATGGGAAGGAATGGGAGTGAAGATAGATGGTCGGCAACTACACCACCTCCGCTTTGCTGATGACATTGTTTTAATAACACCAAACATCAGCCAAGCGGCACAAATGCTGGCCGACTTTGACCGTGAGTGTGGAAAGGTAGGACTACAGCTGAATCTTACGAAGACAATGTTTATGAGAAACAGCCTCGTTCCTGACGCCCCATTCGCTCTCAATGGAACAACCATCTCCGAATGCAACAGCTATGTGTACCTAGGTTGAGAGGTCAACATGACAAATGACCTGGCACCCGAGCTGCACAGGAGGAAGAGAGCGGCTTGGAACGCCTTCAAGAACGTCGAAGAAATAGCTAAGAGGACGAAGAACCTCCGGCTCCGGGCACATCTCTTTGATTCCACTGTTCTTCCTGCATTAACATATGCCTCAGAGACCTGGGCCCTACGCAAACAAGATGAGAACGCTATTCAGGTCTCCCAAAGAAGAATAGAAAGAGCTATGCTTGGAATATCACGTTTCACTCAAATGAGAGAAAGAATCCGGAGTTCTGACATCCGTCGACGATCAAGGATCAGGGACGCTGTCTCATTTGCCAAGGTGTCGAAAATCAGATGGGCTGGTCACGTAATGAGATTTAAAGATGACCGTTGGACTAGAGCTGTTACTGATTGGATTCCACGGGATGTCAAGAGACCGCGTGGCCGCCCACCTACCAGATGGTCAGACTTCTTCGTCAAGATCATGAACGATCAGTTTGAGGCCCTTCATGTTCCCGGAGCGAACAGATGCCATTGGGCTACACTAGCACGCGACGGGGACCAATGGAGACGTTACTGGCGCCCGCTCGAGCAAATCGACGACTAACGGGAAGTTAAGTGATTAAGTGATATTGATATATATTATTTATATATTATATAATATATTGATATATTATTTACATATTATATTTATTCTCATCAGAGGCAGATGGGGAGAAAGTGACCTTCTTTCTCCTCTCCCTTCACATGAGCCATCATAGGACCCACCGACATCAGTCTCACATAATAAACGAAGGTCAGGTGTCTGACGACAGAACTGGGTGCTCTATCTCCTGTCATAGAACTATTGCTTCAATCAAGAGTCATTCTGGAGATGACCAAAACTCTGCATAATCTTCATTCTTTAAGATAAAAGTCAGTTTTTCTTGGAGTCTACACGATCTTGCTTGACCGTAATCCAGATGCCCGTGTTACAAGCTCGGAAAATAAAACAAAACAAAACAAAACGAAAACCTTGTTCTGGACATTTTGTGAAAAATGTCTTATTGGAATATTTTTGACTGGAGGTCTGTATTTCACTCATCCCAAAATGAGATGCTGAGTGGCGAAGCCTTACTTGAATGTCTGTTCTTTAATCAGTGTGAATGTCTGTTCTTTAACTTAAGGTAGATTTTGCTAATGAAAAACCCTGCGGCTGATCCTCATCTTTCAGCTCCCACTGCTTTCTCTCCTTCCCATCTCCTGTCTCCTTATAATTCTGCATTTTCCTGAACGCGGTGACTTTCCTCTCTCCAGATAGATGCTCCAGATAGACCCACAGGATTAGACCATTCAACTCTCAAGACACTTGACATTCATTGCCCTTCCTTCTGAAGACAATTACCTCTGCTCATAGCATAAAATCATGGGTGTAAGGGCTCATATATTTATTCGTTTCAGGAACTATATTCAGTTTTAAAAAATGACTGACTTTCTGAATGTCATAGAACTTATCTAAAAACTGGATGCTTCAGGTACCGGAGCAGAATTCTTAAGTCAGATAGAACAGAATCACTTCCCCAAGAAGGAACCAACTTGAGTTCCTGTAGATTTAGTTAGATCTACAAGCAGAAGAGTAAAAGTTGAAAAGATTTGTCGCTACCTGAATTTATAGCCCCTTAGCTATGTGACCTAATGAAAGTTAATGGAGTTTGTCACGCTTAATAAAATTAGCTAGCTCATACATCGATGATTAGAAAGAAACAAGTTCACGTGAAGTGCATTTTCTGTTCTCTCTCACCTGGTAAGTGCTCAGAAACATTAGCTATTAGTACTATTATTTATTTTAGTACTAAAGTACACATGAATACTAATACATGGACTAGAATCCATTCCTCCCTCCTTTTATTTTATTATTTTCCTCCCACCTTTTAGAATTCAAGAAATGCTTCATTGAGGGGCCAGAGTGATAG
This sequence comes from Sorex fumeus, assembly GCF_029834395.1. Lineage (NCBI taxonomy): Eukaryota > Metazoa > Chordata > Mammalia > Eulipotyphla > Soricidae > Sorex > Sorex fumeus. The sequence goes on along the minus strand of NW_026606070.1, from coordinate 379,197 downwards.
TACAGTGTGTAGGGTGTTTGCCTTGCATGCGACCGACCCAGGTTCGATTCCCAGCATCTCATATGGTCCCCCAAGCACTGCCAAAAGTAATTCCCTGAGCGCAGAGCCAGGGGTAATCCCTGAGCATCGCTGGGTGTGACCCTAAAAAGCAAAAAAAAATACTTCATTGATCTGGTTTCTCTAGAAAAGGTTACATAGTGGTTGATAGAAACCTAAAGCATGTGGTGTTTCTGCTGTGGTAGGCAGGGGTTTGTCTGCATCTGCAGGTCTTTCTCTGGAGGGAGTCGGGAGCTGCTGCCAACTGTGCTTTGCATAATAAGGTGGTGCCACAGCTGATCTGGAGGCCTGCGGTGTGCTTGCCAATACACCGGGAGTACTGCAGCTTTCTCTTGATGAAAGGCAAAATTAGCTTTTAGCACTGGGATCTGCATAATAAAGAATCGTGCCTCTGATTCCTGACATATGTTAAGTGGGAGGGTAAATTGCTGTGATTTCAGTCCCAGCACAATTTTTAATGTGTCCGTTCTTTGCTCCGTTCAAATTGATTTGAGTCATGCACTGATCTTTCAAGTGTAAACAGTTATTCCTCATTTCAGGTGAAAGTATGGGCTGTGACAGTTTAAATGCAACAAGAGCAAAGGCCACTAGCTCTGGTCCTGCTGCAGATTCTCTTCATCTCAAATCACTAAAGTCCCCGTCAAGGAACTTTAGTCACTTAGAGAATCAGTAAGGCTTACTCCTCCAACAGTGCTCAGAAAGTAAATTTTGCCCCACTTCATCTCCCTGTGTGCATGATTATGACTGCCTCAAAAGACTGGCTTGGTGCACATGCTAGGGGAAAAGGCAGCTCAGATAGGGAAGGGAGCACCAAAGAAAGGTGTTGCAACGATCCTCCCAGGATGGGAGAAGCATGCTGAAAGTAGACTATTAGACCGAACATGATTGCCACTCAATGCAAACCACAACACCCAAAAGGAGAGAGAGAACACAGGGGAATGCTCTGCCACAGAGGCAAGGTGGGATGGGGGGACAGGGGGTGGGAGGGATACTGGGATCCATGTTGGTGGGAAATGGGCACTGGTGGAGGGATGGGTACTTGATCATTGTATAATTGAAACCCAAGCACAAAAATTTGTAAGTCTACAACTGTACCTCATGGTGTTTCACTAATAAAAATTTTTTTAAAAAAATGCGATAGCACAGTGGGTAGGGCGTCTGCCTTGCACGCAGCCAACATGGCCGACCCGAGTTCGATTCCTCTGCCCCTCTCGGAGAGCCCGGCAAGCTACCAAGAGTTTTCGATATGCCAGACACAGTAACAGTAAAAATAAAATATGAAATTAAAAAAAAAGATTGGCTTGGGAATGTGAAAGAGATGGCGATTTTTCAGGATATTTTACAGTTTTCTGGCAGGAAGTTTATCACTGAAAAATGTAGAAATTAGGAACTTTATAATATGACATTTCGGAGAGCCCGGCAAGCTACCGAGAGTATTCGATATGCCAGACACAGTAACAACAAAGTCTCCAATGGAGACGTTACTGGGCCCGCTCGAGCAAATCGATGATCGACGGGAGGGCCTTTATTTATTATGAGTCCCATCAGCCGCTTTGTTCCCTGTTACCTAACCATGTCCTGTGCATCTCCTGTTCAGAGTGAGCCCAATAAAAATATCTTAATTATGAGGATGCTTTACCATTCAGCAGCTATTTTCTAGCTGGTTGACTGATATCGCTCACACTGATGAAATTCCTCAGAGGTTGAGCCCAGACAATGCTTCCGTTTCCTCCTGGGAGCAGTGGATATTACAGCAGTTTTCTACAGATTAGTTGCTAAATATTTCATCTGAGCTCAGAAAAATGGACTGAAACGCAGTTCAAGTAGGGCGCATTCTTACTGGATCTGCAAGGACGTCAAATCCAAGATGCTGGATGCTGGACCATCCTCTATCATTGCAGGGAGGAGATGAGGCACTTTTATTATTTCTTCCCTAAAGGAAAAACAGTATTTAAAGGGCTAAGTATTTGAGTAAACCTGTAAGGTAAAACTCAGGTGCTGGAGTTAAAGTTCAAGCTACTGAGCATGACTTCCTCGCAGGAGGCCTGGCTTAATCCCAGCCACTGCAAAGCCTCTCAGATCCACTGGGAGTGACGGTAGAGCATCAAGCTGAGAGTAGCCTTGGAGCGCCACCAGGCAGAGCCCCCAAACAAACAAGCAAAAGACAGACCACAAGCTTATTTGATAAAACAGTTCAATATTTAGAATGCTTCCACATATAATGAAGGAAATAAATGACGGAGTGTTTTAGTGTAAAGGATAAATGATCTGATCTGTGAAAATCGTGATCGGTGTAACCTAGGAAAACATGTTTATGACATTAGGTAGGTAAAATATATGAGATTTATGTCATATTTTCTCATCCTGCTTGGAAATAACAAAGTGTGTTGTTCTGTCAGCAGGCTGGCTCCATTCCGGCATTCTCAAACACAACTGGGTATCGTCTGAAGAAACTGTGTGGGCTCATTTTGGTTATGAGGAGAAGTGGGCAACAAGACAGTGACACCCCCTACACAAGCTCATTTGTGTGTGTTTTTATTTGAGTGGGAGTTTTTCCTGAGATTCTGTATTGTCTTTGGCAAGGATGAGCCCTCCTACAGAGAATATCCCCAGCCAGCCTTCTTACCTAGTTACACTTAGATCAGTTCACTTATTTCTGCTGAATTGGACCATTTCCTCAGACAGAACAATTAAAAAATTGTTTGTCTCCATTTTCTTCTAATTTGGAGTTTATCCCATGATTGCTTATAAACCAAAGCATCCCGGTGAAAAGGTAGGGATCCTCCTCTCACGAGGGAACTAGAGCGACAGAAAAGCCCCCACCTACACCCACCACTACCCCATGCTAATGTTGAATTCAACCAGAATGAATGTATTTAAATTCCATTTTTTTGAAGCTCATGGAGTATTACCTCCCTCTATTCCCTTCTCTTGTGTGACTTTCATTCATCTATCCAGACTCAGAGACCCACACTGCCATCTTTTCCCTAATGTTTCTGCAATCCCAAGGTTATTTGTGAATCCCTGCTCAGTTTAGACAACAACAAAAAAAATGGAGGGGTCACACCTAGAGCTACTCAGGGATTGCTCCTGGCCCTGTGCTCAGGGATCACACCTCAGCAGTACGAAGGAGACCATGGGGTTCCGGGGATAGAACTGGGGTCTGCTTCATGCAAGGCAAGTCCCTTCACTCCTCCTGTCTCTCTGGCACCATGAGCCACCACTATTAATCTGCTTGAACTCATAAGATTTATTTTGATGAATTTGGTTGCCCTATTTCAAAATGTAGAACCACCATCTTTGCACGCCATCAGCTAGATTCTAGGTTTTGATTTTCCAGGTAAAGAAACTGAGTCTCCTCAATGAGTGCAGGAAACAAACAGATCCATTTCAACGTCCATACTTTTTACCCCAACGCTCTTTCCTCAGTGACATGATACTTCTCCAACTGCGACAATCCCTTGACTTCAAGAAGACCCCTCACAGCAGGTTCAGTCCAAACTCGACATTCCATAAACTGAACCTTACAGCCGCTGTCAAAGATTTTTTTTTAATCTCATGGAGAGGCAGATATTAGTAAATTAGTAAATTAATAAATTAGATAATTAGTAAATTCTAAAGAGGTGAAATAGTAAGCCATAATATTTTTATAAATTCAATTGTTTTCACGTGCATTCATTAAACTGATAAAATTGTATCATCAGCTTTCAGCTTGCAAAATCCTATCTCTTTTCCTTGTATACCTCCTTTTTTTGGCTTGCTTCTACCATAGCTTCTTTCTCCTATGAGGACCTTGATAAACCTTACTAATAAAATCAAGTTTATCCTTTGCTTTTAAATTTCTTTAAATCAACAAATGCCTTACTTTATCAAGAAAGAAATAAAAAGTGCCTCTTGAAACAGAGTGTCTTACCCTCCATTGAAGTTACAAAGGCAAATTTGGGAGTTCTGAGTTCCTAGGAGGAATTTAGATATTATTAGTAATACCTAATACTTTCTGACTCGTGCTCCTAAAAGAGCTTTTTTTAAAAAAATATCAATTTAATGGTAACAATGACCTAATTCTGTCATATGTAGTAAAATCATCAGATAAGGATACTAAAGCCTTTTAAAACCATTCAAAATCATATAATCAAATAATCATGGAACTGGGACATGAGTCCAGGAGGCCTAGCAAAGAAGCCCAGCACCATAATATTCCTACTCGTCTCTTCAGGCCCCACACAGATGACTAAAACATTTTCTTCACACCTATTTTCTTTATTAAAAAAAAATTACTTGACCTTACATTTTTACACAGCACTCATTTTTTTTTTCTTTTTGAGTCACACTCGGCTATACTCAGGGGTTTCTCCTGGCTCTGCACTCACTCAGAAATTACTCCTGGCGGTGTTCGGAGGACCACATCGGATGCCAGGGATAGAACAACCTGGTCAGCCGCATGCAAGACAAACGCCCTCCCCACTGTGCTATCACTCTGGCCTTCAGCACTCATTCTTTTCACTTATAGATTAAAGCAATTCTATTTCACATAATCAGAAGACTTCTTTTTTTTTTTTTTGCTTTTTGGTTTTGGGGAACCTCCAAAGGTGCAGGAGGCTGCCAGACCCCTACAGGCAGCAATGCTGGGGCCAGGAGGAGGCAGGACTGCTGCCGGCTAGAGCATGACCCAACCCTTTGAGCTCTCTCCCCAGTCCCCAAATCAGAAGCCATGAAAACCAAATCTTTTTCCTGAAAAAGATTGGAAGTAACCAATGCAATGTCAATAAAATTTGTTTAGAATCCATAATTTCACTTAATAAATAATAGAATACTTGAGTGCTTCCCTTAAATAAGACTATTGCCAGTTTAAAATCTTACCTATCATGAGGTCAGTCTTTTAAGCTGACATTAATGGCTCAGGAGCTTTGTTTTCTACCTCACAGAAGCTAATATTAGGTAACATCTCTAATAAGCAGACAGGATATGGAAGGCTTTCTCTTTAGAACTGGGACAGCTCTCTAGAGAACCCAGGTTTCCTTATTTGGACATGGATCTATAAAAATTGACCGATGCTCTAACACTTCCTGAAAAGTCTTTTGGAAAAGACTTTGAGAAAATCAACTTCTGCCCGCCACTGGCTGAAAATTATATGCAGGAAGCCAAGTCTCAAGTAACTTACTTTCTGCATTGATGCCCGCGGGGTCCCAGGGGACTTATGTGAGTGAGAAGGACCGAGTTGTCAGCCTTGAGGAGGGACTCGGCTGTGCTCTCTTTATTCACCTCTGCCACCCAGGAACAGCTGGGGAAACCTAGGACCCAAGCCTAGCTCCTTAAGGAAAAGAACGTCAGTCCTAGACCTTACCCAGGCTTTTCGGGGCCCTGTCTGTCCCTCATGAAAAAGCATTTTAGGAGGAGATGAGCAGTGAAGTGTGGCACGTTTTATTTGGAAGTTCTGAGGAAGTAGAGAGACAGACAGACAGACAGGGACAGAGACAGAGAGACAGAGACAAAGACAGAGAGATAGAGATAGAGAGAGACAGAGAAACAGAGAGGCAGAGAAACAGAGAGTGATCAAGAGAGAGCACAGACTTTTCTCCGGGGGAGAGAGAGAGAGAGAGAGAGAGAGAGAGAGAGAGAGAGAGAGAGAGAGAAAGAGAGAGAGAAAGAAAGAAAGAGAGAAAGAAAGAGAGAAAGAGGAAGGAAGGAAGGAAGGAAGGAAGGAAGGAAGGAAGGAAGGAAGGAAGGAAGGAAGGAGAGAGAAAGAGAAAGGGAAAGAGACAGAGAGACAGAGAGACAGAAAGACAGAGAGAGACAGAGAGAAACAGTGAGAGTGATCATGGACTTCTGCGGGGGAGTTACAGAGATAGAGACAGAGAGAGAGAAATAGAGAGAGAGACAAAGAGAGACAGAGAGAGACAAAGAGAGACAGAGAAAGAGACACACATGCTCAAGAGAGAATATGGGCTTCTCCAGAGCGGAGAAGGAGCCCCAATATACTAACCTCAGCATAAGAAACAAAACCATGAAAGTCCACATCTCAAGGGGGAGATGCGGGCAGCACATGTGCCGGAGCATCACATGCTGTGGGCAGCAGCACAGGGGCACAGGCAGCACGTGGGCTTGGGCAGCAGGTCACCTGATTCCTTTGTTGGCCTTTATGGGTTTCTCTCAGGCTGCCCCGCGCGAGGCTTCCTGCCCAGGTCAGAGTCTGCGGCTAGGTGGCTGCCAAGGGGTAGAGTAGTTGGCGTCTCTGATCTTCCTTTCCTGGCCTCAGTTCCTGCTGGAGCTCCTCTTGGGGGTGGGGGTGGGGGGCGGGATGGGGAAGGTCTAACCTTCCCTGGACCTGGTCTGGCTCCAGGTCACGGTCTTCTCAGGCCTTGCTTCTGGTGCTCACAGGGAGGGATTTTGCAGCCTTGGAGCTGTTGGTTTCATTACTTCCCAGGAATTTAATGCCTGCCTGCCTTTTTCATATTGAATAAAAGTCCATATTCATGCACTGGGTCTTTCTATATTCAAAACACATTATATGATGCTCTTGATTTCAGACTTCAGATTCAAGGTTCTACTCTGCGATGAGCCCTACCCTGAACATTTCTCTTGTGCTATCTATAGTGTGTCTCAGTGATGTTTCAGAATCCTGTCCTCCGTAGCCCAGGAGACAGCCACCCTCCCCTTTCAGTCTGATGAAAGGCAAATGGGAAGCAATATTGGCTCTGAAAAGGACAAAGACAGCGAATATGACAATACAGGTTTCTAAAGAACAAATAACAGTTTAACAAGACAAATGATAGTCAAATGTGCAGGAAAATCAGTAGAATGCTGTTGCCATTTAAAGCTGTTGGAGAAATTTCTGCTGTAAAAGCTTAATCTTGTTAAGATAAGAATCTGTCAATGACGCCCAGTGGGGAAATTGGATTATACTTTGACCGATGGTTGGATCTGTTGCAGAATATATTTCAGGACAAGAAATTAAATAAGGTAAACTCAATTCTTCCATGATGGGAAGCATAGATATTCTTCAGTCACTATCTTCTTTTTTAAAACTAAAAGGAAGAAAGAGAGAAAGAAAAAAAGAGAAAAGAAGAAAAGAAAGAAAGAAAAAAGAGAGAAAGAAAGAGAGAAAAGAGAAAAAGAGAGAGAAAGAAAGAAAGAAAGAAAGAAAGGGAAAGAGAAAGAAAGAGAGAGAGAAAAAGAAAGAAGTGTTTCTTAAAAAGCTCCAGGGAATATTTGAAGTTACTAGTTCCATGATTTTTTTCCCCTCTGCTCAATTACTCCTTAAAATTTTAACACTAGTTGCTGAGATTCCCTGCTCAGTTACAGCCTCTGTATTTTCAAGTTTTTTTTTAGGGTTTGGGTCACTTTCATAGTTGTTAGTAATTGTCTGCTTGAGAGCTATTTCACTCTTTTCTTCCTAATGGGACTCTTCTTTTCCAAATGCCAATACCATTTCACATGAGGGTGTGCTTCAGTGAAGGCTTTTGTCCACCCCAGGACAGAAATCACGAAGACCCAATCATATTTATTGTTTAATTTTGGAGTGATTCTCCCACTTTTGTAATCCCACTGCCTACTGACAATGGCTGATTAAGGAGGATCGTGTGACCTAATCCAGGCCAGTGAGCTTTGGGAAGATGGCTAAGGATTCTGAAAAAGCAAAATGATTGTGTAGGTCTTAAACATGCAGAAACAGATTCGTTTATTTCCCTTACACCCTCATCCCTTGTTTCTCCTCTGTGCCTTACTGTATGAACTGTTGTATTTCTCTATGTACTGTAGTTTGTACTGCTTGCTGTGTCCTGCTATACCCATCCCGAGATCACAGGAAGATCTAGCTGGCAAGATGGGCAGAGCAGAAGGGAAAAATGTAATTTCAGCACCTCTTAATTTTCCTAAAGGAAATCATGTTTCAGCAAACTGCTTTGAAATGCAAGCATGGAAAAATAAAACCAACGTCTATTGGTAGAGAGAGAAAAGGAGTTTTTTTTTTCTTTTTGGGTCACACCCGGCAATGCACAGGGTTCCTCCTGGCTCTGCACTCAGGAATCACTCCTGGCACTGCTCAGGGGACCATATGGGATGCTGGGAATCGAACCCGGGTCAGCCTCGTGCAAGGCAAATGCCCTACCCTCTGTGCTATCATTCCAGCCCCAGAAAAGGAGTTTTAAGTGGTTTCAAGGATTGAAAGACACATGGTGAAACAACTCAACGTGAAAAATTCTTCACTTCTGGCGCATAAAAGATATTTGGTATCTAGAAAATCACTGGGTTGTGTGAGTCACTTCTCTTTTCAGTATGTAAGGATGGCCTGTACATGTGTGAATAACTAGGTTTGCATAAGAACGGGTTCCAGATTTAGTTATCTAATACTTAAACAAGAGCCAAAAAACTATAAGAGAGGAATGGCCTTAAAATCCCCTTCCTCTCTCTCCATTTCCATCTTTTTTTCTAGGACTCCTCTGGTCCATTCAAATCATAGCTCCTCGGTATTACCCCCAGATTGTGTATGTAGGCTATAACCCCAAGTAGCCACTGCGTCTGCTGTCGGTGGAGAGAGCCTGATGTTTATGAGAAGTGTGTATTGCTAAACAGTAGACAGCAATTTGCTTTTAAATCAGATTGCAGGGACGCAATCACTCTAATAAAAGAAGTAAAGCCTTCTCTTCTCTCCAGTAATGTAGTAAAGAAAGACAAATCAGAAATGTAGCCTTAGTACAAATTAAAAAGAAACCATTGAGCGGGTTAACAAGGGAAATATTTCAAATAGGAAAGAATCTGAAGAGCAGATGGATTAGGGGAAATAAAAGGAGGAGGCGAGCATTAGTATAAATTAACCAGTTGGTTAATACTTAATTCTTGAAGAAAAAGAAACGAAAGGAACGAGGGCAGTACAGGGGCTGAATAATAAATCATCTCATAATGTATGGCCCCCAAGCCCTAGCATGCTCACGTGCATTTGGCCTGCAGAACTCAGAATAGGGATTTCCATCATTACAAGAATTTCTAGCTGTGGTTGAGAGATCTTTCAGATGTTTGAAAACACTTTCACTGATTCCTTACTATTTTCAGTAAGTCTTCTAGAAAAATGAAGTAAGTAGAGCTCCATATTGGCCCATGTCCCACGAGGAAACAAAAGATGAATTTCAAGTGGGTGGATTTGAGGTGTGCTTAATGAGGGAACTATCAGGAAGCGAGTTAGCCAGTTGCAGGGAAACCATAAGACTGTGGAGTGTGTGTCAGTACCAGGATGTTTTCAACGCCTGAGATTTAACACAGGCACCTGCCACCTGTGGCCTAGTTAACACCGGCAGATACCACTGGTAGCAGCCCCTAATGTGGCTTAAATGACACAATGGCAGTGCTGGTGTTAACATTTTTTACAGGAGCAAAGGAACAGAGAAGCTGCTAGAATCCAATGCAAAAGGACCATCTGACAGGAAGTCTGGTGATTAGTTGAGGCATTCAATCAGTTGTAAGTGGCCCTGCAAGGAAATTGCTGAGAGAATACAAGCCTTGACCTCATTCTCCTCCTTCACTTTGATGCTATACTGGTCCGTTGATTGAACCCCACAAGAAAGCAAAGGAGCTTACTGATCCAGTTTACCACGGCTAAGCTTCGCAGGCCCAGTAAAATGTAAGAAAACGATGGTCAGAGATACAGTCTATTACAGTCCAGAGGGCAGGGCACTTGCCTTACATGTGGCTGACCTGGGTTCAATCCCCAGAACAAACATGATCCTCTATGCCCCAGTCAGGAGTGATCCCCTGAACGCAGAGCCAGGAGGAAGGCCTGAGTACTGCAACCCCCAAACCAAACAAAAGAGGAAAGGGAAGAAGTAGCAATTCCAACTGCAGTCCCTTTGAAAATACCTCCTCAGCAAGCCTAGATGATTGAATCTGAGTGCACTTGTGGTAATTTTGAACAAAGCATTTCTTCTCACTTAAATAACCTCATACCTTAGATGGATTCACATTTTCCAGTTTTCTAAGTCGCAATAAACTCTCTAACCCAACCCACATCTGACTAAAGCCTCAAATCAAGTCTCTCCTCCCCTACCACCTCCAGATAGCTGAACCTCTTAGAATCAGCCAAGAAAACATAATACCAAAGATAACATGTCTTAAATAGAATATACGTTTATTTCTTAGTTTTGTGAATGGGATATACTTAAAGCAACCTTAAAATGTCAAGAACCAACCTTTAGAAAGTAGCACCATGCTTTAAAAGCTAGACCTCAGGCGATTGTGGGCTACTAATGCATACAAAACTCAGGATTTTGATGGAGGTACACAAGTTTCATCATCCTTATAATGTCTAGAAGGTACTACTGAACATTAGGTAATATTAAACCTCCATTTTCATTTTTTTCATTTCATCATCCTGTTATTCGTCGATTGCCTCAAGCAGGCCCCAGTAACGTCTCTTTCATCCTAGCCCTGAGATTATATTCAAGGCTATTTAGGAGAATGAGACCCATCATTGTTACTGGTATTTGGCATATTTGGTACGCCACGGGGAGTTTGCCAGACTCTGCCCTGTGGGCAGGCTACATTCGATAGCCTGCAAGTTTGTCCAAAGTAGGAATAAGACAATAAGATGTCATAAAAAAAAAAGTTCTGTTAAGATGTCGCGCGGCCGCAAATGCGGCCGCGCGGTTCCGGGATCTGGATTTTATAGTCTCTGAGTCTTGGCCGCTGATGGGATTACACGGCGCCAGGGGGCCAGGTGGTGGGTGTGACCCCCGCCTACTGGAATTTGGAGGATCTGGGTGGAAGAGGCTCGACTCCAATTCGAGTAGGCTTGGAGGTCTCGGCCCCGGAACCCGCGTGGCTTTGTCCCTCGGCCAGTACCTTCATGTGTGCGGAGAGTGGTCTCAGCATGGTGGTGGCTGGTCCTGGAGGTCTTCGGCTGCCGGAGCCCTGGTCGGGGCGGGGAGGAAAGCTCAACCCGCTCCCCTCCAAGGTGGTCCCCTCCAAGGAGGTCTCCAAGCCTACTCGAATTGGAGTCAAGCCTCTTCCACCCAGATCCTCCAAATTCCAGTAGGCGGGGGTCACACCCACCACCTGGCCCCCTGGCGCCGTGTAATCCCATCAGCAGCCAAGACTCAGAGACTATAAAATCCAGATCCCGGACGAGAACAGTGCAGTCTCTGCCCCCGCGCCTGGGTGTTCCTTCCCGGAGCCCCTTGGAGGGGAGCGGGTTGAGCTTTCCTCCCCGCCCCGACAAGGAATCCGGCAGCCGAAGACCTCCAGGACCAGCCACCATCATTAAACCTCCATGAAACATTCATATATTCTTATATATAATATAAGAATTAAAAATAAAGTCAGAGTAGTAACAACGATGGAGGGAAGGAGTGGAGATAGACTGCAAGTACCTTCTCTTTTGAGAGCACCTTAAAAATCTGAAGTGAAAAGGGAATCTGTTCATGCAAGCATTTTGAAAATCTTTTCCGAAATGATTTACTCTCCAATAAAGGTAACAATTGCTCATTTTTGCAGCTTTCCAATTTTAGGGAGAGTTGAGAAACTGGCTGAATGAACAATCAAGAGTTCTGCAAATGATGGCCAGTGTTTCCAAACAACATGAAACCAGGGGTCATGTGCCAACAGAGACCCATTTTCTAGTTCCCCTGGAGAATTTTCCTAACTAGCAAGTGTGTAGGAAAGCCGAACACATCTGCAACCAAATATTAAAAACAGGAAAGTAACTTCCTGTTCTTTGTCTAAATAACATCATTCCAAAGAGGCAATGACACTCAGTGGGCGTTCCTGCATCACCAGTGCTGCCTAGACTTCAGCAGATGAAGTTGGTTACTCGATACTGGCATGAATTTCAGGGAAGTGATATTCAAAAAACCGATGAGGTGAAAGAGCGCTGTCTTATGTCTCTTCTTAAATATTAGAAAGATGATTTTGGACTAAGTAAAACCTCTTCCGAAAAGTCAGAGTATAGAACATGGAGGAACTCATTTTGTTCTTTCTTATTTTTGCCCAATTAAGGCTTGAGAGGGTACATAGAGTAAGGATTTTGATCATACTCTGGGATCTGGAATTTGGGCAGGATTTGTGAGTGAGTGAGTGAACTCTCTCTCTTACTCTCTCTCTCTCTCTCTCTCTCTCTCTCACACACACACACACACACACACACACACACACACACACATCTCATTCGCTCTCCTCACTCTCTCCCGTGTACTTGCTCTGTCCTTGCTACTGCATTGTGAGTTTCCTCCTTCCCATTTCCCCAAATCTCAGACATGTTCTTATGCTTTATATTAAGTTCATAGAGAGGGGAATAATTTTATTTCATGAGGGAATAAGGATCTAAAAATAGATTCCGGAGGAAAAGAATTGGAACATCCCTCTGGGCAGGAAAGGCGGTTGGATACAGGTACTGCTCTCACTTGAGCACCACTCTACTCACTTTGCTAGCTCATAAAACCTAAGAAACAAAAAGAAGGAAGACACTAAGGGAAGGGGGGAGGAAAGATAAAGGTGATTCGGGAAGGCAGGAAGGAAGCAGAGAGGGAGAGTAGGATGCAGAAAGGAATGAATATTATCCCATCAAATCACATTCATGAAAGATGGTATATGATGGTGACAGTTCCTGCGGCATCCAAAATTCTGTCATGAACTCAGTGTATCTGATATTTAAAATTTGGTAAAACAGTAATTCGAGGAGAAATGTAACTGCTTCATTAATTTAGAAATGCATTTGGTAAAATTCTGAGGAATTCCTACCGTAGACCTAGGCATTACATCTGAAGAGATGAGCATAAGATGCAAACTACACTTTTTTACTGCCATCCGTGCAAATAGATCCCTCTGCCATGATTCATATACTATTTTTGGACTGGATTTATAGAACTAAATTTAAAGTAGGCTTGACTACGCAGGAATTTGTTGCAGGTATTCTGGAAAAGATCTATGTTTGTAGTCGAAATGTTAGCTCCTAAATACAAAACCTCCAGGTTTGCTTTCATATGTCGTGGTAAAAGCGGCAGGAAACAGGTTTTTTTCTGTCCTTAAAAAAACAATTCTTCAATTGGCTCTAAAATTCCATCTTCCAGATGGGCAACTGTAAGCAGACCTTATGACAACGGCATATTAAAGGCCTAAATAGGAAATCTCCCAGGTTGATAATAAATATTTAAATTGTTGTTGGTCTGTGACAGAAACAAAGCTGCACCTTGTGTCTATGTAAAACAGCTTCTAAATAAATCTGTTTCCCCATTTTTCTTGTCTAGTTATCTTTATTTAAAGAGACGGAATCTGATACACTTTTTTTTGGTGGGTATTTTTTTGGGGGATGGGGGTGGTCCATTGACAATGCTCAAGAATTCCTTCAATTCCTCTTTTGCAAACCACAACACCCAAAAGGAGAGAGAGAGAGAACAAAGGGGAATGCCCTGCCACAGAGGCAGGGTGGGATGGGGAGATGGGGGGTGGGAGGGATACTGGGATCCGTGGTGGTGGGAAATGGGCAGTGGTGGAGGAATGGGTATTTGATCATTGTATAACTGAAACCTAAGCACAACAATTTGTAAGTCTACAACTGTACCTCATGGTGTTTCACTAATAAAAATTTAAAAAAAAAAAGAATTCCTTCTCAGGGATTACTCTTATCTGGGCTCGAGGGACACACGGGATACCGGGAATTGAATATGGTTCAGTTGTGTGCAAGGCAAATGTCCTATTCTCTATACTATTGCTCTGGTCCCTGTACAATATACATTTTATTTCCTTAGTTTTTTTTCCTTTTCTTTTACTTCAAGTACAGTGATTTACAAGGTTATTGATAGTTGAGTTTTAGGCATATAATATTTCAATACCAATCCCACCACCAGTGTCAACTTACCTCCGCCAGTCCACCAGTGAACCAGATACATTTTCTTTTTCTTTCTTTCTTTCTTTCTTTCTTTCTTTCTTTCTTTCTTTCTTTCTTTCTTTCTTTCTTTCTTTCTTTCCGGGTCACATCCTGCATTGCATAGGGGTTACTCTTGGCTCTTCACTCAGGAATTACTCCTGGTGGTGCTCAGGGGACCATATGGGATGCTGGGAATTGAACCCGAGTCGGCTGCTTGCAAGGCAAACGCTGTGCCCACTGTGCTATAACTCTAGCCCCAGATACATTTTCAAACATAAACAAATTGTTGCCCTTGGAAACATGCATTTGTCTCTGGGACATTATATACATTCATGTTTCTTGTATAAAGCCTTGCTCTTTCCCAGAGACTGAGCAAAAATCAGATACTGGAATCAAACATGAAAGTGAAGTCCTGAAGCTATTATCCACAACCCACCGACCACCTCTATTCACCATGTGTTGGACATACTTAGAACTATCCCAAACTATTTGAGGTGGACTTCCGCCCATTTTCATAGATACAGAATCTCAAGCCCAAAGCTCAAAGGCAATATTTTGATTGCTACAGAATGGTAAACTCTAGAACTAAGATATAATCTTCAAAATGTAATTTTACATATTTTCTATTTAATTGAAATGACTTGCTTGAATTGGCATGAAGAAAGACAACTGCATCTGAGAGAGAATTACAACATCTTGAATAGGAACAACTGACCCCAAAAGGGTCTTATTTATGTAGTGAAATGATGATTTCATGGTGCTTAGATAGAGGATAGAATTGGTGCTAAATGCATAATGAAAAGTGCAGAGTGATATGTCTCCAATTATTCATTCATTCATTCATTTGTTCTGGGGCAATGTTTTGAGTTTTTTAACTCCCAGTTACATTATTTGCCAAAATGCACTTGGGATAATAATGAGGACAGTGACTGAGTTTGGAGTCCCCTGAGTTTGGAAGCGCTCAATCTTCCTGTGAGGTCAGTGTAGCTCCACCCATTGTTCTATGAGGCACTTGGTGAGAGAAAGTAACTTTCTTAATTTACCTCTTCAGTGCAATCCTTATAAAATAAAGGATTTGGATACATTCAGTGCTCTTCATCATTGCTACTACTGTCTGCTACATTGCTGTGTAAACGATGAAGAATTATTTGGCACAGAAATGTAGTCTACCTTTTCACTTAATATCACTGCTCCTGATGTAGTAGCTTTGGACATTTCGAGTAGGAATCCAACACAAAAATTTAGAATAATAACTAATAACACCAATGAGAATAACAACTAATGTCACTTGAATACTTACTATATGATGGTGGACAATTACATTTTTTATTTAGTTCTGACCAAAAATCCACAGTAGAACTGTATCATATTTTCTATTTATTTTAAATAAGTTGCTTAGACTGGCATTCACGATCATGATCATCGTGTTGTTCGTCGATTGCCTCGAGCAGGCCCCAGTAATGTCTATTTGTCCTAGCCCTGAGATTTTAAAAATTTCCATATTTAAGGCTCTTTCAGGATTAGGAGAATGGTACCCATCATTGTTACTGCTTTTTGGCATATTGGGTATGCCACGGGGAGTTTTCCAGACTCTGCCGTGTGGGCAGGTAACATTTGGTAACCTGCCAAGTTGTCCAAAGTAAGAATGAGATAATAAGAGGTTGTGTGGCCACATACGCTTCCAGGAGCTGGGTTTTATAGTCTCTGGGTCTTGGTCATTGATGGGATTACACAGCGCTGGGGATCAGATGGTGGGTGTGACCCCTGCCCACTGGAAGATGGAAGATCTGGGTAGAGGATGCTCAGCCACGATTCCAGCAGGCTTGGAGATCTCAGCCCCAGGACCCACATGCCTTTGTTCCTCTGCCGGTACCTTCATGTGCGTGGAGAGTGGTCTCAGCATGGTGGTTGCTGGTTCTGGAGGTCTTCAGCTGCCAGAGCTCTGTTTGGGGCGGGGAGGGAAACTCAACCCGCCCCCCTTCAAGGGTCCCCGGCAAGGACGGCCAGGCACGGGGGCAGGAGACTCTGCCTAGACTGGCATTACAAATAAAAAATTAGACATATTCATTAGTAAACAAACATTGTATTTATTTTAGTGCAGCAAGTTTCTACAAAATTAACTTAAAATATATTTATGATGCAATTTTATGAAGGTTAACAAAATCTATGCATGACTTAATTGGATCTTTTGTTTTAAAATCTCACAAAGCTTCAGTCAAGGTCACTCCCAAGATCAGGGTCTTCTTAGGGATCATATGGGAAAGCATCGGCTGACCAGCTTATAAAAGTTGTCAGAGTTTGGTTTATTGAAGGCTGTTGGACAGAGCTATTGGCCGTTGGTCAGATCTATTTTAAACTCTAGCCATACGGAGTTCTTCATATTGTGTCGTCAAATTCTGCAAAAGTTGAGTCCCAGAACCATAGCATAGCAGGTAGGGTGCTCGCTTTGCACAGAGCCAACCCCAGTTCAATCCCAGGCATCCCACGTGTTCCCCCAAGGGATGCCAGGAGTGGTCCCAGAGCCAGTAACCCCCGAGCACCTCCAGGTGTGGCCCCCAAACCCAAACAAAGCAAACAAAAATTCCTCCAAAGAGAATCTGCTAGTCTGAGAGAAGTTATCCTCATATGCAACTCATTTATACAAATAGCATGCCATTACTTACTTTTTCTTTATTTTATGAGTTAGCAGCAAATTGAAAGATTGATACACGCTCAAGATGAGAAGATTACAAATAGGTTTAAATACTAGGATACGGTAAAGCTACCGAGAGTATTCGATATGCCAGACACAGTAACAACAAAGTCGCCAATGGAGACGTTACTGGGCCCGCTCGAGCAAATCGATGATCAACGGGAGGGCCTTTACTTTTACTAGGATACGGGGGTTATTGAAATAGATCTCAGAATTTGCTTTCACAGAAAAGCAAGGCAAAAGGAAAAAAGAACAATTTTGAGTAGCTACTTTATGTTGCAAAACTCATTCAAGAGGAACTTAAAGTGGTTAAGTAAATATCTTGGGTGAAAAATTAGTAAGAAGCTAAACAGAAAAAGAAATTCATTTGGGGGGATTTATGCTATATCTAAAATTCCTCTAAAATATTTCACTAGAAATGGATGAATTTATTATTATTGTTTTGTTTTGGGACCACACCTGGCAATGTCCTTGTTTTGTGCTCAGGGTTCACTCCTGGTGGGTTCAAAGGATCATCTGTGCTATTGGGTTCAAACTCGGGTTAGTCGTGTGCAAGGCAGACACCTTATTAGCTGGACACTAAACTCTGGGCACGGGATGAAGGTAATTAAAAGACACAGTTATCCATATTACATATAGCTTGAAACTTATAGTCTCTAATACTTGCATTCCTTATTTTAAAATTTTTACTATGGATCTTAAGAATTCTTAACAAAAGAAAAAAAATTCACTAATAAGGAGCATTAGACTTAGACCTAGTATGGTGACCATTCTGCAGCGGATTCAAATGTCGAATTTGAAATCGTACACCAAAAATGAGTGTGGTAAGATATAAACTATATCTCAACTAAAAATTAAAAAGAATCGCCTGATTAGCTTCAGAGGCTGTTATAGAATTACTCTTCTGGTCAAAACGTGGCATCGTTGGCATGCACGAGTAAGCAATACGACTTTGCTATCTCTTGAGCTTTTTGCTTGGCCACTTGACTTTGGTTTTGATGTACAATATATTTTGTTCAAGAGAAAGGGATTTTTCCAACACTCAAAGCTGATGAGAGTAAAACTGTTTGCTGTTAGCAATATGTTTTACATATTTACAAATAAGTAATTAGCTAAAGTATTTTTTGTTTGTTTGTTTTGGGACCACACCCAATGATTCTTGGATCTTATTCCTGGTTCTCTGATCAGGTATCTCTGATATCACTCATACTTAGAGGGACCACAGTTGGTGGTGGGATTAAAGCTGGGTGCGCCATGTATAAGCCAAGCACTCTAACCACTATATCGCTAGCCCCTGATAACACTTTTTAAGACCTATCACTATATATTTCAGATAACATACATTTATTTATTTATTTATTTATTTATTTATTTACTGGGTTGGAGCGATAGCACAGTGGCAGGGCGTTTGCCTTGCACGCAGCCAGCATGGCCGATTCAAGTTCGATTCCTCCGCCCCTCTCGGAGAGCCCGGCAAGCTACCGAGAGTATCTCGCCCGCACGGCAGAGCCTGGCAAGCTCCCCGGGACATATTCGATATGCCAAACACAGTAACAACAAAGTCTCCAATGGAGACGTTACTGGGCCCGCTCGAGCAAATCGATGATCAACGGGAGGGCCTTTACCTTTACCTTTACCTATTTATTTATTTATTTGCCTTTTGGGTCACATCCAGCAATGTTCAGGGTTACTCCTAGCTCTGCACTCAAGAATTATTCCTGGTGGTGCTTGGGGGACCATATGGGATGCTGGGAATCGAACCTGGGTAAGCCGCATGAAAGGCAAACGCCGTACCCACCGTGTCATTGCTTCGGCCCCTCAGATAACATTTTCTCTCCAAAAGATAACATTTGATACAAGCATGCCTACCTATATATTCAAAACTAAAATACTGCATAATTAAAAAAATAACATTTTATTTTTAGAATTTCAATTTATTTTGTGTGAAATATTTAAATAGTTGAATCAGATGGTTTTTCATGAATTGTGGACCACGTAAGATAAATAAATCTAATAGGGCCCTCTAAATATCAAATGTTTTGGATTAATTAATACTATCTTTCAGCTAAATGGACAAGCACAAGGTTAGGAAAAGCACATTCATTTTATTTATTTTTTCTTAAATTTTTATTAGTGAAACACCGTGGGGTACAGTTGTAGACTTACAAATTTTTGTGCTTGGGTTTCAGTTATACAATGATCGAGTACCCATCCCTCCACCAGTGCTCTTTCCACCACCATGGATCCCAGTATCCCTCCCTCCCATCCCCCCCATCTCACCCTACCTCTGTGGCAGGGCATTCCCTTTTGTTATCTCTCTCCTTTCGAGTGCTGTGGTTTGCAAAAGAGACATTGAGTGACAATCATGTTCGGACTATAGTCTACTCTCATCACGCATTTTCCATCCTGAGAGGAAAAAGCACATTTATTTTAGAAATATTCTGGGAAGATTGTCATGCTATAATAGTAGTGTAATAAGCAGACAACATATTTTAGATAAAACAATAATTCTGTAGATTTTTTAGCTCCGCAGATACTAGGTTTCTTGAGTAATTTATTCTGTTTTACATTTAAAATAGATGCAACATAATAATCGCAAACTTCAGAACTCCATATAATTATTAAAAGTCAATATTGATTCAGGAATTCCACTTCTTGGCATTTACCCCAGGAGCCCACAAATGTTCTTCAGAAAAGACATTGGTAAACCTAACATTGCAGCACTATTTACAGGAACCAAAATCTGGAAATAACCAATGTGCCCAAGAGCAAAAGACTGGAAAAATAAACTGGTAGTAGGCACAAAGGAATGCCACTCAGCCCTAAGAAAAGATGAAAATATCCAATTTGCAGCTATGTGGAAGATCTGGAGAGTATTAAGCTGAGCAAAGTTATAGGGAAAGGGAGAGAGACAGAATGATCTCCCTCATATGTGGAACAGAGCACTGCACTGACGCACTGTCCTCCCCTTGTTCATGGATTTGATCGAGCGGGCACCAGTAACGTCTCCATAGTAAGATTTGTTGTTACTGTGTTTGGCATATCGAATACGCCATGGGCAGCTTGCCAGGCTTTTGCCATGTGGGCGGGATACTCTCGGGAACTTGCTGGGCTCTCTGAGAGGGGCGGAGGAATCGAACCTGGGTCGGCCTCATGCAAGGCAAATGCGCTACCCCCTGTGCTATTGCTCCAGCCCATACGTGGAATATAAAGAGACAAAATAAAGAAACAACAAATACCCCAAGGGAACAGAAACTGAGGACTGGAAGTGTATTAGAGATGTAGGGAGGTGAGGGGAAGGGAAGGTTGGATGAGGCAAGCCAAGGGGGCAAGGTGGAGGAAAGCAGACGCCATGATGGAGAGTGTGGGTTGGAGTGTGTTAATATCATTTGTATTATTTGGCATGTTGTCTGCCCCTCTCGGAGAGCCCGGCAAGCTACCAAGAGCATCTCACCCACACGTCAAAGCCTGGCAAGCTCCCTGTGACGTATTCAATATGCCAAACACAGTAACAACAAGTCTCACAATTTGTTGTGAGACATTACTGGTGCCCGCTCGAGCAAATCGATGAACAATGGGAGGACAGTGCTACAGTGCTACATTATTATATATAGTTTATGCTGCCACTATCAATACTGCAAATCATGGTGCGTAAAATAAAACTTTTTAAATAAAAAGTGATCGTCATGCTACGAAAAGGGGAAAAAGCAGAAGTACTCAGGTTAAAATTAGTCACTTTTTGGAATTTTCAGTTTCTCCTGAATGACTGAGTTAATAGTTTACTTTTTATTTTACTTATACATAATCGCATTCCTGTGGGTTTGGGAGCTGTGTTAATCGGATTAGGAGAGCCAGATTCACACACCTCAGTCTGGATGGATGGTTCACACAAGCCGTTTATTTTCTCACAATCTTGAGAGACTCTGTGTCCGAGTTGGAGTAGATACAGGACTGGTCTCTCCTCAGACTGTGCTCCCTGCTCCTCAGCACCTGTCACTGTGTCCTCAGATACCTTTGTTTTCTGCAGAAGTCAGGGAGGGAGAGTGGTCCAGTGTCTTTCTACCAGATGGTCAGTTCTCCTGGAGAGAGATCCACAGATATGACTTCAGCCAACCGTAATTATCTTCACAAAGGTCCTCAGAACTATCATATCAGGAGTGAAGGTCTTAACATATAACTATAACCAATAATGGTATAAATTCTGAGTTTGTAATGGAGTACAAGCCAAAATAAGAAAATCATAATGAAAATGCAGTTCCGGAAAGTCAAGAAACCTAGTTAGAAATGAAATGAATATAGATTTTCTAATTCAGTCTTATTTACAAATCTTAAGGACTTATTCTATCTTCTTTGGTGGTTTTTATTTTTTTTAGATTTGCAGATAACAGAAACTTAACAACTTTATTTTAATTTTAACTGATAAAAAAGAGAAAAAAAGTCATTAAATGCATAGTTTTGTATTGGTTTTCCATTATGTGACCCAAACATTTATCTGTACTATTTGAGACAATTCTTTCCCATTTATCAATTATAATATCCATTAGTGTTTATGATAGCACAGTGGGAGGGCATTTGCCTTGCACGCAGCCAGCCTGGCCAAGCTGGGTTCAATTCCTCCGCCCCTCTCGGAGAGCCCAGCAAGCTACCGGGAGTATCTCGCCTGCACAGCAAAGCCTGGCAAACTACCTGTGATGTATCCATATGCCAAACACAATAACAAGTCTCACAATGGAGATGTTACTGGGCCTGCTCGAGCAAATCGATGAACAACAGGAGGACAGGACAGGACAGGACACTTATCTCCAGAAAAGGAGTTACTACAAAATACTCAGCCAAAATCTTCTATCACCACGTGGAAAACATTTCATTTTAATGAAAAAATGCTCTGCCTATGACTTAGCAGTGACAGTAGACCCTTGTCACACACGAGCTCACGCTTTCCTGAGCCAACTTTGAATTTCAAGTGTATGTGTGGGCCCCTTTGCTCGAGCAGCTAATACCTGCGTGAACTGTAGGTGTGTGACACTCAGTCAAACAGATCCTAGAGGGACGCTGCTAGCTACTCACTCAATAACTTCAAGGTCTGCTACCTGGAAATTTATCCCTGGGTGGGAATAGAGTCTGATTGTTCTAACCCTCATTTTCAATCTCTTCAGGCAACTAATTAATTTCTTTATCATTTGAAGAGGATGTAGTCATTGTATTATGTTTAACTGTTTCTCTTCTGGGCCAGAGGAGCTAGTACAAGCTGCCTAGGACACGCTAGACCCAAGTTTAGTTACTGGAACCACAGTCTGAGTGGATAGGATTATCCCCTCCAAAATAACCCCCAAATCAGGGTATTCCCCTGGGGAAAACTAGTTTAGTTTTGAGGGCTGCCAATGTGTGCCCAGACTGGAATAGAAGAGGCGACTGTCATGACCTCAAAAACTATCTCTACATGAAAGGTGCTTGCTGCCACAGCTATGCAAATATCTCACCCTTTGCTCTCAGTGTACCCAAGGGCACCCATGTTCACTGTTCTTAATATGCTTCCATGGAAATCATGACTCCGGCATCTGAGAGCCCAGGTGAGGAGCAAAAACTGTGTTCAATAAAGGGCCTGCTGATCTTGTTGTTGGGGGCTGTCTAGTTCACAACCTGGACACGCCAAAGTCTATTTCATTCTTCACAGTGGTCAGGGTCAAAGGTGCTGGTTGAACTGTGACCTTAGCGCTCCCACCCAGCCCTGCTGACCTTGGTCCCATGGCCCTTGAGCACTGCAGGGCTGTCCACTACCAGAAGTGATTCCCATTACAGAGTTCTCCTCTTCGGAACCCATGTGCATCTCATCTACTCATCCCTAATCATACCGCAAACCTGATGTGATCATCATCTGGTAAGTACTGAACTGTGAGATAATGTTCTCGTTTAAATACAAACCAAAGGCTTTAATGGAAATGAAATGAGCCAAACTGTCAAGGAGCTGTTATTTCAAATATATCATCAAAATGTATCACCCAATTCTAATCATCCTGGGTTTCTAAGAAGGAAAATGCTCTTAACTATTTTATTGTAAATTAATACAAACTTTTGCCACCTGCAATGATTTTTAAGCCCATTTCTTGTCCACTAAGAAATCTGAGTTAGGGATCAGAGAGACAATACAGCAGGTAGGGCGCTTGTCTTGCACATGGCTGGTCCGGGTTCGATCCCAGCATCCCATGTGGTCCCTGGCACATTACCAGGAGAGTTTCCTGAGTGCAGGGGAACGTGTAGCTGATACTGGGGGTGGTCCCGGTGACCTTTGTGAAGTGGGGAGAGGAGAAAGGAATCTGTCCGTTCCTCCACACCCACCTCTGCCACCTGTTCCATATTATGCCTGAGGATTGTAATGAGGGGTACAGTGTGCAGAAATGATAATATTATTGTTTTTTGAGGTAGCATTAATTTACACAATTATGTTTGAGGGGTATCGTTTCACATCTCTTTACAATATGTGCAAGTATGTTGTCTCACCGTGTGCCATTAGTGCCCTCTTCGATGGTCCCTTACACCTGATCCTCCTTATCAACATCCTTTTTCTGGCTCTCTGCTCACCACAGCTCCGTGCTCTGGTCCGTGGGCTTTTTCATGTCAGTCTATTTCCTTGCCTTGCTTGTTTACATCCCACAAGTGCACTGCATCAGCCAGTATTTGTCTTTCTGCTTTTGGCTTGTTTCACTTAGAATAACCTCCTCCAAAGCCACCCAAGTTGTCCCCAAAGGAGAATTCCCTTTTTCCTCGTCACTGAGTCGTATTCCAATGTGTATGTGTATCACGTTGTCTTTATTCTGTCATTGGGCAAATGGATGGTTTCCAAATCTTAACCATTGCAAGTTAGTGGCAACGGACATAAATATGCATATGTATTTTCTAATCAAGATACCAGATAGAGTATTGATCAACTGCGATAATAGTAGCTTGTTGTGAAGACCAGAAATCATCTTCAGAGATCATAGAATTCACTGAGGAAATTGCCAAGGGCTGAACTTTGAGGCTGCTCACTGGAAAAAAAAAATCTAAATGAGACATAATGAATCTTTTTATAAGGAAGAATCTTCTTATTTTCAAACATGTTTTTATAGGAAAGTTGCTCTTGCATTATAAAGATCTAGTTAATCCATAATTATTAGGATCGCTACATTAATCCATAAACTAAGACATTAAATATGTTATCATCCCACATATCCCACATAAGCTCATGAAACATGCAGACCATTCTAAACACTGCGACCTCTTTCAGAAGCTGGAGTGCTTCTTCTTATTTTAAAATCTATTTATTTTTTCATTGGGGGAGCTCATTCAGTGATGCTCAGGGGTTGCTTCTAGCTCTGCACTTAGGAATTCCTCCCGGCAGTGCTTGGGGGACCACATGCGATGCCAGGGATCGAACCTTGGTTGGCTGCGTGCAAGGCAAGTGCCCATCTCACTATACTATTTCTCCAACCCCGAAGAATTTTTCTTATTTCACAACAGTACTGGCTATTTTTTACCTTTAATTGGTTACATTTAGACAGAGTTTATTAACAAAAAATTAAAGGAATTCAAGATAGTTAAATTGCTAATGAGAAACTTTCTAGGTCCGTGTTCCCAGGTCTTCCATAGCTATTACATTATGGTCCCATTGTTGAGATTAAACAACTTTTTTTATTAATTCAATTTTTTTAATCAGCGACTCACCGTGGGGTACAGTTACAGGTTTACAAACTTTTGTGCTTGCGTTTCAGCCATACAATGATCGAGTACCCATCCTTTCACCAGTGCCCAACCTCCACCACCAATGGTCCCAGCATCCCTCCTGCCACCCCCACCCCATTCCCTCCATTCCATCTCGCCTCTGTGGCAGGGCATTCCCTCTTGTCTCCTGCCCCCCTCTCTTTTTGGGTGTTGTGGTTTGCAACAGAGGCATTAAGGGGCCATCATGTTTGGTCTATAGTCTACTTTCAGCCTGCATCTCCCATCCTGAGCAGGCCCTCCTAACCCCCTTTACTTGGTGGTCCCTTCTCTATCTGAGCTGCCTTTTCCCACAACATGTGAGACCGGCTTCTAAGCTGTGGGGTGATCCTTCTGGTCCTTATCTCCACTATTCTTGGGTGTTAGTCTCCCATTCTGTTACTTTATATTCCACAAATGAGTGCAATCTTTCTATGTCTGTCCCTCTTTTTTCCGACTCATTAAACTTAACATGATACTCTCCATGAAACAACTGTTTATTTTTTTAATCAGCATTGAACATCCAGTAGTTACTCACTGTCATGGTTTCTCCTCGTTCTCTATCAAACTCAAGGATAAAAACAGGGATCTGATTAAGAGAAAAAAGAGTTTCTGACTGGTGTTTTGATTCAGCTGTCAGTGTGACAAAAATTCAAGCAGTAGATGGCAGTGTATCCTTCAGTGAGACGAGGACTCTTTCAGTGACACAAAATAAGCGATTATGTGCGTACTGTGTCATAAATGAATTCACTCTCATTTTATTTTTTCCCAATTAATTTGTATTCAAATACCAGTTAGAAAAATATCAACATGGATTTCTTCTTTTTAGAATGTACTTGTTTCTGAAAATTCATATTTTTTTAAATTAAGAACGTAAGAAAAGACATGATTTAATTAGAATTTTAATTGGAAGACTTAGCAGTTGTTAAAATAAATAAATATGTTTATATATAAATGTGCAAGTGTTAATTAGGTATAAGTCTAATTGACTCAAAGTAGTTTCATATAGAAAGAATAATTATTTATATTTATGTGTATTACTAAGCAATCACCATAAAATATCTAGATACATTCACGATTATGAACAATTTTAATGTTTTTCTCATGGTGAGTACTTTTAGACTTATTCTCAGCAATTTTCAAATATGCAATATAGCACTTAAGTTATTATCACATTGCTATACATCTCTGTAATGTAAATATAATTTTAATATAAAAAAGAGTACAATTTCTTTTACAAATGGGCATTTCTAACTTTTGGCTTTCTGAATCTATTCCACACACCTCACCCTCGCTTGTGCAATCACCAATATCTCTGACCTTTCTGCTTTGGTTGAGCTTTTTTGTTTGTGTTTCAGATTCCATATATAACTGTTAACACCCAATATTTGTCTTTATCGGAATTATTTCACTTATCGTAATCCTGTGAAGTTCCATTCTCTGTGTGACAGATAGTTCAGATTTTGTTTTTTAATAACTGAATAGTATTTTATTTTATTATTATTATTTTTTAATCATTCCCCTTTTATTTTTTGTTGCTTTTTTAAATTAATTTTTATTAGTGAGACATCATGAGGTACAGTTGCAGACTTCAAATTTTTGTGCTTGGGTTTCAATTATACAATGATCAACTACCCATCCCTCACCAGTGCCCATTTCCCACCACCAGGGATCCCAGTATCCCTCCCACCCCCCATCCCCTGCATCCCACCCTGCCTCTGCGGCAGGGCTTTCCCTTTTGTTCTCTGTCTCTTATTGGTGTTGTGGTTTGCAAAAGAGGCAATGGGTAGTATTTTAATGTGCTTATGTATTTTATTTCGTCTTGGTCATTGATCAGTCAGCAAACCCTTCAGGTTATTTCCATATTGTTTCAAACAATGCGGCAATGAACATATATCCTTGTGGGAGTATACACGAGTGTTCTTGCTTCTTTAAACCAGTATTCAGAAGTGGAACAGCTGGATCTATTTTTAGTTTCATTTTTTAATTCTTTGAGCAAGCTGCACGCTGCTTTCCCGTGTTTGTGTCCTTTCTCGTGTTTGTGTCCTTTCTCATCCTGCCCACAGGGTACCGGGTGCCCTTTGCTCCTTCCTCGACACTCTTGTTCCTGGTCTTTCTGGTAAAAGCCACTTAAATAATTGGGAAACAATACCTTGTTATGGTTTTCATTTGCATGTCCCTGATAATTTGTGAGTTGAGCATATTTTATGTTCCTCTGAAACATCTTTTAGGTTAGCCAGCTGTATGTCATTTTTAGAAAGATCTCTCTTCAGAGAATTGGCTGATGGTGCCTGCGTGGACCATATGTGGTGCTGAGGATAGAATCAGGTCGACCCTATGCAAGGCCAGGTCCCTTCGCCTATACAATCTCTCTGGGCCTTTGGGGTCGTGACATTAATCCCCAGTGCTATGTCCACATGTCAGACTAGAAATATTAATAATTCCATTTTCCTTCATATCTTCTTTTGAGTTCTAATCCACTTGTAATATATCACTTGATTACATGATTCTAGTTTAGTACCAGGGTCAGAAGTAATAAATGTGAAGATAGGAAAATCTACATTCTGAACTATTGGAAACACGCTTTCTCTCCAGATCTACACCTAATATTACTACCAATCTGCACACTTCATTTGTGGTGAGTCTTATTCTAGCTGCTTCCATAAGTCACAAGAGGCAAACAGTTCCAGCAACTAATTCTACCACTTTCTCCCTGTAGGTTAAGAAAATTCACACGAGGGCCGGAGCGATAGCACAGTGGGTAGGGCGTTTGCTTTGCAAGCAGCCTACCGAGGTTCGATCCCCAGCATCTTGTATGGTCCCCTGAGCCCTGCCAGGAGTAATTCCTGAGTGCAGAGCCATGAGTAACCCCTGAGCATTGCCGGGTGTGACCCAAAAAGAAAAAAATTCACATGATCGTCCATTATAGAGAATATGAGAATTTATAATTCAACAGATGCTTAGCTTTCCTTATTGCACTGGATAGCTTTTCTTTATTTTGTAAGAGAGTTCAGAAAGGTCAGTGCAGTGGTAACTCATCCAATAAATTATAATAGCCATCTGCCTTTCAAAAATCAGAAGAAGCGCTTTCTGGAGTAGGCAGGCATATCACACAGCCAGATTGGTATTTTTAGTAATTGTCATGCTTACTGGAACAATTCCTTTCTGTCACTCTTCAAAGCACAGTACATACCATTCTCTCTTCTTCTCATACATACATTATTGTGGGACTCTTAATAAAACATGGCACGTCTCTGCATTTCTGCCTTTCTCTCACATCCTCATATTAACCTCTGTCGACTTCACCTTCCCAAACAAGCAATCGCTAATTCCCTGTTTAAGATTTTGCTCCCAAAATGGCAATTTACCAACAACAGATGGACAGATGGTAGCGAGCCTAATATCAATTATTAATTGTGGGGATTTTTTCTTCTATCGGAAATTAGGCCAAATCAACTAGTTATTAAGCTTCCGCCATGTGTTCACATTTGGATAGCAAAGTATAAAATGGAAGAAAATAGTTTCTAATTGTCCACTATGTTTTAGTGCTAAATAACAGCACTAGAAATTCACAGATAACAAGCAAATTTCCTGAAGTTATGTATGCATGTAGCATGAAAGAAAGACGTTTGTTTTTAATTTCAAATCAAATCTGTATTTGAAGAGTAAGTAAAGATTCAGAAAAATATGCTGCCTCCAGGCACAAAAATATGTCTGAGTGTGTACAGCTAATAGTAAAACTAAAAAGAAAATAATTACCCCATCAGCAAGCCAAAACACTTCAGATAAATTGGTAAAGGTAATATCGATATCTCAATTGTCAGTCTTTGTTTTCTTATTTTTTTATTTTATATTTTTTAACTCATTTTTTAATTGACTTCTTTTTTGTTTGTTTCACAGCTGGCTCTGCTCAGAGGTAACTCTCTTCGCTCTGTGCTCAGGGACTGTGTGGTACGGGGAATTAAACCCAGGGTCTCACGCTGGAAGGGCTCACAGTGAGCTGCATTTCCTATCCACTAATAATAATCCACCATGCTGAGACCACTCTCTGCACACCTGAAGGTACCGGCAGAAGGACAAAGCCACGTGGGTTCCGGAGCCGAGATCTCCAAGCCTACTCGGATTGGAGTCGAGCATCCTCCACCCAGATTCTCCAAATTCCAGTAGGCGGGGGTCACATCCACCAACTGGCCCCCTAGTGCCGTGTAATCCCATCAGCGGCCGCACGACATCTTATTATGACATCTCATTCCTACTTTGACAAACTGGCAGGCTACCGAATGTAGCCTGCCCACACGGCAGAGTCTGGCAAACTCCCCGTGGCGTACCCGATATGCCAAATACCAGTAACAATGATGGGTCTCATTCTCCTAAAGAGTCTTGAATATAACCTCAGGGCCAGGATGAAGGAGACGTTACTGGGGCCTGCTCGAGGCAATCGATGAATAACAGGATGATTTGTGATTTGTGATTTGTGAATAATTCTTGACAGGAAGTGTGGTAAACAATATTTCTGGAAGGAATAGAAAGAAGGACTTTTGTAAGGAAAAGAGAGAAGGAATTCTGGAAGGAAGAAAGGGTGGGACTTTGAATAGATGTATATTCCGAGTGCTGAGGTATAACATTTCTAGCTGGATAATGTTTTCAATGTTGGGATTTGAGATGCTTTGGTCAGGATTTAAGATGCTTTGGTCACCAGAGACAAGTCAGGAAAGAGCAGCACTATTAGCAAATCGCAGAAGGTCTCTGCCACACACACCCTGATGACAACTTCATTCATTTATTACATAGAGATATCTAATTTTGGTTAAAATATTCTGTGATTACTCAGTGGAGTACTATGTAGCTGTTAGAAAAGATGAAGTCATGAAATTTACATACAAGTGGTACTACATGGAAAGTATCATGTTAAGCAAAATGAGTCAGAAAGAGCGGGATACACACAGAAAGATTGCATTCATCTGGGGAACATAAAGCAACAAAATGGGAGACTAACACCCAGGAGTGGCCGAGATCAGTACCAGGAATTTTGCTCCATGACTTGGAGGCCAGCCACATGTGCTAGGGGAAAGGGCAGCTCAGATAGAGAAGGGAGCACCAAATAAAGGGTGTTGGGAGGATCCTCCCAGGGTGGGAGAAGCATGCTGAAAGTAGACTATAGACTGAACATGATTGCCACTCAATGCCTCTCTTGCAAACCACAGGACCCAAAAGGAGAGAGAGAGAACAAAAGGGAATGCCCTTCCACAGAGGCAGAGTGGGATGGGGGAATGGAGGGTGGGAAGGATACTGGGAGCAGTGGTGGTGGAGAATGGGCACTGGTGGAGGGATGGGTACTCGATCATTGTATAATTGAAACCCAAGCACAAAAATTTGTAAGTCTATAACTGTACCTCATGGTGTTTCACTAATAAAAAAAAATAAACAAATAAAAAGAAATAGAAACAATAAAAAATCAATACCTCTAATGCAGACACTAAAAAAATATATATTCTGTTATTATTTATTGAGCTACAGAAAGGAAGATTACAAGGAGAACCTTATTGTTTACTGAACTCACCGCCTTGTTTCATAGATAAGAAAAGATCAAAGTTCAGAGTGTCACCTAAGAATTCAGGATTAAGGGTTCTAAGAACAATGCTGTTCTTCTAGGTGAAACAGCAGTCCCTTCTAGATATCTGCAAAACTGTGGCAGAGAATACGGCAACTGATGAAGAGTCTGATACATCTTGACCAAGTGGAATTTATTTTAGAGATGAGAGAATAGTTTAACTACTGAGAATAGAGCTACCATATGACCCAGCAATTTGACTTCGTGGTATTTACCCCCAAGACACAAAAACATTCATTCAAAAGGTCATATGCGCATCATTAATTATTACTCAGTCCAATAGGCAACCCAGGTGTTCAATGACAGATAAATGTTAATGGAGGTGGTTTATATATATGGTTTACTATATGTATATGTGTGTGTGTGTGTGTGTGTGTGTGTGTGTGTGTGTGTGTAAAATGTGCCTATTAAGGAGATAACTGGGAGTGGGGGTGGGAAGGAATCTGGAGCACTGATGGAGGCAAGTTGACACTCCTGATCAGATTGGAATTGGTGTTGGAACATCGTATGCTTGAAACTCTATTATGAACAACATTGTAAATTATGGTCCCTTGATAAAAAATAATTTAAGATGTCAAGTTTTTGGATGCTCTGATTTGTAACAATAGTTAACAAAAATACAATAGATATAGCAGTACAGTAGATAGAAAAATATTTCATTACATTAATGAGATTTGTAAATGACACATATTTCTAGTGAAATAAAAAATGGATTATTGTAGTGGAACTTAAAAGAAGAGAGTTGTATCATGAAATGCACGACATCAACAGTTAAAATATTGTCCTTTGAATTTGTATTTATTTTTAGAGTTATTTATATGATAAGAACATACTATTTTTCTGTTAGATATATCAAGGGAAAAGACAATTTTTATATATTGCATGATTAATATCCATAAAATCATAGATCATGATTAAATCAAATGCATAGATCTCCCTGCATTTAATGTGTAAACATTCTTTTACCATACAGCATTTTGAAATATTATAGATTTATAGAATCTCCTGCCCCTGCACACCTGGTTGTCCTCACCAGGGTCCCTTGGAGGGGGGGTGGGTTGAGTTTCCCTCCCCGCCCCGAGCAGAGCCCCGGTAGCCGAAGACCTCCAGAACCAGCCACCACCATGCTGAGACCACTCTCCACACGCATGAAGATACTGGCAGAGGAACAAAGGCATGCGGGTCCCGGGGCTGAGATCTCCAAACCTGCTCGGATCGGGGCTGAGCATCCTCCATCCAGATCCTCCGTCTTCCAGTAGGCAGGGGGTCACACCTACCAACTGCCCCCCAGCACCGTGTAATCCCATCAATGACCAAGACATCTTATTATCTCATTTTTACTTTGGACAACCTGGCAGGCTTCTGAATGTAACCTGCCCACACGGCAGAGTCTGGCAAACTCCCCGTGGCATATTCAATATGCCAAATACCAGTAACAATGATGGGTCTCATTCTCCTATCCCTGAAAGAGCCTCGAATATGGCACTTTTTAAAATCTCAGGGCTAGGGTGAAGGAGACATTACTGGGGCCTGCTCAAGGCAATCGACAAACAACAGGATGATCGTGATATGATTTACTGCATATTAAATTATGATAGATTTATTGCATCATCACCGGTCCACGCTTGGATAGATTTCAGGGCTATAGATTAGCTCGTCTCTGTGTGTCTCATACACACCGTACCCACCACCAAGTTTTTGTGCCAAAAGATCCTTCTACCAATTCTCCACTGCCGGGAACCAGCCCTGGTGAATAGGCCTGAAGCAGCAGCGCCGCAAAGGACCAGTAGTCTCATGGACTGGGAGCCCCACTGTCCTTCAGGAACAGTGTTTATTCTGAGAACCAATAATCATTAAAAGGAGAAGAACAACATTCTTTGCTCAGGAGCCTCACAATCTTGATATTCTTGGGTTAGATTATTATGTATCTGAGGGTGTTAGTTTATCAGGATAAACAGAAATGCGAAGGGGAAGTGTTTCCAGGAGGGGACCAGAGCGCGCAGACCGGACCCCTGTGGGGGTCGCATTCCAAGGCAGCACTCCATCGCTGGATCCCAGCCCTCTGGATTCTGATCCCCAACACCTCACCTTCTGCCCTGTTTTCTCTGCTAGCCACCATTGTTTCCACCAAGTCTAGGAGTTCGTGTTATTCTTGGCTTTTTAAATGCATTTTCCCTAGTTACTCATATTCCACAAATGAGGGAAACCATCTGGCAATTGTCTTTCATTTCCTTCCTCATTTTGCTCAGCATAATCATCTCAAATTTCATCGATCTCATCCCCCGCCCCCCCCAAGCACGATTTTATCTTTTTTAATAACAGAAGAGTAGTCAATTGAGTCTATATGCCACAGCATGTTTGCTGTGGAAGAGCCTCTAAGATGATTCTTTAACCTGCAAATAGAACACGGAGCAGAACTCTCTGGAAGGTAAGAACATTAGCCGAGCAGACAGCAGGAGAGATTCACAAGCAGCAGGATTTGGGTGTCTTGTTGGAACAGAAAGCTGATCACTATGGGGGGAGAAAATCAAGTTAAGGGGAGGAAGGAGGAAGTTGGGTCAAAAAGAGCAGAGGCGGCAAATCATGTAATTGCTGTAATAGGTTGGGCGTTTGCTGTGGGAAGACAATGATAAGATTTGGACAGGGGGCTGAAATTGCTTTTATTTCTGAAAGGGCCGTCTTGCCGGCTCTGTTGGAATAGAGCGAGTAGGAATTGGAAAGTGGTAATGGATCAACACCTGAATAATGGAAGCTGGAGGGTTTATTAGGAAAGTGTCTTCCTGTCTTCCGAATCCAGCCCCTGACCTTTCTCTAATCGGATTTATATATTAGTGGCATAATCCTTTAGAGTACATTCCCCAGACTTCCTAAGCTGAATTTGGTCAAGGAAAGGCACCGCCATACTAGGAAGAAGGGAGTAATCAGAATATTGCTCTGTCTAGGGACAAGGGTTTCCAGATATGTTATGCCTTCTGTTCCCTTGAATTACTCTTCTCTGTGCCCCAGATAAGTGAGATGTTTGATATTTTCCCTACTACCCTGACCTATTTTGCTTAAGATGACAAAATGACACCCTTTGGTTCCACCCAAATTAAAATGAATCATAGAATTTCATGCTTCCTTGTTTTTCTTTTCTTTTTTCTTTTCCTTTTTTTTTTTTTTTGGTCATACCCAGTGATGCTCAAGGGTTGTTCCTGGCTCTGCACTCAGGAATTATTCCTGGCGGTACTCAGGGGACCATATGGGATGACGGGGAATGAACCCGGGTCAGCCATGTGCAAGGCAAACGCCCTCCCTGCTGTGCTATCACTCTTGCCCCAGTTTCATGCTTCCTTGAGGCTGCAAGTATTTTGTTGTAGATAAACCACAACTTTCTTAGTCACAAATCTGTCATTGGACATAAAAGTGTTATTCTTACTTGTCTGAGGTATCATTTGGTGATAACAGTCACACTACTGGCATAGTAGTAGCTGCCCCAGGTAGTTTACATGCGAATCCCCAGGGAAAAAATATTTTCTCCCATTGCAAAGGGGTCTTTGTAGATATTATTAAAGTGACTGACTTAGGATAAGGAGGTTATTGTGGATCATCCTTGTGGGAGGGAACCTGGGGACATTGGGGAGCAATGCTGACCCTGACAGTGGGTCTCCAGAGTTGGGCAATTGTATGCCTACAACTCTATTATTAGCAGTGTTGAGTCCTGGTGTATAAATAAACATAAATAAATGACACCTTCCTAAGAAAAAATAATAACATGTCTAAAGTTTAAGTAATTTTGATTTATAGTACTGTATTGGTTTCCGATGTCCAGCAGTATAAAGTAACAATGGTATATTCTACATTATATTTAACACTGAAAAGTCTAGTTTTCTTTTCTTTTTTTTTTCTTTTTGGGTCACATCTGGCAATGCTCGGGGTTACTCCTGGCTCTGCACTCAGGAATTACCCCTGGCGGTGCTCAGGGGACCATATGGGATGCTCGAAATTGAACCCGGGTTGGCCACATGCAAGGCAAACACCCTACCCGCTGTGCTATCACTCCAGACCCCCGAAAAATCTAGTTTTCTTTCCCACTCATGTGACTTACTCATTTTCCATTCCCAGAACTTCATGGTAACTACTATTTTGTATGTATAGTTTAAGACTTAGTTTCTGTTGTGTTTTATTATGCTTAGTTATTTTATATTATAGTTTATATAGCATGGTTATAGTAGTGTTTAACTTTGTAAATTTATGTACAAATTTATATCACCCCATGACCTATCAAAGTGCCAATGACCCTCCACCACTGTCCCTTTGTCCCCTCTATCTGATCTTCTTCCCACTGTGCCAACACCAAACTAATTCCCCATGACCACCAAAATCAACTTGAAAGATTCCATTTGAATTTGATCTTCCCATAGTCCAGGACTCAAGGCATTGGTTCGATTGGCAAGGAAATGTAAGTACACCACTTGGTTATAAATAAATGATAATTTTGCACCTTTTTTGTTTGTTTTGAGGCCACACCTGGTGGTGTTGTGGGCTTGCTCCTGGATTTGTGGTCAGGGATCACTCCTGTTGGTGCTTTGCGGACCATATTGGGTGCTGGGAATCAAACTCTGGTCGGCTGTATGCAAGGCAAGTAACTTACCCAGTATACTATTTCTTTCATGGTTTTTTGTTTTGTTTTGTTGTGCATTTTGGGTCAGACCCAGTGATGCTCAGGGGTTATCTTGGCTCTGCACTCAGGAATTGCTCCTGGTAATGATTGGGGGACAATCTGGGATGCCGGGTTCAAACCCGGTCACCCATGTGCAAGGCAAATGTCCTACCCACTGTACTATCTCTCTGGCCCTTCCTTCATGCTTTGATCAAACTTTAAATATAGATTTAAAAATATTAATGCTAGTATTCTTTTGAATACTAATAATGAATAATCTATGTGGAAGTTTAAAGTGAACAGAGTATGAAATAAGTGGTTGATCATCTTCTTACTTTATAATGGGCTGTTCGTATGCTTGTTTCAAGTTTTTATTATAAGCAAGAATGATTTTGGGATATTATTTTAAATTGTGAACGTAAGTTGAAGGTACTAAAAGTAACTCAGGTATAAAATCTTAAAAGGAAGAAAACTTGTGAGTAATACGAACAAAATTTGCTCTTTCAAAGAGATGAGACAATAGATAATGTCTAAAACTGTTAATCCAAAAGTTCAGGATATGATTATTTTAATTCATTATTTTATTCATTTTATTCTTACCTAGAGCATCATCAGAATAGCACAAAGTCAAAGTGGAAAAACTATGCCTTTGGGAGTTGTGATTATATGTGCTATATGAATGCCAAAACTTGCTTTTCATGAAAATAATATAAAAAGAGTATAATTTTT
This sequence comes from Sorex fumeus, assembly GCF_029834395.1. Classification (NCBI taxonomy): domain Eukaryota; kingdom Metazoa; phylum Chordata; class Mammalia; order Eulipotyphla; family Soricidae; genus Sorex; species Sorex fumeus. Next base: position 343,883 of record NW_026606070.1, on the reverse strand, counting down.
TACTTGAAATTTGTGTTATCAGAGAAAGTCAAGAAAAATTACACTACACAAAAAGAATAATAGCAGATATTTTAAATGATAGCTTTCTTAGGGATAAAAATGCCAAATCCTTTATAAGTTTTTAGATTTTTTTCTTTTCAACCTAAGAGTTACCTACTTTTAAGTGAGTAGGTTTACTTTATTACCTATCGCTACTGATTAGCTCTTTATTCTATTCAGAAAATGTAGTGCATTAAAATTCCACATTTCAGAATGTTTAGATTTTTTTTTGGTAACTAAAGAGACTCTAACTGTTCCAGAGCATTTTAAAAAGAAGGTAAATCATCTTATTTGTTAGGTATAAGGTTTCTGAAAGCTAGCCATATTATAATGTATAGCTTGTTTAATACAACACTTTTTTCAGGTACAATAATTACTTCTGGGAGCATTATATTAAAGTCTTAATCCTTACAGGGAGTTTGTGGAGGGAAAGGGATGTGGGTCAGTGGACACTGGTGAAGGGTTTGCCATTTGGTGTTTACACAAAACCCCATCATAAACAACATTATAAAGCATGCTGCCTCAGCAAGTGTTTTTTTAACACAAGGTGAGACATAATCAGACAAAATCATTCACAGACTATAAATAATTCATATTCAATAAAAATTAAATATTTACTCTAGCCATTAGTGACCTTTTCATATTTGAAAATAATCTTGAGTGTTTTATTAATTTATTGTTTGTTTGGCTGCATCTGGTGATACTAAGGGCTGACTTCTGGCTCTGTGTTTAGGGATCACCCTGGTGCACTTGGGGGAACCATATGGGATGCCAGGATAGAACCTGGGTTGGCCATGTGCAAGATAGGAGCCCTACCCTCTGTACTATCACTCCAGCCCTATATTTGAGTATTTTAGATCTACAGAAAAATTTAGAGGAATTTCCCATACAGCCCTACTCCCTACCAGCAGTGTTCTCATCATCACACTACATTTGTCACAACTGGGTTGTGTATTGAAGCCTAATGAACCTAAACTCAACGTTTACAGCAGGATTGTCATGTATAGTTTTCTCTATGGGTTTTGACAAACATAAAGTGACACATATCCACTGTTACTGTAGCATTCCGAGAACTTTAATTTCCGTAAGAGTTCTCGTTGGTTTTTAATCACACTCCTTGCCCCAACTTCTGCAAACCAATTAGCTTCTGACTTTCTCCATAGCTTTGTCTTATTTATTTTTTATTTTAATTTTTTTTTTTTTGCTTTTTAGGTCACACCCGGTGATGCACAGGGGTTACTCCTGGCTCTGCACGCAGAAATCATTCCTGGTGGTGCTCAGGGGACCATATGGGATGCTAGGAATCGAACCTGGGTCAGCTGCGTGCAAGGCAAACATCCTACCCGCTGTGCTATCTCTCCAGCCCCATTTTGTCTTTTTTTAGACCTTGACACTATGCAGTCTTTCCAAATTGTCATTCACTCAATAATATACACTTAGATTTATGAGTCTGAATTATTTATAAGTGAATTAATAGTGTGCATTTAAGTATTCCATTATGTGGTTGTTAATACATTCACCTGTTAAAGAGAACATTGTTGCTTCCAAGTTTGTAATTATGAACAAATATACTATAAATGTCTGTGATCATGTTCTGATAAAATTGTAAATTTCAAATTCTTTGAATTAATACAAAAGGGCATGATTTCTAGATGCATGGTGGAAGCATTTAGTTTTGTAATAAATACCCAAGCTGCATTCCAAAGTGGTTGTTTTTCACCAGTTTAAATTCCCACCAGGAATAAATAAAAGTTGCTCTTCTGCAATATTTTATCAGTATTTTATATTTTCAGGTTTATAGGCTTTGAGTCATTCTAATATGTGTTCAGTGGTATTTTCTTTTAATGTGCATTTCCCTGGTAAGATGGGACATCCTTCCAGACTCCTATTAGCCTTCTGTACATCTATCTGTTGATACAAGGTCTTTATCCCGGGAACTGACTCATTTTTAAAAATCAAGTTGTTTGTTTTGACATAGTTAAATTTTAAGTTTTCTTTGCATGTCTTGGATATCAGTCATTTATCAGACATGCATTTTGCAAATACTTTCTCTCAGTGTGAGTTTTTACTTCACTTGGCGTCATCTTTCAGAGAATGAAAAATATTCATTTTTTTCTGATGGGGCTCAGGGGACCTTTAATTTTTCAGGAACATTTATTGAGACACTGTGATTCGCAAAGTTGTTCATAATAGAGTTGTTTCGGGCATACAACATGCGAACAACAATTCAAATAGAAAGAACAGAAAAGACCAATGAGATTCAATACGTGATGATGAATTGCTATATGTTTGAAACGTTCTTAATCTAGTAGAGGACAACCATCTGCTCCGTGAGTGAGTTCCAGACTGAATGCCACATCATGGAAGTTTGTTCTGTCCTTTAAAGGATCTCTCTTTTTTTAATTGAATCACCTTGAGTTACAGTTACAAAAGTTTCATGTTTGAGTTTCAGTCATAAAATGATTGAACACCTGTCCCTCCATGAGTGTACACTTTCCAATTCCAATGTCCCCAGTATCCATCTGCTCCACCCCAACCTTCCCCCGGCCTCCATGGCAGACAATTCCCCCCATACTCTATCTCTACTTTGGGGCTGGAGCGATAGCACAGTGGTAGGGCGTTCGCCTTACAAGCGGCCAACATGGCCGACCCGAGTTCGATTCCTCCGCCCCTCTCGGAGAGCCCGGCAAGCTACCGAGAGTATTCGATATGCCAAACACAGTAACAACAAAGTCTCCAATGGAGACGTTACTGGGCCCGCTCGAGCAAATCGAAGATCAACGGGAGGGCCTTTACCTTACCTTTACCTTATGGTTTGCAGTACAGATACTGGGAGGCCATCCTGTTTGGTCCTTTATCTACTTTCAACACACAATTCCCATCCCGAGCGATCCCTCCAACCCTCATTGACTTAGCAATCCCTTCTCTATCCCAGCTGCCTTCTCCCCAGCTCATAAGGCAGGTTTCCAACCATGGGGCAATCTTCCTGGCCTAGAGGAGATCTTTTAGTTCTTCTTGCATAACTGTTTTCATATTTACGAATTCCTTATACTGTTGCCTATCCATGAAGCTTTGTGACGTTCCTTCTAATATGAAAGGTAATCTAGCTGGGTAGAGTATTCTTGGTGTGGTGTTCACTTCTTTGTACTATATCCTTCCATACTCTTCTGGCTTACGGGTCTCATTTGACAGATTTGCTGTACATCATATGGGCTTTCCTTTGTAAGTTCCCTTTTGGATCTTGCTGCAGTCAACATTCCATATCTTACCTTTAGATTTTGCCATTTTGAGTATAACATGTCTTGGATTTTTCTAGGCTGCATTTTCATTGTGTCCCTTTGGTCCTCTTGAATCTGGTGCCTGTAGTCAGCTGTGGGAAGTTCAAATCGATGACTTCTTGGACTATTGTGTCTTCATCTAGTTTTGCTGCCTGCCCTTCCGGGACTCTGATGATTCTTATATTGTTCCGCTTGAACTAATCTTAGAGTTCTCTGGTATGCTGTTCACTTCTTTTTAGGCTATTTCCCACCTTCTGCTATTTCTTCCTTCTCATCTTGGAGCTCCTTGATCTCTTACGCAGCTTCTGTTCTGCTGTTCAGAGCTTCTATTGTTAGTGTGCTTTTCAGAGCTTCTGTCCTAGATAAGAATCTACTGTGTTCTTCATTTCCGCCATTCCTGACTGGTTTTTCATTTGACTCTCAGACTTTTCGTGTGTCTTGCTGACTACCTGTGCTATCGTATCTCTGAACTCATTGCACATCCTCCTCGTTGTGCCACCAAAAACACCGTCTGAGGATTTACTGGTATTATTTATGTCTTTGGTTTATTCATTATTTTTGCCGATTGAGCTTAGTGAAATTATCCCCATTGGTTTTCTAGTCTTCTTGTTGTGCTGGGGTAAGTTTTGTAGTTATCCTCCCCCTGGGAAATGCAGAGGAGTTAGCCTGAAAATTGCTCTTGTTTTCTCTGCCCATCTCACAGAATGACAGGAAGAATCCCTATGGGAAGGATGAAATTTGTTGAGTAGCTACATTGCACACTGCTTACCACACCCTCTCAGGAGAGACAGAGTTCTGCCTCCCGTTTTGGAACAGGCCTGGTCATATCAACTAAATGCAAGCCTCACTATGGTGGTGTAGCAAGCAGAAGATCAGGTGGAAAACAGCTAATAAATTCGAGCTTATCAGTTATTCCACTTATGATCAGCCATTTGGTGGTATTACATCTACATGCCATTAGCATATTCACTGTGCTCTGGGGTTTTCCTTTATTATCTTCAAGATTTAAATTTTTTTCTGCTTTATATTTAGGTCTATAATCAGTTTTAACTTTTATATAGGGTGAAAGGTCTAGATCCAGATTTGCTTTGCATGTAGTTGCTCAGTGGTTGCCATCAATGTCATCTCAAATTTTGTTGAACCTAAAATATTGTAAATTATATTTATTTAGTGGTTATCAGTTTATAGGCAATGTTTAATCTTCTATGTTTATTTTAGGTGAAGGGACCAAGAGGTGCCATTAGGATGTTCTCAGAAATCCTTGGCCCAACCACTCATCAGAAACGCTGTCAAAATAAAATTCTAAAGCAATGTATTTTTAATTCTGGGTACAAGAAAAGTCTTAAAAATATTATTGGAAGAAATGTTAACTTTGAAAAATCGCTGAATCTTGATTAAAAAAAGTACGATGTTTTTGATTTTTATCTTGCCTCTTCCTGTTCTCCTCAGATCAGCTCTGTGGTAGCCTTGAAAATCAGTGAAATAACAGGGCCTGAGCGACAGTACAGATAGTTGGGTGCTTGCCTTGCATGCTTCAATCCTGCACCCCAGATGGTCCCTCGAGCACCACCAGGGCTGACCCGTGAGCTCAGAGCCAAGTGTCGTCTCTGAGCACAGCAGAGCCTGGCCCAAAAACCAAAAAAGAAAGAAAATAATAGCACTGCACTGTAGCACTGGCCTCCCCTTGTTCATTGATTTGCTCAAGCAAGCACTAGTAATGTTTCCATTGTGAGACTTGTTGTTACTGTGTTTGGCATATCGAATACATCACGGGGAGCTTGCCAGGCTCTGCCATGCGGGTGGGATAGTCTTGGTAGCTTGCCGGGCTCTCCGAGAGGGGCAGAGGAATCGAACCCGGTGGGCTGCATACAAGGCAAACACCCTACCTGCTGTGCTATTGCTACAGCCCAGAAAATAATAAAGTGACCCAAATTGGAAAAGAAGCCAAATGGTCACTTTATGCAAATAACATGATAATATATATATATATATATATATATATATAGAGAGAGAGAGAGAGAGAGAGAGAGAGAGAGAGAGGATTTTTAAAATCCCACTAAAAACACATAGAAATAATAAACCAGCAAAGTAACAGGCTACAAAATCAATACAAAAATATCTGTTGCATCTCTATACCAAATAATAAATCAGAAGAACTAGAGATTTCAAAGACTTTCTTTGAAAGTTTTCAAAAAAAAAGTAATTCACATCAAATAGTGCTGCCAAAACATCCAATACTCCTAAATCCACTTCACAGTGGAGTGAAAGACTCTACCATGAAAGGTAAGTCACTTAAGAAAGAAACAGAGAGAACACCAGGACAGGAAAAATATTTCGTGTTTGTAGATTGGAAGAATTGATATTGTCAAAATGACTATTCTCCTCAGAGAATTATGCATGTTTAATATAATTCCCATCAAAATTCCGACAGCATTCAACAAGGAATTAGAAGAATCCATAAAGAATTAAAAGTTTGTGTGAAAGCATAAAATCTCCACAAATAGCCAAGTGATCTTGAAAAAAACAATGACGATGAGAGACATTCCATTTCCCCACTTCCAACTATACTATAGACCTACATTAATTAAAACAGCATTATGCTGGTGGCAGGCCGACAGACAAAGGGATCAGAACTTAGATCCCAGTCATGAAGCTATATGGACAGATAACCTATAACAAAGGAACTCAGTGCATGAAGTGAAGCAGGTTTTTCCAATAAACACTGTTGGGAAAACTGGATCACCACTTGTGAAAAATAAAAGTCAGTCCATATCTCAAGCCATACACACATGAATGACTCAAAGGGGATCAGAGACCCAGAGACTAGAGCAGAAACCATCAAATACCCTGAGGCAGATGTAGGCTGAGCTCTCCAGGATTTGGCCCTCAGGGGGGTTTCAAAGAATCTGATTTTACTGGCAAAGGTTAGAAGAAATAAACAAACAGATGGGAATATACGAGGTTAAAAAGTATCGGCATGGCAAAAGAAACTCAGGATAAAATAAAAAGATATCCTATGGATTGGGAGAAGATATTTGTAAACCGTGTTTCAGATAAAAGACTACAAAACCTGTAAGACACTCAGATAGCTCAGTAATACCAACCACAAAATCTAATAACCCCATCAAATATGGGGGAAAATCTAAATGGATGCTTCCACCACAAGGACATAAGAATGGCCAATAAGTGTATGAAAAAGTATTCCCTTTTCTTTCTTACTCTATATCAGGGAAACACTCCCTCTGGGACTGAGGCTGTTCTCACCATGATTTTGTTAAGCTGAACATTTTCATTTTAAAATTATTGTGTCTTGACATGTAGTTGTAAGAAGTAAGAAAGAGAAACACTTTGTATCCTTTTTCCAATTTCGTCTAAAAGTAACCTCTTATAAAAATAAAAGTACCAAATTCTGCACAGACTGTATATATATATATATATATATATATATATATATATATATATATATTTTACCTATTGTAGTGAGCCAGAAAGGTTCACGAGAGATTTGATTCTTCGATAATAGGCTAAAGGATGAAAATATTTTAGAGCTCTCTGTATGGTCTGTTTCCTATGTTTTATTTCATTTAATTCTAATTATAGTCTGCTTTAGAGATGAAGCCCGGCTAAAAGTGGAAGAGTCAGGTAGAAAGTGGAAGAGTCAGGTAGATCTGTTGCATGTCCCAGCCCTTCCCCTGACAAAATTTTTCAACTCTCTACAGCTTTTATATGGCATTAAGATGCATCGTGCATATATCTGAAAATGTGTGCATCCCTTTCCATCAGATTTTGCTTGTGCAACCTTGAAGAGCCATTGATCTATGAAAACTCAATCTTATCTAGCTGGAAGTCCCCTCTTACACTCAGCCATTTGGATAGGATTCTATTTGCAGACATAATCTTCTGGGCTACTTCCTATTCACCTTGTAAATCGTGGTCTCATTCTCAGAATAATGAATAATGGCAAAGATCAACAGATGAAGTGAGGATACTTTGAAAGTGGCCATTTATATGCTGTAAGGGAAGTCCTTTTACATTAAAATTGGCTCAGACTTATTTATATGGTTTAAAAACTCACACTCAATGGGGAATATATAAGTGTTAAGCTGAAAATTCTGCTGCTTCAACCATCTCTGCTGCCAGGTCTTCATCCTCCTAGCAAGCACCAAAGCTCATCTGATTCTCAGACCTTGGGTCACATAGATCCTTACAAGTGTAAAGTAAGAGGAACAAAAATACTTGAACAAACACATATTGAATATTTACAGTGTGTTACCGGTATATATGTAGACTTGTACAAAACAACTCTTAACCCTTTTGTAAAAATTCCATGAATAATAAAACACAGACATATTTCCCTTCTACATACACTGCAGAGGCAATCTACAAGGCTTAATGGCTGAGATTAGTACCAGGAATTTTGCTCCATGGCTTGGAGGCCAGCTACACATGCTAGGGGAAAAGGGGGCTCAGATAGAGAAGAGAGCACCAAATAAAGGGTGTTGGGAGGATCCTCCCAGGATGGGAGAAGCATGCTGAAAGTAGACTCTAGACTGAACATGGTAAAGGTAAAGGTAAAGGCCCTCCCGTTGATCGTTGATTTGCTCGAGCGGGCCCAGTAACATCTCCATTGGAGACTTTGTTGTTACTGTGTCTGGCATATCGAATACTCTCGGTAGCTTGCCGGGCTCTCCGAGAGGGGCGGAGGAATCGAACTCAGGTCGGCCATGTTGGCCGCTTGTAAGGCGAACGCCCTACCCGCTGTGCTATCGCTCCAGACTGAACATGATTGCCACTCAATGCCTCTTTTGCAGACCAAAACACCCAAAAGGAGAGAGAGAACAAAAGGGAATGCCCTGCCACAGAGGCAGGGTGGGATGATGGGGGGCGGATAGGGGGGGAGGGATACTGGGATTCGTAGTGGTGGGAAATGGGCACTGGTGGAGGTATGGGTATTTGATCATTGTATAACTGAAACCCAAGCACAAAAATTTGTAAGCCTACAACGGTACCTCATGGTGTCTCACTAATAAAAATTTAAAAAAATAATAATAATGTAAAGAGAAGGGTCCAGGACCATAGTGCGCCCTGGAGGGCATGTGTGGTCATCCTAGGTTCGACCCTCGGCATGCTGTGTGTCCACTGAGCACCACTAGGAGTAATTCCAGAGCTCAGCGCCAGGAGTGATCCCTGAACATTGCCAGGCGTGGCCCCATAAGAGAGGGAGAGCAATTAACCACACCAAGGTTCAGAGAAAAGCTCTTGTAAGGAAAAACCAGTAATTACAAACTAAAGATTCTGCCGAATGTCGCATGTGTCCTCCCCATGAGCCGGAGAATTTTCCCAGTCAGCTGGCTGAATTTCACGGATAAGGAAGGAGTAGAAAGAATTGGTCTGTGATACATTCTTTTCGCAATTTCCCTCATAGTCACTTAATTGCTTGTGATCTAAATGTAATTGATAGTTAATGCAAACTGTAAACAGAATTTAATATGTGAAAATTCACATGATACAAGCCTTTTTTGTTTGTTTGTTTGTTTGTTTTGATGGACATATCTAGCACTGCTCAGGGTTTACTCGTGGCTCTGTGCCCACGGATTATTTCTGGCAAACTTGGGGGACCCTATGGGTGCCCGGATCTGCTGTGTGCAAAGCAACCACCCTACCCTCTCACTGTCTCTCTGGACCAATAAATGAACAGTTAAATGCTTTTCTTTAAATATCTTGATTTTCTTTCTTTCTTTTTTAAACAGAGCTTTATACTTTATGCTTTGTCTTTTTTTAAAATTGAAGCACTGTGATTCACAAAGTTATTCATAGTTGGGTTTCTTCCTCCCTCCCTCCCTCCCTCCTTCCCTCCTTCCCTCCCTCCCTACTCCTTTCCTCCCTCCCTCCCTCCCTCCCTCCCTTCCTTCCTTCCTTCCTTCCTTCCTTCCTTCCTTCCTTCCTTCCTCCCTCCTTCCGTCCTTTATTCTTTCTTATGTTCTTTTTTCTATTTTTCATTTTTTAACTTCGATATGCCAGACACAGTAACAACAAAGTCTCCAATGGAGACGTTACTGGGCCCGCTCGAGCAAATCGATGATCAACGGGAGGGCCTTTACTTACTTACTACTTAACTTTTGAATATCTTTTTTATATCTTTTTATATGTATTTTTTAATTGAATCACCATGAGATACACAGCTACAAAATAATTCAAGATTGGGTTCCAGTCAAACAGTGTTTCAACATCCATGCCTTCACCAGTGAACATTTCCCACCACCAAAGTTCCCAGTTACTCTCCAGGCTCCACTTGCCTCTAGGGCAGGCAGTTTTCTTCTCTTTCTCTTTCTCATTTTTTGATGGAGTGCTGGAGATTGAACAGGGATCAGCTGCATATAAAGCAAGAATCCTCCCCACTGTGCTCACTCCAGCCCCTTCCTTTTTCTTTCTCAGATATTGAATTCAGGGATCTACTTGCTAGCCACACTTCGAAACTGAATTTTGGATACTAGCAGCTTGTTGAAGATATTATGTGCAGGTATTATATGCAGGTATTTTCTCCAATTCAGAAACTTGTCTTTCCATTTTTTTGGTGATGTTTTCACTTGGTACATATACAAAAGACTTTTAGTTTGATGTCGTGCCATTTAATTTTTTATGCCTTAATTTTTTTCATGTGAACTTGGAGTCAAGTCAACAAAAGTATCTCTGTAGTTGATGTCCAAAAGTGTATTGCTTATGTTTTCTTCAATGTAGTTGATTTTAGATATTTCATAAAGACTTTAAATCCATATAGATAATTTATATTATAGCACAGAGGTAGGGCGTTCGCCTTACAAGCGGCCAACATGGCCGACCCGAGTTCGATTCCTCCGCCCCTCTCAGAGAGCCCGGCAAGCTACTGAGAGTATTCGATATGCTAGACACAGTAACAACAAAGTCTCCAATGGAGACGTTACTGGGCCCGCTGGAGCAAATCGACGATCAACGGGATGGCCTTTACCTTTCACCTTTACCTTAAATAACAATGTAGTTTCATTTTTTTGCATGTGACTTTCCAATTTTCTCATCAATATTTGTTGAAGAAACTTCCTCTCTCCATTATTCGTCTTGGGAACCTTTGTTATTACTTAACTGTGCACATATGTGTAGGACATATGTTTTGGTTTTCAGCTTTGTTCCATAGTCTGGATGTTCTAGTATTATATTGTTTTGATGATTATTCCTTAAGAGCACAGTTTACTGTCAATGAGAAAAGTGCTTTAAATATGCTTAATTTTTTTCCCTTAAAAATTGCTTTGGCTGTTATTTGTAGTTCCATAACATTTTAAAATTTTTATTCAACTTACTTGAGAAAATGCAATACACGTTTTTATAGAAATTGCATTAAACTATAAGTTATTTTATGCAATAGAAACATCTGATTATTCCAATCCAGAAATTTAAAATATCTTTTTTTCCTTCTTTTTGTCTTCTATTCTTTACTGTTTTCAGAAAGAATTGTGGTATATAGTCTTTCACTATTTTGTTAACTTGACTTTCAGGTATTTTATCTTTGTGGTGAAATTGGAACAGGAGCTCTCTTCCTTTGTCTTAATTTAATTTAGCTTTCTTATAAAAATGCAACTTCCTTTTGCATATTAAATTTGTATACTGCTCTCTTACTATATCCACTTACATTTCTACTAGATTCACTATGAAATCTGTAAAGTTATTCTATGTGTATTATGTCATTATTAAAGGATGAGAGGTTTACACCTCGATTATACTTGGTTTTTCCAATTTGGATTCCTATTATATGTATTTCTTCCTAATTGTTCTGATAGGATATTCAAAACTTCGTTTAAAAAGAGTGTCAGAGTAGGTATCCATGTATTTTTCCTGATCTTGGGATAAATATTTTTAATTCTTTGCTCCTGAATAGAATCCTGTGAGTTTGTCATATATGGTCTTTATTATGCTGTGGTATGATAATTCCATTTACAAATATCAAGGTTTTTTTGTCATAAGAGGATATTTTGAATAATCTTGTCTCATGCTTTCTCAGCCTTTTAAAAAATTATTATTGTGGGGTTTTTTTCTTTCTTTTTACTGATTCTATGCCAAGGATTGAACTTAGGTCATCTGTGCGTGAGGCAAGGCCTTATCTACTTCACTTTCTCTCCAGTTCTTCTAGGTTAATTTTAGAACCATATCTAAATTAGTTGTATCAGTCATACTACTCAGGTACTGAAGCCATCTAATATATAAAAGCATGCAAATACAATTCCTTCTCTTAATATGTGTATACGCTATGCATATGTTTCTTACTAACATTGAATTATGACTCACAAAGAATACTAATGCAATTTTGGCCATGTGGCCATAACCTCAGAACATAATGGGATCAGACTGGAAGTCTGATCTACTGATCACCTCCAGGAATCTCTGCATTTCATTTGCTGGACAACACATTTCAATGTAACACAGCATGGGGTCACTCATGTCATCGCCATTTCAGTTAATTTGCATTCTTGAGGGAGAAGGTCAAGAGCTCCAAACCTGTGATTTTCTTTTTCCAAAGAATGAGAAAATGAGAAAGATGACGATTTCAGGAAAGTCTCTGGAGTTTCTTCTATCCATGTCGCTTGCCCTTGTGCAAAACAAGGCAGACACTCATCTCCTCCCAGACATCCATCCATGCCCGGTTCTTGCTTGGGTGTGCTGCTGGTGTCTGCCCCAGATCTCATGCACAGTTGGCTGTACAAAGGAATCTGTTGCATCTGCCTTTTTTCATTTCTGTTCCTGTCCAAGCCCCGCTGGTATTCCCCCAGCTCAGCAGTCACCTGCTCTGAAATGAAAGCTTGTCTCTTCATCTCATAATTTCCTGCCTTCCGTTATCCACTCCCGGGATTCAACCATAGGAGTTCATCAAAGGAGCTGAGTGCTTGGTTGTTATCAAAGGGGGGGAAACAAAGGCAGCTATTTTTGGCCGTAGAGGTCTTGCACAACAGCCACCAATGTCAGTTCTTACCTCACTTTTAGAGCAGAGTCATCCACAATTGCAGTTAGTCACCTTGTTATGTGACTAAGGAATACCCAGCTGAGTGAATACAATTTGTGTTTCTGAAAAAAAGCAGTGGTCAAAGTTCCAGAACACAGTTAAACAAGTACCGACGTTCCACGTGTGAAGCCAATTTCTGGCAAGAAATTTAAGCCCAGTTTGTGGTCCCTCAAGCAAGTGTGCGAGCATCACAAATGGCAAGTCTCCTAGTCCTACACACAACAACAAAGGGAAGGTTAAAAAATGAACATTTCGAAGATCAACTAAAGGGCCTGACCTATAGTACTGCGGGTGGGGCATGGCCTAGCATGTGGCCGACCCAGATTCAATCCCCAGCACCACATATGGTCCTCTGAGCCCACCAGGAATGATCCCTGAGTGCATTGCCCGAAGTAAGCCCTGAGCACCACCAAACATGGACCCCAAACAGACAAACAAACAAACAAAAATATCTTAGAAATGGCCACCAAAACATAAGGTCCTCTTCCCCACCCCATACCCCACGCCTGGTCATGGCTGCGTGGTATGCTCTACTACCTCTTTGAGGTTGATTGGGTCAGAAGGGTCATCTCATTTGACCAGTGGCTATTCCAGGATCCTAGGAATTTCAGGAGCTGAACTCGGAGAGTGGAACTGTCTGGCTGTGCTCCCAAGGCCTTCCCATCCAGCACACAGTGCACTGACTCCACTTTACCTGAGTCCCAGTTATTCAGGTTCAGCTATGCATTTGGGGGATGTGTCAATCACCGTCACTGTCCTCCCGTTGTTCATCGATTTGCTTGAGTGGGCCCAGTAATGTCTCCATTGGAGACTTTGTTGTTACTGTGTTTGGCATATCGAATACATCAGCCTTGCTTGCCAGGCTAGGACATGTCAATATCTTTCTCAAAGTCTGATTATTGGTTTCACATAAGTCTGGTCGGCATTTGTTACTTGTAACAAAGTGAAAAGCAGCTCAAGTATTAAGCCTATTTTTGTCAGATGTGAACATTAATTTTCACATTAACAAGTTTTCCATTTAGACACCATGACTTACAAAGTTGTTTATAATAGGGGTTCAGGCATCCAACGGTCCCACCTCCAATCCCACCATGCCATGACTGCATCCTTCCATCAGAGGCCCCAAGGTTTCATCATTCCCTCAAGCTAACTCCTTGATACGTGGACACATGTTCAAGTTTACTTGCAATCATTGGGGTTTCATGATTTCAGTAGTGTTGGGTTTAGTGGTATATAGATACATGCAGATACCGCACCTCAAGATTGCAGAGGAGGTTCAAGGCCTTTGAGTTTTGACCCTATGTACCCTCTAGACATCTTCCTTTGATTTTTTCCTCCATTTCTTTCCTTCCTTGGCATGTTTATTTCTGTAATCTAGAGCCAGTATTCGGCCCACCTTCCAGTTCCTAGACATGCTGTTCCATATAGCACCAATGAGTGGTGTATAATGGTCTAGAACCCAGTACTGTCCTTGTCCTCTCATCTTCAGTGAACATGAAGATGTTCTTCCAGTTCTTCCAGTTCTACCCAAGTTGCCGGAGCGATAGCACAGTGGTAGGGTGTTTGCCTTGCACGCAGTCAACATGGCCGACCCGAGTTCGATTCCTCTGCCCCTCTCGGAGAGCCCGGCAAGCTACCGAGAGTATCTCGCCCGCACGGCAGAGCCTGGCAAGCTCCCCGTGACGTATTCGATATGCCAGACACAGTAACAACAAAGTCTCCAATGGAGACGTTACTGGGCCCGCTCGAGCAAATCGATGATCAACGGGAGGGCCTTTACTTTACTTTACTTTCTTTACCCAAGTTGAAGTGAACTGTGTGGTTTCCTCATTCTTTGTGTCATCACAGTATCCATGTGGATATAACCACAATTGCATTATCAGCGCTCTTGTCACTGGTCCACCAGGATATTTTCCATATCCTGGCTATTGTACTGAGTGCTTCAGTGAAAACAGGTGTTCATGTTTCTCTTCTAATGAACGCTTTTGTGTCTTTGGGATAGATGGTGAGTGGTGGGGTCACTAGGCTGTATGGGAGCTTTAGTGTTAGTATGTTAAGGAATCTCCATATTGTGTTCTGTAGGGACCAGACAACAGTCTCATCATCAGAGCACACAGGTCTCATTTATACCACATCTTTGACACACAGGTGTTTTCTTGCCTTTTTTATATGTTCCATTCTCTTTGATGTGAGGTAATATCTCATTGTCATCTGAATTTGTATTTCCCTGAAAATAAATGATGTGCACATATTTTGGTCACACCTTTTGGTCATCTGCCTTCTTTAGAGAATAATCTATTCATTTCCTTTTCCTTCTCTCCTCATATTAAATATGAATGTCATTTTATGTTCCTCTAGCCTGCCTGTCAGAAATGAATGACAAATATCTTTCACTGAAAATTTGCACTCAGAGTAGATAGAATATTCGCTTTGGCCATAATAAAATCAGACTTCAAGAATAGACATTGTAGAAAATTCACTTTTAATCCTGAAAATCACAAATAATATTGTTATGAGAATATGTCCTTTACCTCATTTTATAGATAATATTCCATCAAAATGTAATGAATTTAGTAAATTTAATTATTGTGTTTTGGGAAACTAGTCTCAGAAAGCATTGCAACATCACATCTACTTTGAAAACCTAATAATGTTTTATCTAATGACAATAGCTTAAAAGACAGTTGTTAATCAATGAAATATCAGCTCACACCACCCAAGACTGGCACACATCAAGAATAAGAACAACCAGTGCTGGCGTGGATGTGGGGAGAAAGGGACTCCTTCATTGTTGGTGGAATGCTGACATATCCAGCCTTTTTTGGAAAACAATACGGGCATCCCTCAAAAAACTAGACATTGAATTTCCATAGGACCCAGCAATATCACTTTTCAGAGTATACCCTGGGGATGCAAAACCACACTGCAGAAATGCCATCTGCATATGTGTTCATTGTGGCACTCTTCATAATAGCCAGAATCTGTAAATAACCCAAATGCCTTAGAACAGATGACTGGTTAAAGTAACTATGGTACATCTACACAATGGCCATAGAGGCAGGGTGATGGGAGGAGAGTTGGGGTGGAGGATGACAAGACGGAAACTGGGGACATTGGTGTTGGGAAGTGTACACTGGTGGAGGGATGGGGGTTGGAACATTGTATGACTCAAATCCAACCATGGACAGCTTTCTAGCTGTGTATCTCACAGTGATTCCATTAAAAAAGTTATTAAAGTATGCAGTATAGTTCAATAATTGAAATATTTTTACATATCTAAAATTTTTTTATAATGTAGATTCTTTAGTCATATTCTTTTAAAAACAATTTTATTTAATTAAAGATGTGACTTACAAAGTCATTGGTAGTTGAGTTTTAGGCATATGATATTTTGACACCAACCAGTGTTCTCGGTGTCTTGTCCCCCTTCCCACTTTAACCCCCTTAATTAATTTTTTTTGCTTTTTGGGTCACACCAGGCAATGCTCAGGGGTTCTTCCTGGCTCTGCACTCAGGAATTACTCCTAGCAGTGCTCAGGGGACCATATGGGATGCTGGGAATCGAACCCGGGTCAGCCGCGTGCAAGGCAAACGCCCTCCCTGCTGTTATCTATCACTCCAGCCCCTACCCCCTTAATTAATTTTTCAAGGTAGAACCCTTTAACATTTTATGAAAGAGGAGCAGTTTAGGTGACATCAAAATAGTATTTTACAAAAACCAAATAAATCAGTCAGCGACTCTTTACCTGCAGTATAAGTTTTAAAAAGTTTCTTTTAGTGGATAAAGTAGCCATTATTATTCCTTGCTCCCTTGCATGACTGTCAGCTTCTTTTGCTCTTGGAAGAAGTCTTTGCAAATGCACAGATTCAGTGTCAAGCTCGTCATGAATGATGCATAAATATTGGTGAATGAAAACTTACCTCTCTGGGAGACTAATGAAGAACAGATGCAGGCAGAAGCAAGTTGGTACATCTGGGTGAGAACACAGAAGCTAAAATAAATTAGTGGAGAGCAGAGGGAATAAAAGAAAAATACCCATTGTCAGCTTAAGTGGATCCTTGGAAATAACTCAGTGGCTGATAAAGTCAGCTGGAGTTAAAAAAAAAAGACCCACAATTTTATTTTCTTTCTTTAGTTGACGATTTTGCAAATGGAATCTAAATAAATGTTAAAATAAATGTTTTACAAAATATTTTACAAAACATTTTATTAAGCATAATAGTAAATGAACATTTTATAAAACATTTATTAAACATTGCACAAAATAAATGTTACTAATTAATTCACTGAAACATCAAATCTTGAGTTTTTATAACTTGAACACAAGTAATGAAGTTAAATTAGAAGATTGATTGTTAGGAAGTACATAAAAACATGTTGATCCAGTATTATTTACAATAAGTCGAGGTTTTTAAAAAATATTTTTGATTATTTGATATAGAATTACAATGGAATAAACTTCAAATCTTGGTCTCCCTTATTAAACATTGCACAAAATAAATGTTACTAGTTAATTCAATGGAACATCAAATCTTGAGTTTTTATAATTTGAACACAAGTAATGAAGTTAAATTAGAAGATTGATTGTTGGGAAGTACATAAAACCATGTTGATCCAGTATTATTTACAATAAGTTGAGGTTTTCAAAAAATTTTTTTGATTGTTTGATATAGAATTACAATGGAATAAACTTCAAATCTTGGTATCCCATACATAAAATACAGCCTTGGATGTACTTTATCATTTTATACAATTTCACCAATAAATGTGTAACTTCTGGACATTGTCGGCAAACATTTTTTTCTTCTTTTTTTTTCACCTTTTACTGTTCTGATCACTCCCTTCCTCCCAGCCTGCCCCCCCCCATACCCACTGATTAGAAAGGAAGGAAGTACTAAGAACAAGGATCTTAGGAAAATAGATCATAGCAAATATTTTTAAAAGTAACTGGGTGAGGGCTCAGTGAGATAATACAGTGGACAGGGTGATTGGGTGCTTGCCGCCCCCTTGCCTTCACAGACCGGGGTTCAATCCCTGGCCCCTTCATGCTACCTTGAGGATTTTCAGGAATGATCCCTGAGTGCAGAGCCAGGAGTAAGCCCTGAGTATTGCTGGGTGTGGTACAATAACAGACAAAAAATAAGTTGTAATTGATCATTAGATCAGATAGTTAAAGAATATTGCCAATGGGAACAAAACTAAATTTACCAAGGACGGGAGGAGACCTAGGGACACTTTGGATGGACACCAATGGTCAGTGCGGTGTTGGAACATTGCCCATGGAAAATAATCAACAGCACTGCAAATCACAATGCCTAACTAAAATTTGAAATAAAAACAAAGAATATGTCAAGAATTATTCATCAAAAAAAATTATCCATCTAACTGGAACCTGAAAAGCTATGGTGATTGCTCCTTGGAGAAGAGCTTAATGTTAAAAATATAGTAACAATGTGCTCACCTAGAAGTGGTGGATTTGAGTTATGAAATTTTTACTTGCATAGCATCATTGAAAGTCAGTCGGGAAGCGGAAATTAGGAAGCTGGAGAGGTAGTTCAGGAGTTAAGGCGTTTCATCTGGCTCACCCTGTTTGATCCCACAGCTGCGCGTGGTCCTGTTGGGTGCCGGCAGTCGTGGTACCTGAGCAGAGCCAGGACTAAGCCCCGAGCAGAGCGCGATGTTGGTGAAAAATCAAGACCGTCTTTTTAGGGCGAGACAGAGAGAAAGCGCGCAGGGTTAAGACCCTTGCCTGGCTTGCCTGCTGCCCACCCTTCTTTGTCCCTGCAGGGGCAACCCCAGGGATCATTCCTGAGCACAAATCTAGAAATTGCCCCATCACTGTCAGGATGTGGCCAAAATATCAGAAACAAACAAAAAAGAAGAGAAAATTGAAAATCCAAAGTTTCAGGGCTGGAGCAATAGCACAGTGGGTAGGGCATTTGCCTTGCACGTGGCCGACCCGGGTTTGATTCCCAGCAACCCATATGGTCCCCTGAGCACCGCCAGGATTAATTCCTGATCCTGAGTCCAGAGCCAGGAGTAACCCCTGTGCATCACCAGGTGTGACCCAAAAAGAAAAAAAAAATCCAACTTTTCCCACTTTGTTTCTTGTTTTATTTATTTATTTATTTATTTATATAGAAAAAGAACTTTGAGGGGCTGGAGTGATAGCATAGCAGGTAGGGTGCTTGCCTTGCATGTGGCCAACCTGGGTTCAATTCCCAGCATCCCATACCCCCCACCCCCAACCCCAACCGAGCACTGCCAGGAGTAATTCCTGAGTGAAGAGCCAAGAGTAACCCCTGTGCATCGCGGGGTGTGACCCAAGAAAAAAAAATAGAACTTTGATCCTGGACAATGATGCTTAGACAGAGAAGTTTCCCTGGTAAGACGAGATTTCTGCTTGTATTCCTGGAGATGAGAGGCGCCTATGAAAATGGTAATGAGTCCAAAAAATACTGCAGGCAGGAATTTCAAGTCATCTATGAAGTCATCTTCCACCTACTTAACTTGCTAGGAATTCTCGTTGTATAAAACAAGTTTTATGAAAATAATATTTTTAGTGATTCTAAGATGTATTTTGTAATTACAGTACTTTTTCTTTAATTTTGTGATCTCTTTGGACTTTTAGCCACTTTACATATGGATGAAGACTATAAATAGTTTTAGCTATGAAAAGCCATATAGACATATGGACATTAAATTTTACATAAAGTGAAAGGATTTGCATATTTTTTAAGGTCAATACCCCAAATTCCCCACTAGCACTATGAACCTCACAAACTAAACTTTCTTTTTGGTACTGCCACCAGATAAATAAGTGGCTATTGAAAATTCAGGTTTTCCAGCATCTGTGACTGCTCTTAATGTAGTATACAATAAGCCCTTTGCTTTCGTTGTACCTCTTTAAGTCACTTGCAAGTGTAGAGGTAAATGAAGATTGTGGCTCACACATCTCCCTGTGTGTAGCCTGAAATGCCATGTGTAGAATACAAACACTTAGATGCATGCTTTGATTTGTTTTGGGGCTATGCCCGAGGTGCTCAGGGCTTACTCTTGAATCCTGCTCAGGAATCAGTATTGACTATAGCATGGGGCCCATCATGGTGACTGGAAATGAACATGATTCACCAGCATGCAACGCAAGAGTCTTAACTGCTGTGGTCTCCCTCCAACACTAAATGCATTTCTTTAGTGGACAAAGTTCAAAGCTGTGCTAGAATTTCCTTACTCTGTTCATCACCTTGATGTTCGGGTGTGTGGTACTAGGTCCGTCCAACAGCCTGTAAGACATCTTCTTGCTCTTGTAGTAAAAATGTAAGCATTGCTTATTACATTTGGTTATTACATGTCTATTCCAAAGGTGTTGTATGTCTTACAATTAATGATTCAAAGTTTTTCAAACCTTCTTGTTTTCCTGTTTCAGTCCAGGCTCATGTAAGTCAAAATGTAAACAAATAGTGGATTGGATTTAAGAAATGGTGTTTTGCCAGTTATTTTAAACTTCTTGGTTTATGTCCTTCTTACTACAAAAATGCTTCTTGGAAATTATCAAATTTTGCCCAATACAAAGTGCAAAAAAGAAATCTCTGCATTGGTATAATAAAAATGGATATTTGTTTGCAATTTTCACTTTTACTGATCAAGTTTTTTCTTTTCTAAAATCATATTCACTAGAGTAAAATAATGAATTAATACATTTAAACCAATGTATGTTTGTATATTCATTATTAAAATTGTATCAATTTAGTTTTTTTACACACTTAAATTTTTTAATATGTCATTGAACATGTAGCTAGACGTTATACCCACCAACTGCTGTGTAATCCCACCACGGGCCAAGATCCAGAGACTATAAAACCAAGCTCCCAAAAGAGAACAATGCAGAATTTCCTGCCCCTGTGCCTGGCTGTTCTCACAAGGGCCCCTGGGGGGTAGAGGCAGGTTGAGTTTCCCTCCCCTCCCCAAGCAGAGTCCTGGCAGCTGAAGACCTCTGGGACCCAGCCACAGCCATGCTGAGACCACTCTCCACATGCTCGGATGAGCCTCACACAAGAAGGAATCGGCAAAGTAGGAAAAGGAACCCAAGTGTGCGGGACCCAAGGGTGAGATCTCCAAGCCTGCTCAGATGGGGATTGGGCCTTCTCCACCCAGATCCCCCATCTTCCAGTAGCTAGACAGTTACACCCACCAACTGCCTTGTAATCCCACCAAGGGCCAAGATCTAGATACTATAAAACCAAGCTCCCAGTAGTGTGCAGCTGAATTCCTGGCCGCGCAACCTCTTATTTTCTAGTTTTCACTCTCAGAGAACTCATCAGGCTACCGAGAGTGTCCTTCCTGCATATGTTCCTGACTGGGAACACCTGTAAAGATGATTAGAGGCTGCCCCAAAAGACTCCATCCCTCTCGGAGAGCCTGGCAAGCTACTGAGAATATCCCACCAACACGGCAGAGCCTGGCAAGCTACACGTGGTGTACTCGATATGCCAAAAACAGTAACAATGATGATCCTCATCCCCCTTACCCTGAAAGAGCCCCCAATATGCCATCGGGGCTACACTA
This sequence comes from Sorex fumeus, assembly GCF_029834395.1. Taxonomy (NCBI): domain Eukaryota; kingdom Metazoa; phylum Chordata; class Mammalia; order Eulipotyphla; family Soricidae; genus Sorex; species Sorex fumeus. The sequence continues at coordinate 322,975 of NW_026606070.1, read as the reverse complement.
GCATGTGACAGGGATGAATGGAGATGTTACTGGTGCCCGCTTGAACAAATCGATGAACAACGGGATGGCAGTGATACAGTGTGATACAGTCATTGAACATGAGGAGATATTAAAATAGCTGGATCTAATAGGACATACTTAATTTCACAGTTGGTATCATACTCATATTTACAACTGACATCAAATTTTCAGATGAGCTCATATATTCTAGGCCAACTGGAATCCAGTGATTCTGATTAGTTTTTAGACCAATGTTTCTATTTTTTCAATTGACTGAAAAATAATTGTCAGGGCAAGAGTTTTGTTTGGATAAGATTGTCAACATAAAGAAGGACATGCCTTTGAATAGGAAGATCCCTCAAGTTAAAAGCCCATGATTGGGTTAGTTTGCATGCTTTTATGTCTGGTGACTTCCTTTGCTGTCTATCTCTTATCTTTGTTTTTCCTTGCATGGCATACAAAAAAGCACTCATAACTTTTAAGTTAATACAGAATACATATCCACAGAGAAAGAGAGAGACAGAGACAGAGACAGAGAGACATAAAGGGGGGGAGAGAGAGGGAGACGGAGAGGGAAAGAGACTATGCCCTTTCTAAGTATATATGTTCTCTTCAAATAAGGAAGGCCTTAAGTGGCAGGCCTATTTTGGAATCTTGTCTCGAATATTTGCTGAGTTCACACCTGCTGCTTCTCCATATGCTACAATTCGGGATCAGTGAGACCTTCTTGAAAAATGTGGAAAATGTCAACCATTGCCAAAAAGTACTGTTTTAAGCTGATGTCCTGAAATGATTCAAGTTTTTCTTTTCTAAAGAGTAGCCCTTACAGGGCTGAAGTGATAGTACAGTGGTGAGGGCGTTTGCCTTGCACCTGGCTGACCTGGGTTTGATCCCCAGCATCCCATATGGTACCCCAAGCACCACCAGGGGTAATTTCTGAGAGCAAAGCCAGGACTAATCCCTGTGCATCACTGGGTGTGACCCAAAAAGGAAAAAAAAAAAAGATTCACCCTTACCATTTTTTTCCCCCAGTGAACTGAATTCGCTTTATTTAAAGGATCAAGATAACTTGTCAAGGTTTAAAGCCGAGAAAAATATCATTTAAAAAGTAAATGTCATTCTCTTCTATGGTAGGCCCTGGAAAGATTATCTCTACTTAATGTGTAAGACATTAATTGCACACCTAAGTGATACAAGTGTGAGTCATGTACTCATATTTAGCAATGCACAAATTCTATCTTAAATTCAATTCTTTTTATCTCCATCTTAATATATTCAATGCAAGATACTTGATATTTGGAATAACATTGAAAGGTTTGACTCATGCATGCAGGCATTTACTCTGAACAGGTTCTGCTTGGAACTATGATATAACGACACTAAATTGTGTTCAGTAAAAACGTTGATATGATTAAGAATTTGACTGTGAATTTGAATTTGAACTTAATACAGTTAAGAATTTGACTATGACTATGAATTTGAATATGAGTAGATAGATCATTAAAAAATATTAAGTTCCAAGATTTGCGATTAAAATTAGACGCTAAATTTTGCTGTTCTTGCATACTTACATGTAAATTTATTGTGTTTTCTTCAATTACATAAAAGTTTTAATGTCTTTCAAGAAAGAATAAGGAAATTGTGGGAATATGAGGGATTCTAAAGACTAACAGGCAGCTGCTAACAGACAACCCCTAACCCAGTCTAGCAGAGCCTGAGTTCCAAGGCCATCTGTGACCCTGGGGAGCAATTTAAACCACACCCAGGGATCAGAGAAATCCCGCAGGGGAAAAAGGCTGGTTGATCACACAATCAATGAGGACTACGAACATACAAAAATGAAGGAATTCAAACATATCAACAGAGGGTGATGAAGATGCAGGAAGATCTCCAACGACAAGATCTCCAATCTGCAAGACTATGGACCTGCAATTCTGTTGATGCTTAATAATCTGAACATGCCATTTAAAAAGGGAATCCATACACTTGAATAGATCTGGATGGGAAAAAAGTGAAAGAACTCATCCAAATAGACCTAAAGGAGATGAAGGATACAGTAACGAGACTTAGCAGCCATATGAATAAAACTGAAAGCAAAATTAGTGAACTTGAAGATATGGTACACCCCTCCACTCAGGAAGGAGAAGCAATAGAAAAAGGAATGAGAAAAGTGGACAGAAATATAAGATATTACTAACAATACTGGGAGGAACAGCCTTAAAATCACAGGAATCTGCGAGGAGACGAAATATAGAGAGGAATTCTGGGATCAACCTTCAGAGGTATCTGTTTGCCAGATGCTGATGTACAGAGTTTATGAAGCTGATTTCCCCTCTTACATCTCAACAGATTGATTCTAAGCCTTTGTTTCGGGCAGGTGGCACACCTAGCACTCAGGGGTATCTCCTGTCTTTGGGCTCAGAAATCACTTCCGGTGGAGCTCTAAGGTTGATATGGGATGCCGGGCATCAACCTGCATCAGCTGCATGCAAGGAAAGTGCCCTACTCACTGTACTATCTCTCATGTCCCCTCGATTTTAAATCTTAACCCGGTCCCTCAGTTGTTTGCTTTGTAACTTTTTTCTTTTCTTTTTTTTCTATTGCTTTTTGGGGCACACTCAGCAATGCTCAGGGGTTACTCCTGGCCTTACAATCAGAAATTACTCCTAGCAGTGCTTGGGGGACCAGATGGGATGCCAAGGATCAAACCCTGGTCAGCCGCAATCAAGGCAAATGCCCTCCCCACTGTACTATCTCTCCGACCCCTGCTTTGTAACTTTTAATACTATCAATTCCTTTGAGCTATTTTCTTTATGTTGTCATTTGAAGAATGTCACACTAGAGATCCCATGTATAGCTCCTATCGTAGTTATCCATCAAAAAGACAACCACATAGAAAGCTGGAGGCAGCAAAAAGTTAAAGGCAAGGATTCATCAAGGATCTGAATTTTTACAAATGGATAGTTTGAATGTTTTCAAATTGGAGGCACACTGATAATCCACTGGTTTCCTGGAATACGTTTGTTCAGGGGGCTTGAATATTTTCTCTGAACAAAGGCAAAATGATGCATGAAGTGTGCTGTATATTTTAGAGATTGTAAATTCCTGATGCATAGTAAGACAGTACTTCTATTTTTCTGCTTCATCTTGACTCTCTATGAAACCACGTGATCATGAACAAAAGTCTCAATACAGACACTTACTAAAGCCTGAAAAACTAATAAGATTATTGAGAACATGGTGAGAACTTTATTATTTTGTTAAATGCCTCTGGATCAAGGCCTATACTTAATATGTTTATAAGACAAAGTAGAACGTATTGTTGTTCCCTTGAAACCTTTTTTTACTATGACCTGATTTTGGTCTTGCCAATTCACTGAAGTTTCCAGAATGCCACTACTGAACCCCTGCCATGGGCTGATCAGGGTGCTGCTCCGTGTTGAAGGATTTCCTGAACTTCCTGCATGGACAGCGCTTTCTCCTAAATACCTCAAGCTGCATTATGCCCACAAGATTCTGGTTACCTCTTATTGGACCTTCAGTGCAACAATGTTGGCTGACTGATTGTTTTTCCTCCTGCCTTGTAGGAAGACCTCTTCCCAACGCTTCCAGTAGCCCATGGAGGAGCAAATTTCATTGATTTTCTGTCTGATGGGTTATGTGTTTTAGGTGATGGTACTTACAGTTTTCTCTGCTGGGAGTTGTGAGGTTCAGCTTTCTCACTGTGGCTATTCTGAATCTCATTGCTGGGTAGACAGCACTTGGGACTTCAGTGAACTTTTGGAAATCTAGTAAAGCTGAGAAGTTAAAACACGGTTCTGCCTATTTTGTCCATAAGGTGAGTCCGTTCCCAAAGAGGATGAGAAGGTACTTATCCCAGATTCACTATTAGGAAGAGCTTGAACTTCTTCTTCCGGAAATAGACTGCTTATGAGTATTACACTGATTTAAGGGAATTATGAACTGGAAGGGTTTGATTTGATCGTTATGCTTTTAAAAGAGCTCTTTGGTAATGTTTCTACTAGATGTAAAACCAGAAAAAAAAAATAAAATAAAATGCTTTTTTCCCCTTCTGCAAAATAGCAATAACTACCAATAATAACCACAAATAATAGAAAATATCTTCCCACACACATTGAAATCATATTTGTATTTCTCTTCAAAGTTGGCTACTAACAAATTTCCAAGAGTTTAACGGGAGATGCATGCAAAAAGCAGACTATGAACCAAATATGATGACTGCTTAGTATCTGTATTGCAAACCACAACAAGATCACAACCATCCTGTTATTCATCGATTGCCTCGAGCAGGCCCCAGTAACGTCTCCTTGGTCCTAGCCCTGAGATTTTTTAAAAAGTGCCACATTCAAGGCTCTTTCTGGTTTAGGAGAATGAGACCCATCATTGTTACTGGTATTTGGCATATTCGGTACGCCACGGGGAGCTTGCCTCCCTGCCTCGACCAGGGGCCCTGGCGAGGACAGCCAGGCGTGGGGGCAGGAGACTCTGCGTTGTTCTCTTCCAGGAGCTGGGTTGTCCTCACCAGGGCCCCTTGGAGGGGAGCAGGTTGAGTTTCCCTCCGTGCCCCGACGAGGGCTCCAGCAGCCGAAGACCTCCAGAACCAGCCTATTGCAAACCATAACACCCAAAGGGAAAGAGAGAGTAAAAGGGAATGTGTCTGCCACAGAGGCAGGGGTGGGGTGGGGTGGAGTGACAGGAGGGATGCTGGGAACATTGGTGGTGGTGGAGAATGGGCACTGGTGGAGGGATGGGTACTCAATCATTGTATGACTGAAAGATCACTATCATTGTCCTCCCGTTGTTCATTGATTTGCCTCAGCGGGCCCAGTAACGTTGTGAGACTTGTTACTGTGTTTGGCATATCGATGACGTCACGGGTAGCTTGCCAGGCTTTGCCATGCGGGTGAGATACTCTCGGTAGCTTGCTAGGCTCTCTGAGAGGGGCAGAGGAATCGAACTCGGGTTGGCCGTGTCGGCCACGTGCAAGGCAAACGCCCTACCTGCTGTGCTATCGCTCCAACCCCTACTGAAACATAATCATGAAAGTTTATAAGTCTATAACTACACCTCCTGGTGATTCATTAAAAAAAAAAGGATCAAAATAAATGTATGGTTCTCCAACACATTTTCTTAGACTTGTTTCTCTGTAAGTGATAATCATTTAAAACTGTTTTCAGTTTTACTCTACATCCAGTGATGTATTATTAGCATGAGGTTTGTGTTTTTTGTTTTAATACTGGCTTGAATACGGTCACGGTCACAGTCCTCCCGTTGTTCATCGATTTGCTCGAGCGGGCCCAGTAACGTCTCCGTCATGAGACTTGTTACTGTGTTTGGCATATTGAATACGTCACGGGTAGTTTGCCAGGCTCTGCCGCCCAGGCGAGATACTCTCGGTAGCTTGCCGGGCTCTCCGAGTGGGGCTTGAATACAGTGAAGGTAAATTATATTTAAGTAAGTATGTGTCTGAAGTCATAAACATGTAGTTCTTAAAGTTAAAGATAAAAGCAGGGGCTGGAGCCATAGCACAGCGAGTAGGGTGTTTGCCTTGCACGCGGCTGACACAGGTTCGATTCCTAGCATCCCATAGGGTCCCCCCAAGCACCGCCAGGAGTAATTCCTGAGTGCAGAGCCAGGAGTAACCCCTGTGCACCGCCGGGTGTGACCCAAAAAGAAAAAAAAAAGCAGATGCCTTCATAAGAAATGCTTCCCATGGTTAGAAATGAAAGGAAAAGCAGAAGGCTGGTTTGTTAGGGAGATGAGTGTCTGAGAGCAGAGAGGAACAAGTCAGCAGAAACTGCTTAACAAATTCGAGTAAATAACTACCTGTCCATTTGAGTTGTAGTCTATAAACTGGTGCGTAGGATGGAGAAATCACTGTCATTACAGAAAATATTTCTTTGAGCAAACTAGTTCTACAATACACCTAGGAAGTGCGGGCATGAAAATGATCACTAAAAGTTTCTTGGAATGGTCTGGAACTAGATCTCACTAAGAAACTGACAGGATAGCATTTGAATTCCTAGTCTCTCCACAGTGACCAAATAGTAGAATCAAGGTGCCTTGGTTTGTTTGGTTTTGCTTGGTGTTAGGCTTCTTTTCGAATGGAGTATCTAGCAGTATTTCTAATGTAATAATGCCAGAGTTTATCAGTGATTAAGAATATAGAATTCATACTTTACTTAAATCATTTTCTTCTTTTGGATTAGGTATGATTATGAAAACCATGGTATGGTTCTTTATCTTACCTTTATTTACCCTTTTCTTTCATGTTTTAAAATAAGATGGCTTTCTAAATAAGCATATATGTGCCCATATATGAATAAGTATATATGCTTATTCTTTTTTTAGTGATCAGAATATGTAACTACACCACATGAATATTGATATCAAACTAACATCCCATTTGTGTCTAAAAATGTGTAACATGATAAATATAGATAACTGAGTCTAAAATATGTTGATACATATACATCTTTGATACATAGTCACCTCCTAGTAAATAATATTTTCCCAAGTTGGGGTGCTACGAGACATATTTACAAGTAATTAAATCCACACTAGATATTAAATCACTAAGACAGCTTCCTAGTTATTAGCAAATAAACTCACTGGTTCAAGTATCCAAAGTGTCATGTCTGCCATCATCTGACCATGATTACTATTTCACATTTAGAAAATATAGAAATGAAGGGCTGAATATTTAAAAGATTGATTTGTTTACATTTAACACTCTACTTCTGCTGTTGGCATACCTTTTACTATTAACTACTGCTAACAGCATCACTGATTTATTGACCACTTAATGAGATAAGGGACTACTATTGGCATTCATATTTTGGAGACAGAGAAAGAGAGGGACAAGGAGAGATGGGACAGGTTGCTCAAACACTTGGTAGCAGGGGGACATGACTAGAAATGAAGCTTACAGTGCCCAGATTTAGAATCTAGGATCTTCACTTCTAGTCGAGGATAATCAAACAAGCGGCCTCGACTATGATAGGTAAAGTGTATTGCATTCTTTTTCTAAGCTAAGTATATAGGATAAGTACATAGACTTGCTATTCTATTTGTTTAGACTTGACATTCGGGAGACCAGCTTCACTTTGACATTTGCAGGCTGGCTTGGCTTTCATTTGACTGCCAGATATAAGGCAACCCAATATTTAGTTTACCTGCAAAGGCAGTTAGAAAGCCCTGGAGAAACCTGATTAAAATGCAGCACATTCCCAAGGTCCCCTATCTTGCTGTGTTGTCATAGAAACAGTAGGATTATTCTGGTCACTGACCTTTGAGGGAATATGAGGATACATTTTCATAAGGTTCCTAAGAGAAGCTATCCTAGTATATTAACCTCTAGTTGCAAGATCAACATTTGGAAATCCCCATTGTGATCCAACCTGATTCTAGAAGTATATCAGAAAAATGTAGTAGGGGCTTAAAGGCTTTTTGAAGGTATGCTTTTTTAACAGCTTCCAATATGCCAGCCGCGGTACTGAATTTAAAATAACCAAAGATACTCTTGTAGCAGCAAGGAAACATTGAAGGAAATTATGGAAAATTATACAATTAGAACTAAAACTATATTTAGATACAGTGTCATTTCCACACTACTGCTACTGCATTTGGAGACTTTTAATCTAAGCTTGCTCAACGAATAAAATACGGCATAACCGCATTTAAAAATAACACCCTTCGAGAAAACCAAAGATAATTACCAGATTATCTTGTAATGTTATATTAATATTATTTAAAATACGGTGCTTAATTTATGTACTCTGCTTAATTAATTTATAAATGCAGTCATTACCTCACTAAATGTATGTAATTGAATATCCTAGTTAAACTTTAATTTATACACACATATTTTAGGTCACTTGACAGAAGCCATTTATACCCTTGAGAGTAAAACACAGTGTCTGCTTCTATGCAGGCAGTTATATGAACATTTCTATATTACACTGAAGAGTAATAGTACTATTGTTAAGATATCCATAGTTTAAAGAAATATTGACTGGGGGGTTAGGAATGAATTTCTAGAATTCTAAATACTTATCTCTAGAATTTTGTTTGTTTTGTGGCCAAACTTGGTGGTGCTCAGGGGTTATTTCTGGCTCTGCACTCAGGAATTACTCCTGGTGGGCTCAGGGAACCACATAGGATGCCGGGGATTGAACCTGATTAGGCCACATGCAAGGCAAGTGCCTTATTACTGTAGCATCTCTTACTATCTCCCCAGCTGTCTAGCACATTTCTCTTTCCAGACATGGACATCTGGGAGAAAAAAGATACACACTACACAGCCATCAGGAAAAAGGAAGTCACGAAATTCTCTTATAAATGGGAGGACATGCAGAGTATCATTTCATGCTGAGTGAAATGAGTCAGAAGAAGAGGGACAGGCATAGAATTTGTGGGATATAAAAAAAACATAGGGGTCTGGAGCGATAGCACAGTGGGTAGGGTGTTTGTCTTACATGCGGCTGACATGGGTTCGGTTCCCAGCATCCCATATGGTCCCCTGAGCACTGCCAGGAGTGATTCCTGAGTGCACAGCCAGGAGTAATTCTTATGCATTGCTGGGTGTGACCCAAAAAGCAAAAAAAAAAAAAAACAAAAAAAAAACATAGTCTGAGACTAATACCCAAATACAGAGAAGCAAGGGCCAGGAGGAGGGTCCACTGTTGGAGGCTTAACACCAGTGGTGATGGAGAGAGGGCAGTTAGGACAGGGAAGGGATCACTAGGCAATGAGAGTTGGAAAGGAGCACTCTAGACAAGAACTGGGTGCTGGAAGGGGGAAAAGGGACAACATGATAACCTTTCAGTACCTGTGTTACAAACCAGAATGGCCAAAAGGGGAGGGAAGAACTTAGAGGGGCTGTTCTTGCCGCCCCCATACACTGTGTCCTGTACAACTTTCTGCTTTAGGCTGAGCACAATACACACCCCTGGACAATCCCTTGTGAAATGAATACTGATCACTATTTTGTTTTTTTGCTTTTTGGGTCACACCCGGCAATACACAGGGGTTACTCCTGGCTCTGCACTCAAGAGTTATTCCTGGCGGTGCTCAGGGGACCATATGGGATGCTGGGAATCAAACCCGGGTCAGCCACATGCAAGGCAAACGCCCTACCCACTGTGCTATCTCCCCCCTGAATACTGATCACTATTGATGGTTTTCTTCAATTATCATTAACGTGAACTCTGCTTTTTTTTTTTTAAGCTTGGCCAACCTGGGTTTGATTCCTCCGCCCCTCTTGGAGAGCCCGGCAAGGTACCAAGAGTATCTCGCCCCACAGCAAAGCCTGGCAAGCTACCTGTGACTTATTCGATATGGCAAACACAGTAACAACAAGTCTCACACTGGAGACATTACTGGTGCCTGCTCAAGCAAATCGATGAACAATGGGAGGACAGTGCTACAGTGCTACGAATTTGATTGCTCTGCTGCAAGGGTCCATCCAAACCCAGCCTTGGAAGTTTCACTACAGCCCTGTTCGAACAAAGGGGACTGAATAAGTCTGATCTGTAGGGTCCGATGTCTGAAAAAAACAAACCTATTTCCAGCCCCCACCCCCGCCCCCATCCTCAGGTCACTTTAAAGGTGAGTGTCTCAGGCAGGTGGGCGGTAAGTGTCGAGCATACACTGTGTCCTGTACAACTTTCTGCTTTAGGCTGAGCACGATAACCAGCTATCATTCCACGGGGATGTCGATGCACATATTAGTACTAAGATCCTTTAGGTGCAGACGAATGTTTTAATTTTTCACTGTTTTTTTTTTAACTCATTAGATATTGATTGATGTATCACTGTATCACTGTCCTCCCGTTGCTCATTGATTTGCTCGAGCGGGCCCAGTAACATTGTGAGCCTTGTTACTGTCTTTGGCATATCAAATACCTCACAGGGAGCTTGCCAGGCTTTGCCGTGCGGGCGAGATACTCTCCGTAGCTTGCCGGACTCTCTGAGAGGGGCAGAGGAATCGAACCCGGCTCGGCCATGCTGGCTGAGTGCAAGGCAAACGCCCTACCCGCTGTGCTATCACTCCAGCCCATTGATTGATGTATGTAAATTAAATAGGAGATTGCCCCTTCTCTCCAGGTTATCAGGGATGCAGGCAGCTTCACACTCTATGGAAATCTCTTCCAATAATAGGGAGATTGGAAGGAAGTTTTGATGGTGACTGTGCTTAGACTTACTGCCTTCCTTGAAAATAATCCATGTGTAGCAAATTACTCACAATTACATATTTCTCACAGTTACAGACTGGTCATTCTCAGTGTATCCATTCTTACAACTAAATTTTGTACAGAAGACTTTTTTCCTGAAGAATAGGGATAAACAAAAAAAAATCAATTTCTTTATGGTTTTTCAAATCCTTCACCGTCAGCATTCAGAGTGAAATAATAGATTTTCCCTTATAGAAAAATGCTTTTAACCAAACACCCTAGAATTCGTGTTTAGCAAAATTTGAAGGCATCCATTATATTTTTACATAAATCACTAGCACTGACATTTATAAGATAATTCTCAGAGATCTCTAATGGCATGTCCTGAATAGAATCGGGTTTTTCATTATTTTTTATGAAGGAAATGATGAACTAAACAAAGTTAAGCAAGTTCTTTATGTGTAAACATGTCTAACGAACATTTGAAGTGGATGTAGCCAGCTCTTCTTACATTTATCCTTACATGAAACCCATTCTGTCAGAACAAACACTTAAGGCACCATTCTTATTGGTACGTGCTATTTCAGGGAATTCAGAGTATTAAATTAATATTTAATCTTTTCCTAATGCTTCTAAAATTCTACTTTCAATTATTGTCAAGCTGTTTCTATTTAATTTTGTCGTTCTCTTTTTCTATTTTTAAGAGTAGAGTTTATTATCAGAGATGGAGCAAACTATTTTTGTAATGAGATAAGATTTTATTTTACCTTTCACCATTTATATACAAACACATGTTAATAAAACATATCACAAAACAATGACATCACAGAGTTAAAATTCATCGGTGCCTAGTTTCATGCGCACATTTTAGGTATAGTATATATTAACAAGTTTCACAATAATTGCTCGTAGAAAGAATGATTAAAAGACATCTAGAAATCTCATACGATAGTCAAACACTCACAACTTTTCAACAAGAGCAACAAAAAATAGCGAAGATTTAGAAATAAGCAGTAGTCACTTGGGTGTTTTTAATTAGTTTTAACATTTTAGGTTTGAAGCCACAAAATCCACAGCACACAAGAGCCCTGCTACCTTATATTGATTTCAGTCAAAGGAAGCACTGAAATACAAGTGGGGTCAGGTACAGATATTCCAGTCACGGCTGATGGAAGACTTCAAAGTACACTGTAAAAACTGAGAAGATGCTAGGACCGGGCACATCGGAGACTCTGAGCACGTGTACAGGATGGAACATCTGTTGGCAGGTCTGAGGAGACGGGCGCAGAGATGTTTCTCAGGCTTCAGGCTCGTAGTCTTGGTACCCCTCCTAATTGTAGGGGCCAGAAAGACAACAGGTTGAGTTGGTGTCAATGAGTCATCATTACCAAGACTTCAGGCAAATAAGGGATGACTCACCGCTTTGAGTAAAGTTTAAAATCATAGTTCTGCTAGCACGTGTGGTTGGCCTCCAAGCCATGGAGTAAAATTCCTGGTACTAATCTCGGCCATTCTTGGGTGCTAGTCTCCTATTTTGTTACGTTATGTTCCCTAGATGAGTGCAATCTTTCTATGTCTATCCCTTTCTTTCTGAGTCATTTCGCTTAACATGATACTTTCCATGTAGTAACACTTGTATGTAAATTTCATGACTTCGTCTTTTCTAACAGCTACATAGTACTCCATTGTGTAAATGTACCAGAGTTTCTAAAAAAAAAATAAAATTTAAAAAATAAAATAAAGTCATAGTTCTGGTATGCCTCTATTGGTATAAATTTTATTTTTCACAGCACAACTTTCTTTTTTATAGTCTTGACTTCCTGTCAACTATGAATGATCAGCTTTTGTTTTTTGTTGACTCAGGCGACATGATTTACGATGGTATTGATGATAATATTCAGGAATACAATGTCACTGCATTGCACCAAGCAGCACTATCACGAGAATTTCACCACCCTCGCACCATTGCATTTAACTCCCTTGTCTTCCAATGTGACTCGTGGCTCTGGGCTCCCGGGTCTCTCCGGAAGGACTCGGGACTATGTCTGCAGCCAGGCATAGAACCCAGGTCAGCCGCATACAAGGCAAGCAACCGCCTGCTGTACCAGATCTCCATTTCTCTCCCCACCCCCTTCCCTTCCTCTCCTTCCCATCCCATCCCCCCTCCTTGGTCTCCTCCCTTTCTTTTCTCTCCTTTTCTTTTCCCTTCCCTTCCTCCCTTCCTCCCTTTCCCTTCCTCCTCCCTCCCACTCTCCCTTCCCCTTTCTTCTTCCCTCCCCCCTTCCTTCCTTCCTTCCTTCCTTCCTTCCTTCCTTCCTTCCTTCCTACCTTCCTTCCTTCCTTCCTTCCTTCCTTCCTCCCTCCCTCCCTCTCTTCCTCCCCCCCTTCCTTCCTTCCTTCCTTCCTCCCTCCCTCCCTCTCTTCCTCCCTCTCTTCCTTCCTTCCTCCCTCCCTCCCTCCTTCTCTTCTTCCTTCCTTCCTTCCTTCCTTCCTTCCTTCCTTCCTTCCTCCCTCTCTTCCTCCCTTCATCCCTCCCTCCCTCCCTCCTTCTCTCCTTCCTTCCTTCCTTCCTTCCTCCCTCCCTCCCTTTGTCCCCTCCTCCCTCCCTCCCTCCCTTCCTTCCTTCCTTCCTTCCTTCCTTCCTTCCTTCCTTCCTTCCTCCCTCTCTTCCTCCCTCTCTTCCTTCCTTCCTCCCTCTCTTCCTCCCTCTCTTCCTTCCTTCCTCCCTCCCTCCCTCCTTCTCTTCTTCCTTCCTTCCTTCCTTCCTTCCTTCCTTCCTTCCTTCCTTCCTCCCTCTCTTCCTCCCTTCATCCCTCCCTCCCTCCCTCCTTCTCTCCTTCCTTCCTTCCTTCCTTCCTTCCTTCCTTCCTCCCTCCCTCCCTCCCTTCCTTCCTTCCTTCCTTCCTTCCTTCCTTCCTTCCTTCTCACCTTCCCTCCTCCCTCCCTCCCACCCTCCTTCCTTTGTTCTTTCCTCCCTTTCTTTCTCTCCTCCTCCCTCCCTCCCTCCCTCCATCCCCTCCCTCCCTCCCTCCCTCCCTTCCTTCCTTCCTTCCTTCCTTCCTTCCTTCCTTCCTTCCTTCCTTCCTTCCTTCCTCCCTCCCTCCCTCCCTTTGTCCCCTCCTCCCTCCCTTCCTCCCTCCCCTTCCTTCCTCCCTCCCTTCCTTCCTTCCTTCCTTCCTTCCTCCCTCCCTCCCTCCCTCCCTCCCTCCCTCCCTCCCTTCCTTCCTTCCTTCCTTCCTTCCTTCCTTCCTTCCTTCTCACCTTCCCTCCTCCCTCCCTCCCACCCTCCTTCCTTTGTTCTTTCCTCCCTTTCTTTCTCTCTCCCTCCCTCCCTCCCTCCGTCCCCTCCCTCCATCCCCTCCCTCCCTTCCTCCCTTCCTTCCTTCCTTCCTTCCTTCCTTCCTTCCTTCCTTCCTTCCTTCCTTCCTCTTTTTACCTCTTTCTTTCTTCCTCTTTCCTTTTTTTTTGGGGGGGGGAGGGGCTGACAGGCACAGCCTGCTTGCTTTAGTAAGGAAGCCAGCAAGTGAACATACGTCAGACCAGCCTGGGCGCAGGGGAGGGTGGTGAGTGCCTGCACCTGCCGGTTTCAATAGGACACTGATACATTACTGCAAACACTCCCTCTCGCTGGGCACAGCACGTCAATTGGAGGATTTTTCATCCACAAGCACCTGTTTACACTGGCACGATGGAGTGAGGACATAACAGTGTTGGATAATGCCTGTCTCTGGAGAGAGTCCCACCAACCCTCGCTCCCACAGCAGATATTTCAAGATGAGCAATTTTTCCTCACATATAGCAAACCTTTACGATGCTTCTTCTTGCTGCGTGTCACAGAGATGATGCATATGCAGCGTTTACAATGAAAATCTCAGTTTCCTAAATGTTTGTTTTTTGTTTTTGGGATGAAATCCCAACGGATCGTTGAAGCCAGATGATCGGAAGGTTCATTTCCTGTGGTGCAGATTCCAAGGGCTGGAGTGAGGAACATTGGTCAAACCCTCCCATTCTCGGAGCTAAGAGCTGAACTTGTGCAACTCCATGACATCACCACACTGACCATGCCACTCACAGTGTAAAGGCATGGAGGCCTCTCTGATGGTCCCCATACGATATGGTCCTTTGTGATTGGGAAAAAAAAGCTCATCTAGTTCTCAGATTTCCCACCCCCCACCCCCCGAAGCCAATTATTCCTTACACTAGAAGTCTGATGAGGAGGTGAGTTTAGGATCTGCCTACACTTCCATTTTTTTTCTGGACTGTACCTCAAACCATAACTTCACTTCTCAGAATCCCTCCTACACCTGTGTATATGCGTTCACCGATGTGTAATTCTTCATATCTGACAGTCCCTGTGCAAGAATGCCTTCTCCTCCGTACTGGCCAGTCATACCTCCCAGCTTCTTCCAGAAGCTTCTTCCTTAACACTACTTCTTCTAGAAAATTCTGCTTGACAATTTAAGCGAGTCACTTACAACATTAAACTGTATGTCAGTTGCCCTTGTGATAGGTATAAGAAGACAGTCAATGTCTGTAATAGAATCACGATGAATGAATGAAGGAATGTAATTATATCTGCAGTCAATCAAAAAGTAAACACCTTGTGTCTTGGTTTTATCAATTACTTTGATTTTTTTTTCTGCAGAGCTTAGCATTGTGAATTGCATAAAATACCCACATACGAGTGGGATCTTATTGACAAAGAAACAAAATAATTGCAGTATCTATAAATGTAATTAATATCAATGTCATTTTATGATGCCCTGGAAAATAACAGAAAAGGTGTACCTGTTTTCACTCACTTTCCAGCAAAACAATGATAGATTTTTGAGATATCTGGTTTTGGCAACAGATTAGTATCTTCAAACAATGGCTGGCAAATCCCCACCCCACCCCCATTTTTGAGTAGAAAGAGAAATAATAGGTTTTACATTAATTAAAACTAAAGCCACTTAGTGCTGGGATTTTCTTCTTTGTGGACAGATTTTCAATAATAATCTAGTTACTTTAAAACAAAGTAATTAGGGGCTGGAGCAATAGCACAGTGGGTAGGGCATTTGCCTTGTACACGGCCGAACTGGGTTCGATTCCCAGCATCCATAGGGTCCCCTGAGCACCGCCAGGAGTAATTCCTGAGTGCATGAGGCAGGAGTAACCCCTGTGTATTGCTGGGTGTGACCCAAAAAGGAAAAAAAAATAAAGTAATTAAAAATAAAATTTTTATTCCTTCTTAGGTCAATCTCATTTACCAGGAGGGAAATTTCTAATATTCCTTGTGATACATTTCATATTTAAATAACTCATTTATTTTAATAAATAAGATAAAATTAAATTTTACTAATTAAATTGTATTTAATGCTAGACTGAAATATGTTTATTGCCACAAACCATGCATATATTGTATTTCCAAAAATTATAGTTTATAATTTAGGGGGAAATTTTGAGGGGCAAAACTTGTCAGTGCTTAGTGGCTACTTTAGACTCAGTGCTTGGGGGTCAATGCTTACAGGGCTCATAGCCCGGGCTCATGGCTGACAGTGCTCACCATCCTGGATTTCTTTTTCTTTGAATGCAGAGACCATGCGGTGTCCTGGACTGAGCCTCAGTCTCCTGAATGTGAAGCAAAATCACCAAACTTATGCACCAACTCCCTGGCCCTTGAGTTTAACATTTTTATTGAAAATTTATAATGCCATACAAGCAACGTTGAAGTTAAACAAAAATATTACTTCTCTTTGGAACACAGTTTCTTTGTCAACTTTTATTTTGCAATAGAGGGATACCATTAGAAGTATTCTCTAAAGCAAGGGTTGAGAAAATTTTCATATAGTGTCAGCCTGCAATTCAGGCGCTTGGTGCTACATACAGTTCTGCTGCTTGTTGCTTTTATGTAAGTTTGAACAATTGTAAAAATCCATGTCCTGGATTTGGACAATTTGTATTGCAAGAGACTAAAAACATATTCACTGAAGAAAAACGGGAGGGAAATCTCACAGTGAGAGATCTGGGGTGGTGCTGTTATTAGAAAAAGCCAGCTCAGACTCCTCAGTGTTATACACATCAAACTCCACCAGTGCGCACGCATACCTCGGAAGGCATCTCATAGGCCTCGCTGTCAGGCTCCCCGGGCATATCTTCCAGGATGCCTTCCTGAGCGCCTCCTTCTTCACCCTAATATTTCAATGAAGAAGCGTTAAAAACACTTGTGCCATTTTTGCTTTTCAATGTGTAGCAAATTCTGGAAACACGCATCATCATGGTAGAAATAGAAAAACGACTCTTTGCCAGCTCGTACTGCCAAACGCTCAGCCACCAGCCCACCTCACCGACTCCCCACTGAAACTATGAGGAGATGCATGCTGAGAGCGGATACTCCTGGGAACACTGGTCCCTGCAGCTGAGAACTCTGGGGGCCTTTGGGAGGCGGGTGGGACAAGTCCTCGTCCTGCTGGGTCCAGCGGCCAAACCCACACCCCAGCACATGCCAAGGCCTCAGCTCCACCCCTTCACAATTACTCTCTGCAGACACGCCAAACTGCGAATAATTTCATGAACCCCATGAGATCTCTGGTGTTTTTCTGGAATTGGGATGGGCACCTTCCTGCAAGCCCCCTCATTGGGACCGTTCATTCCCCCCCAAGTCAAATCATTGGCCCAGAACAGAGATCCTGAAGTCTCTGGTCACCTCCTAACGCTTCAATGGTGAAAGTCCAGGAGGAGGGAGCACAGCAAATTAGATGAAAGAGTCCCACAGAAGCCAAGTAAAATGGAGAGAAACAAAAACAGTATCACAGCCGGCTCAACGAGCAACACACAGCCTAACAAATGATCAGATAAGGATTTAGCAAACCCATAATCAACTATAACTAACAATTTTCACATGAAAAAGTTGATTTTTTTTATTCTTATTGATTTTAAGACTGGAGCTTTGTTATTTACTGAACTTCAACTCTAGAATTGTGTCAGTCGTTGTTGTTTTTTGCCTACATTAGACTTAACAAAAAAATCTATTAAAAAAATTAAACTTCACTTGTTTGTTCATTGCAGCACTCTTTACAATAGCCAGAATCTGGAAAAATACCTGAGTGCCCGAGAACAGATGACTGGTTAAAGAAAGTTTGGTACATTTACACAATGGAGTACTATGTCGATTGCCTCGAGCAGGCCCCAGTAACGTCTCTTTCATCCTAGCCCTGAGATTATATTCAAGGCTTTTTAGGAGAATGAGACCCATCATTGTTACTGGTATTTGGCATATTGGGTATGCCATGGGGAGTTGGAGTACTATGTAGCTGTTAGAAAAGATGAAGTCATGAAATTTACATACAAGTGGTACTACATGGAAAGTATCATGCTAAGCGAAATGAATCAGAAAGAGCGGGATAGACACA
This sequence comes from Sorex fumeus, assembly GCF_029834395.1. Classification (NCBI taxonomy): domain Eukaryota; kingdom Metazoa; phylum Chordata; class Mammalia; order Eulipotyphla; family Soricidae; genus Sorex; species Sorex fumeus. Next base: position 305,388 of record NW_026606070.1, on the reverse strand, counting down.
GAAAGATTGCATTCATCTGGGGAACATGAAGTAACAAAATGGGAGACTAACACCCAGGAGTGGCCGAGATCAGTACCAGGAGGATTACTCCATGGCTTAGAGGTCAGCCGGGCATTCTAGGGGGAAGGGCAGCTCAGATAGAGAAGGGAGCACCAAATAAAGGGTTTTGGGAGGATCCTCCCAGGATGGGAGAAGCATGCTGAAAGTAGACTATAGATCAAACATGATTGCCACTCAATGCCTCTTTTGCAAACCACAGCACTCAAAAGGAGAGAGATAACAAAAGGGAATGCCCTGCCACCGAGACAGGGTAGGATGGGGGTGGGGAGGGTGGAGGGGGGAGGGATCCTGGGACCCGTGGTGGTGGGGAATGGGCACTGGTGGAGGAATGGGGACTCGATCATTGTATAACTGAAACCCAAGCACAAACATTTGTAAGTCTATAACTGTACCTCAAGGTGTTTCACTAATAAAAAAAAAATTGAACTTCAGGGGGCTGGAATGATAGCACAGCAAGTACGGAGTTTGCCTGAGCAGAGTAGATCTGGGTTCAATCTCTGGCACCTCATATGGTTCCCCAAGCCCGCCAGGAGTAATGCTTGAGCACAGAGCCAAGAGTAAGTCCCAAACATGACCAGATATGGCCCCGAAGCCAAAAATATTATAAAATGACACTTCATATTATTGGTGATAAATGAAACTCTCCCATGCCTTTGGAAAGGAATATGGTAACGTGAGTTATTAAACTTACATATGTGTAGAATTTATTTTATACTGATATATCATGATTTACAATATTAATGTCTTAGGTATACAGTGTTATTACATTACACATGCCACTGATTTTGCCCAAGACATTGATTATCCAAGAAATATTCCCCCAAAGGTGCCTAAAATATTTTTCACAGAATTAGTAACTGCACTGAAAAACTGCTGACATAAATATTCATTAGATAAAAATTAAAATGCACAGTTCAACTACTCAATAATTTAAAATAATGCATTACCAGAGGGGCTGACGAGATACTACAGCAAGACGGGCACTTGCTTTGCCCATGGCTGACCTGGGTTTGATCCCCGGCATCCCATCTGCTTCCCTGAGCCCCACCAGGAGTGATTCCTGAGCACTGTTGGGCATTTCCCCCAAACCAAAAATAAATATATAAATAATGTATTACCATGACATGATATTGATAAACAAAATGAGAATTTAATTATCAAAGAAAAGTTAATATGTATAAAGTGGGCTGGAGCAATAGCACAGTGGGTAAGGAAGGCATTTGCCTTGCATGTGGCCAACATGGCCGACCCGGGTTCAATTCCTCCACTCCTCTTGGAGAGCCTGGCAAGCTACCAAGAGTATCTGCACTGCACTGCAAAGCCTGGCAAGCTACCCATGATGTATTCAATATGCCAAAAACAGTAACGACAACTCTCACAATTTGTTGTGAGATATTACTGGTGCCCGCACAAGCAAATCAATGAACAACGGGAAGACAGTACTACGGACAGTGCTATAAAGTATTGCAAACATTGTGGTTCTAAAAGACGTAAAATTAAGATGGTGTGCTTAAAAGAAAGGCAGAAGAGGTTCTTAAAGTTGGAAATTGATGAACATACTGTTATACAACCAATGAATCTAAAGAAAAGTAGGAATCAAAGGTTACCTCATAATGAACAAGAATGAAGTTTTAGCTGTCCAAATATGGGATAGAGGAAAGGCAGGTTGAAGAGAAAAGATAATAGTAATAAGGGTTTACATAGGGAAACACAAAGTAAACTCAAATAAGTAATCTCACAGTTTGAAAACTAGAAAAAGGAACAACAAATGAATCTCAAAGTAAGCAGAAGAAAATAATCAAAATTAGAGTGAACAGCTGGTAGGGCGTTTGCCTTGCATGCAGCCAACATGGCCAACACAGGTTCGATTCCCAGCAACGCATATGGTCCCCCGAGCACCACCAAGAGCAATTCCTGAGTGCATGAGCCAGGAGTAACCCCTGAGCATTGCCGGGTTTGACCCAAAAAGCAAAAAAAAAAAAAAAAAAAATTAGAGTGAAAATAAATGATACAGAAATTTTTAAAAAATGATACAAAGGGTAGATGAAACCTGGAGTTTGTTTTGCAAAGAATGGACAAACCGTTAGCTAGATTTACAGAATAAAAGGCGAAAATCCAAACAAATTGAATCAGAGATAAAAGGGGAGAGATTGCAACAAACACCTCTGAAATGACAAAAGATCATATAAATTTATGACACAGTGAATAACTATATGCCCCTAAGCTGGTGACACAGTACAAAGCTTAAGGAGCTGACCTTGTCTGTGGCCACCGCTGTTTTAGTACCTGTTAGAGGATGGTTCTCTGAGCACTGTCAGAAGTGGCCCCCACGCACAGAGCCAGGTTTAATCCATGGGCACTGCTGGGTGTGGACCAACCTTCCCTCAAATGGAAGCAAACACAAAATGTGAAGATTGTCTGGCTTCAAGCCCAGAGATGGAGCAAGCTAGAGTACTTGACCTGCATGTTTAAAGCCCTGGGTTCAGTTTTGTGCACCATGAAAACATCCCCACCAAAAAAATTGACTTGAAAAATGATCAGAAACACTTGAAAGCTACAAGTCACTACTGAAGGAAATAGAGAAAAGAGTAAAGAATAGAAAAAATAGTTCATGTTCATGGACTGTCACGGTCAATGCTCTCAAAATTATATCCCAGATATTATATTGATTCAGGACAATTCCCATCAAAATACTAATGTTGTTCATCAAGACTTTGGAATAATGCTAATAAAAAATGCTCCTGAAATTTACATGAAATCATAAAACTCCCTAAATAACCAAAGTAACTATGAGAAAAAAATATGATGTAAGGCATTATAGTCTCTAACTGTAAACTATAATAATGGTAGTACTGCAATAAAGGCAGATTTTCCCATCACTAAAGGCAGATTCTCAAATCAGTGGGACAGAATTAAGAGTCTAGAGATAAATACTATGGAATGTCAATCTCTAATAAAGGGTCTGGGTGCATCAAGTAAGGCAAGAAGATTCCCCAGGAAAATTACATTTAAAAAAACTCTTTCTGTACCTCAGAGCATTCACGGTAGTTAATATTTTAACATTTAAGTGGGAAAATGGCCTTGAAATTAGGCAAGAATTCATAAAATACATTGAAAAGCAGAGGCAGAACTCTCCTCTTAACACGTGCCTGAGGATAAAGACCTCAGAGGTGTCTTCGATGATTTAACTCAGGAAAAAATATCAACTAAATAAATAAGTTAATGGTGCTGCATTTAACTAAAATTATTTTACTATGAGAATGAACTAAATTAAAGTGTAACCTACTGGTTAGAAGAAAATATTTGCATTCCATGCGTCAGACAGTGGGCTCATATCCAAGATATATGCAACACACATAACTTCAACAACAAAACAAATAACATTTAAAAATAGGGAGGTTATACTAACAGACAGACACACACTTCTCCTATGAGAACATACTGGTGGCCATCAGGCATACTAAAAAAAATTATCTGATTTTTCAGGAAAACATAATGAAACTGTAGTATCACCACACACTGGTGAGAATGGATGGTCTCTATTGGGATAATCTGAAACAATCAATTCTCTCAGGGATATGGTTTTATTTTGCTTTTTGGATCACACCCAGCGATGCACAGGGGACACTCCTGGCTCTGCACTCAGGAATTACTCCTGGCGGTGCTTGGGACCATATGGGATGCTGGGAATCGATCCTGGGTCGGTCACGTGCAAGGCAAATGCCCTCCCCGCTGTGCTGTCGCTCCAGCCCCCTCAGGGATATGGTTTTAAAAAAGGAACCCTCCACTCATAGTTGCAGATTATTATGATTTTACATCTAATGGAGCGAGAGCCCAGCGGGCTGGAGTGATAGCACAGTGGGTAGAGCATTTGCCTTGAACACAGCTGATCTGGTTTGATTCCTCTGCCCATTTCCGAGAGCCCAGCAAGTTGGGATACCGAGAGTATCTCGCCCGCAGGGCAAAGCCTGGCAAACTACCCGTGATGGATTCAATATGCCAAACACAGTAACAAGTGTCACAATGGAGACTCTACAAACCACTGAGGCAGTGCTCCGGGGGTCTGCAGGACTATGTGACCAGGGGACCATGTGATCAGGGAACCATGTGATCAGGGGACCATGTGATCAGGAATCAAACAGGTTTCAGCCACATTCAATGTTTCCCCTTAACCTCTGGATTACCTCTGCCATGTAAAAAAAAAGATGAAATTCTGTGCTTTCCTACAATATTCATGGAACTAGAGGGTGTTGTGTAGGTGATATGAGACAGCAGGAAAAACACTAGCACCAACAGATCTCACACATAGGTGAAATCTAAAGAAACAACCCAAGGGAACAGACAATGAACGATGAAAGAACATCTTAATTCTGCCAACGAAACAGAGTTACCAACTGGGTGGGGAGGTGGAAGGGGGGTTGGTTGAAAAGGGCCTAGGGACAGTGATAGAAGGATATTGACACTTTGGTGGTATACAGTAACGTGTGTGCCAAAAAGAAGAATTTTTAAATAAACAAATAAATAAATAAATAAAAATGTAAATAGATACTGAAGCCAAGCTAGAAGCTTTTAGAGATTTATGGGGCAGAGCCATAATACAGCAGGTCAGTTGCCTGCCTTGCACAGAGCTGACCCAGTCTGATTCCCATCACCCCTGTGGCCTCCAAGCCTACCAAGAGTGATCCCTGAGTGCAGAGCCAGGAGTAAATCCTGAGCACAACTTGGTGTGGTAACAAAACAACAAAAGATGGTTTTGGAGATTGAAAAAAAAATTTACAAATTACTATGTTATCAAACATCTGGGTAATAGGACCAATCAAGAAAGCTTTCAGAATAAAAATAAAATTACATTAAATAATTATACTCTCAGAGAAACCAGTATCACATACAAATAATTTAAATTTAGAAGGCATTCTCTCTCCGCTTTGGATAATCAATTAATATACTGCTCATTTGAGTGCCTTTGTTCTCCTAACTCTATCTTTAGTTTTGGCAACCTTCCCGGGAAAAGAAAAGAAAGATAAAGGGAAAAGATCAAATGAAAACTCATTTATTTGGCAGCTTTTAAGAGGTTTGAGAGTGAGGGAGAATATCAAGTGGATGTTTTAAATCTGCTCCAGTTATTTTTGGATCATTCCTCAGTATGATCCCTGAACACAGCTTTAAATATATCCAATAAAGAAAATCATAAAATCATTGATCTATAAACCTAGAGTCTATATGAAATAATTTTAGAAAAGAAATTTTTTGATAAAACGAAGATGTAGAGTTATGTATTAAATCCCCATTTTTCACAATCAGCATAACAAGCAAAGGCACAACCAGAGTCAGGAGCCTGCCCCGTAATTAGCTGACTCATGGAACAAGACCTCACAATAGAGCCACAATTGCCAGGCTTTTTCCTAGCACTTGGAAGAAAATCTAACTGCAAAAGCACTAACCGATAGAATGTCTGGGAAAACCTTCAATTTTCATGCATGAAGACTAATGTTTTATGAATAAAATGTTTTCTAAATATATTTTGATTTTGTTCATTACATAAATGGTTAAGATTATTAGGGATGGGTGCTTGATCGTTGTATAACTGAAACCCAAGCACAAAAATTTGTAAGTCTATAACTGTACCTCATGGTGTTTCACTAACAAAAACAATTTAAAATTTTTTAAAAAAGATTATTGAGGATAAGACCCTTGGCAGGTGATTAACTGGGACACCAGAGTGAAGTGGGTCAATCTAAGAAAAAACCAAAAAAACTCTTGTTTGGAGCTCAGAAGCAGCTAGCAACTAATTGACTAGCAACTAGTCAATTTTTCTTTTTATTCAATTTTTTTAATTAAATACACTGTGATTGACCAAGCTGTTCCTAATACAATTGTTTCAGGCATTCCATGTTCCAACATCAACCCCTGCACCAGTGGAACTTTCCCTTCACCAAAGTTTCCAGTTTCCCATGCTCCAGTCCAGCCTGTGCCCTTAGCAGGCACAAACAAAAAATTTACCTCATGTTGCTTGTCACAACACAAAGGAAAGTAGAATAAAGAGATCAATAAAAGTCAATTTATGATCATTGTTGTATCTCACGCTGGTGTTACTGAAGTCACTGAGAATTTACTGGACTGGTCGGTGCCAGCCGAGTTTAAGTTCGTTTCCCAATCCGTTTGTGTTTGTAAGCAAATTTTCAAACTGAGTAACTGAATGAGGAATCAGGGAAAGGGGAGGTCTGGGAACCAGCAATCGAAGGAGAGAGAGAGGGAGCCTTCGACGCTTCACTGCATCTGGGAAATGCTGAAAGTCCCCTGGGAAAGACAAGTCGCTCTTGATAACATAGTAAATCATGGGTTCAAGGTTGGTGGTTAGCAAATCTTAGTTACTGTCAGAAAAACAACAAATTCATTATACACGAAAGAGTGGACAGGAGATTCAGGCTCTGAAGCAAAGGCTGTAACAATCGGTTCAACATCAGTGGCCAGAACACGGAGTATAAACTTAGAAAGAAGTGAAAGGATGCTAGCTCACCTGCCGGCCCTGGTCTACTGATTCCCGACTAAATCTCCAAGGAGATGCATGCCAAGCAGCTAAAATTCATGAAAATACTGGTTTCTGCAGCTGAAAACTCCGGGGCAACCTTGGGAGTGGGCAGGAGGTAGGTGGAGTGATTACCTGCCCTGCCAAAGACCCTGCAGTCACACCCATACCTCACGCCAAGGGCTCAAGTCCTCCCCTTCACGAATATTCTCTGTAGAAATGCCAAAATGCGAATAATTTCAGGTACCTGGTGCCCAGGCTGAAGTGTTTTCTCTATAATATAACATTCCAGTAGGAGCACACCAAATTAGGTGGGAAAAAAACTTAGAAGCCAAGAAAGCTCAATAAACAAAAATCATACAGAAAGTTCAACTAGCAGCAACAGCTCAACAACCTCGCAGATCAGCATTTAAAGTCCTCATGGTGAGATAGAACAATTTACTTTTCACTGTAGTATTTTTTAAAAAATCATTCCATAAGATATTTAGTTTTAACAAGCAAAATAAAATAAATTATTTTGTGTCCATTAAGGGGACAGGTTTGAGGGGTGGTTGGGAAAATGGGATCAGATGTCACACTGGTGGAATACTGAATGGAATGAATATTGAATATAGAACCAAGGAATCATGAACAACTTTGTAAGGCATGGGTTTAAATAAAGGGGAAAATTTAAAAATAAAATACAAAAAAAAAATTGTGCTGCTTTGAGGCACACCAGGCAGTGTTCAGGGCTGACTCCTGGCTCTGTGTTCAGGGATCACTCCTGGCGGGGCTCAGGGGACCATATGGGGAGCCAGGGATGGATTTCAAGTCCATCATATGCAAGGCCAGAGCCATACCTGCTGCTGGACCGACCATCTGCTGCCAACCTTAGACCACTTTCAGCAGATTCCTTCTTTGTCCTTTTCCGCACTGCAGATGGGGCACCTTGCTGAAGAGATGGGAGGGGGCCGGGGGTGGAGATAGGGATAAAGGACAGGGGTTCTTTAATAGGGAGATAGGAATAAGGGCGGGGAAGATGAGGACGATGGCCCCAAGGAAGGAGGGCTGGGAAGGGTTGTCACAAGGCTGGGTCCAGGATGTGCCTGGGAACTTGAATAATCCAGATGCCCAGACACCGGAGGGAAGCTCAGTATCCTGATCCCTATCATTGGCCGGCCTGCTTGGAACTCAGTGAGAAATGCTCAACCCTCCCTGCCCCCTTTGTTAATTAGATAGGGAAGGGGGAAAGGAGTTTGCTTTGTTCTGGGATCTGCTTAAGGAAGAGGCCCCCTCAGAACCTGGGAACTCCCTGCATTCGTT